>NW_027094089.1:55982824-56192824 GCF_029207755.1 Chamaea fasciata
TCCTTCTCGCCAGGACTGTTCTTGGTCTGTTCATGCCTCAGCCTTTGCTGATACCAAAGGTTGCTCTGACCCAGGTTCCTGGTCTTGTTAAATCTCCTCAAGTTCCTATGGCCTCATGAACTTATCAGGTCCCTCTGGATGGCATCAGGTCCTTCAGATGTGTCAACAGCACCACCCAGTTTGGTGTCATCCAAAAGTTTTCTGAGGTGTACTTGATCCCTTTGTCTATGTAATTAATGAAATTATTAAATAACACTGGTCCAAATGAATTCCTAAGAAACACTTGTCATTGATGCCCACTGGGACTCTGAGCTATTGACCACTGCCTTCTGAGTGCCACCTCCAACCATTTTCTGATCCATCTAATGGTCCATTCATCAAATCCATCTGCCTGCAATTTAGAGATAAAGATGTTATGGAGGACTGTGTCAAAGTCTTTACAGAAGTCCAGATAATTGGCATCTGTAGCCTTTCCCTTGACCACTGATGGAGTCATGCCATCACAGAAGGCCACTGGGTTTTTCAGGCAGGACTTGCCCTTGGTGAAGGCATGCTGGCTGTCCTGAATCACCTCCCTGTCCTCCTGCCTTGACACAGCTTCTAGAAAGATCTGTCCATGGTTTTTCCCAGGCATTGAGGTGAGGCTGATGCTTTGGTAGTGTCAAAGATTCTCCTTTCTACCCTTTTAAAAGATATATTTCCCCTTTTCTAGTTACCTGGAACTTTCCCTGACTGCCAAGATTTTTCAAATGGTGAGTGGCTTGGCAACTACATCAGGTAATTTTCTCAGAACTCTGGGATGTATTTCATTTCGTCCCATAGTCTCATGCACATTCAGGTTCCTCTAGTGTTCATGTGCCAGATCTTTAGAGTGGGAGAGATTATGATCCCTTGTTCCCCATCCTGCTGTCCATCCACTTGAGGGGTGTGGGAGGAGGGGCTGCCATTGAAGGCTGAGTCAAAAAAGTCGTTGAATACCTCAACCTTCTCCTTATCCTTGGTTACCAGTTTTCCAACATTGTTTATCAGGCAGGTTTGCCTTCTTTGACTTTTCTTCTGGTTATCATACCTGTAGAAGTTACAGGTTCTTTGTGTCCCATGCTGGGCTTAGTCCCCGCTTTGCCTTGGTCTTCCTTACCGTATCCCTACACAGTTGAACTTCTTCTCTATACCCTTCATAAGTCACTAGTCCTGCCTTCAACTGTCTCTGCATTTGGTTAATTCACTTCAGTTTGACCAGCAGTTTCCTACTCAGCCATGCCAGTCTCTTGCCTTCCTTGAATAATTTCTGCTGGGGATTTCAAGCTCGTGCTTTATGGAAGGTGTCCTTAAATATCTGCCAGCTCTGTTCTGTTCCCTTGTCCCTCAAGGCAGTCTCCCAGAGGATCCCACTGACTCACCTCCTTGAACACCTGAAAGTCTGCTTTCCTAAAGTTTAGGAGGCTAACTTTACTACTTACCTAACCTGTGTCCCTCAGGACTGCAAACTCCATCAGTGCAGCCCAGGATGAAGTCTCCAAGTCTTGATGTCCCTGGGTCACTCCTTTACCTTGGTGACCATCAGGTCCAATGTCACATTCCCTGATAAAGCTATTATCTGGCTCAAGAAATTTTCCTCCATTCATTCCAGGAGTCTCCTGGATTGCCTATAGCTTTATGTGCCACTTTCCCAGCAGATGTCAGGGTGGTTGCAGTGCCCCATCAGGACAGAAGCCAGCAAGTGTAATGCCTCCTGTAGCCTGAGCAAGAAGGCTTTGTCCGTAGCCTCCCCTTGATCAGAGACAGGAGTTTATCTCTGCAATATCTTGCACACAGACTGTCATGGAATGTCAATGATAACAGGAAAAGCTGTACTTTTTCCTTTTTTTAAGGCTATTTTAACTGACTTTTTCACTTACTGTAATGTCATTGTGGAGCCTATGTATCATATTAAATATGCATATAGGAAAACATAGGAACACGAGGAAAATGTGCAAAGAACATTTATCAGCCAAGAGTAAGACTCAAGCAAGACTCTGCAAGTCCTTTCCTGTTTTGATTTTTTTTGTGGTTTGTTTGTTTTGTTTGTTGGGGGTTTTTTGCTGGGGGTTTTTTGGGGGTTTTTTTGGGGTTTTTTGGGGTTTTTTGGGTTTTTTTTGGTTGGTTGGTTGGTTGGTTTTTGGGTTTTGGTGGTTTTTTTGGTGAACAGCTCCTTTTCAGGGGGTACTCATGCAAGATAAAGTAATAATGAGAGAAGGAAACACACCATGTAAGATTTTGCAACTGATGATTTTGATGTGTTGAAAAGGGGTTTGGAAACATAGTGAATAGACAGGTTTTGTGTGATACAGTATATTCAGACACACTGTGAAAAAACAAGTTCCTAATTCTTTAAAGTTCATAAGTTAAAATGTTCCTGCTCATTTCTTCCTAGGATATTTTTGTTTCAGCTTTTGATTTTGTTCTGGGCTTTTTTGTGAACTTTTCTCCCCTAAAATACACCATGATGGATTTTTAGCACAGACATCTCAAAGTCTGAATAGGGGAGGGGTTATGTGTTGATTTAAGTAGTTGTTGGAGTAGGTAGGTGCTTTTTGCACATCACTTTACAGTCTTTGGCTGAAAAAAATATTTTTAGTATCTCATTTTCCTCCAAAGGAAAGATCTCCAAAGTCTTCTTTATACTTAGCAGACAAAAAGAAGGCAGAAGAAAATGTTTATCTGAGTTATAATACTCAAAGAAAATATGAAATATAGAAGTTTTTAAAATAGGAAGTCTATCAATAAATTTTATTATTGTTTTACCATTTGGACAGACTTTTTTTCCCCTGACAGCATTCTGTAGAAACACTGATTTCTCACTGCTTTCATTGTTTTTTTCATTCATTGTAATTTGATTGGGGAGCCTCTATATTATAACTTCTCCTGATACTCCTGTAATTTTTTAAGAGTCTGTATGTTATGAAAGAAAGAATTATTTCTTTTTTTTCCTAACAATTCCAGTTTAAAATCACTATTTTCTCCTCTTATATTGCACCCAAAGTGTTCAGTTGTGTTCATATCCTACTTTCAGTCTGTGAGGCTGTTGGATGTTGTCTTCAGACTAGAATGTTCTAATGCACTCTAGGTTCTAGACTAGATTAATTTTCAAAAGCAGTTTTTTATGGCAGGATGGGTTGGCTATGCAGATTCAGCATCAGATATGCAGCATCACATACTTAGAAATCATAGCACATAAAGTCATTAAAAGTATTGTAAAGAAGTAAGAAGATCCTTACCTGCACTGTGCTGATGGTTTAATCTTCTTTTACTTTTCTCTGTACTCAGGTTCAAATGCCATTGTCTATACTGCTGTATTATTTGCCACCATTAAGCTGATTTTTAATTTATTTGACACCAATGTCAAAGCGTTGGTTCTCAAAAAAGCCGAAAGAATTAGTTTCAAGCTCTGGAAGAAATGATTCATCATAGCTTTGATTATTTGTGTTTTGGTTTGGAAGGACAGGATTCTCCCTTGGAATGGAGAATAAACCCCCTTGTAAACCCCTCCCTCCAAATTATTATAATTTTAAAATGAAGGGGCTATCAGGCAAAGAGATGGGAATAGGAATAACTCTTCTTTACTAGGAAAATTAAAATAAAAACTTAGTAGTACAAAAAATCAAACAAACGCAAAAGAAAATACTGACAGTCAGAGTACAACCTGACACCCTGTTGGTCAGGGTGTTAGCAGTCCGATTAAATCCTCCTGGAGTGACAGATATGGTTCTGTTTGAGCAGAGATTATCCTGTGGAAGGATGTACTTTTCCTCTGAAGGTCCAGTGGTGGTGAGAAGGGTCTGGTCTTCCTCTGGGGATCCAGTGGAAACAGGTTCCTGTGGTGTTCTGAATCTCAGGTTTTATCCAAGTAGGAAAGTTTGGCTCCTCCCACTGGGTGGAACATTTTACAATAAGATGTAATTTTATCAGTCATGCAGTGAGCCTTAATGGCCCATTAATAGAAGATATCCCTCTGCAGGGAGGATGGGTTGTGGAAGAGATAAAGAACACTGCCCCACCTGGTTTTAACAGCTGACCTGTTAACAGAAGATCTCCCAACCCGAGTTATGAGAGATGGGTCATGGAAGAGACATAGAACACTGCCCTACCTGGCCTTCACAGGTGGTAATAGAGTACATACCTCTGGTTATATCTTACATTGCAACCCAAGACAATTCAGTAAAAAATGTGAATGTGAAGGAACTCAATATGGTTCAAGATGAATGAAGGATTCCTCTCATATTTCTACATTTTAAAATTATAGACAAATTATTAGTACTCATCATTGATCACAATTTAGAGACATTTTCAAAGCTTCAGCTTAATACAATCACTGCATACAAATCTTCTCTTGTCCGTGCCGATCTGAATGGACATGTCACTAGCCTGTGACTTGCCCACTGGCCTCTTAGGCTCTCAGCTGATTCTGATTTCTGTCACTAGCCCTGCCCTTCTCTCCCAGTGGCCAGGGAGGCCACTGGCTGTCCTGCTCTCATTCTGTGCAGCATTCCTGCCCTTTCGGAGCAGCTGCTCTTTGCTTCTCCTTTGATTTTGAAGGAGAATTGCATGCACATAGAAACTACTAACTTTATTAGATTTCTTTGAAACCTTACTCTATGCAACCATCTGTCAGAAAAGACATGTTTGTCAAAGGCCAAATCTGCCCAATAAAAATAAAATATTAAAGGAAGGAGCAAAACTCTCTGCTTCATTAATGCCAGTTTTCTAGACTTCTTGAAATATTATAACAGAAACCTCTGAAAAAAATGACTGAAAGATTCCATTCCACAATACAATAACAGAATAGTGCAGTGACTTTACAATTAGTTTTGTAATTAGTATAATTATAACAAATTTATAATTTTTACTTTTCTGTAGAATTGTTCTATTTTGTTGGGGTTTTTTCCTTTCAGGTTGAAAAAGGAGAAAAAAATAAAAGTAAAAAAATTTCAAAATGAAGTGGTAGAAATTCTAGAAAGAGAGTTAACCAGTATAGAAATATTACAGGAATCTTCAAATAGATTTGTCAATATCTGTTTCCATGAGTATTTTGATTAAACAAAAAGGAGTTGTTGGAATCCAAATGTGTCATTTTAGCATTGATAGAACTGAGTGCAAAAAAAATTATTCAAGACATATGTAAAAAGGAACGCGATTTTAAAACAATTGAGATTTGTATTTTTATGTTGGTTCTTTCTCATTCTTCCTCTATCCCAAGAACTCTTTCTAGGAAAGAGTTTGTCTCAGTATGAAAGCAAAGATTCTGCTGTTTTCAGTGCCCTGACATGAAAACATGTTTTGGTTTAGGAATGGTATTCCACCAATTTATTGTTCCTGCTGAATTACTCCAAACCATGCACAGTTCCATCACTCTGCAGTCCCTACGTGCCCCTGCAGTGGGATAGAGAGGAAAATCGGAGGCACAAAAGGTAAACTTCATGGGTTGAAGTTAAGTACAGTTTACTGGAAGCAGCACTGAAATGAGACAACAAACAGTAACAACAATACTAATGACAGAGTGTACCAGAAAAAGGTGGACAGCTCACATGTGGTTGCTCACTGTGGACACCTGACAGTAGGGAATACCCAATTTCTCCCTCTTCTGCACTTCATGATGGGAATCATGACAGAAGGGATCTCTTCCCCAGTTCCTAAAAAGTGATGTGAGGTTGTATACAATAATCTCTGAGTCCTCCTGGCTACTACAAAAATTAGCCTTCTCCTAGCTGGAAGCAGGACAGTCTGGCATGAGGAAAAGAACAATAAAAATTCCTGGAGGTATTTTGTCATCAGTGACCGTGAAAATCTATCAAATTATTTTGTAATCATCTGCTCCCAGTGAAGGAAGAAAGACATGTGCTGAAGAATTAGTGTCCAGATGGCTACTGCAAGAGCTAACAAGATGTCCTAATCAAATGCTAAAGGTGAAGGATGCTAGAGCCAAAACTGGATTTAGTTCATATGCTGTCACAAGGCTGCCAATGACTAGCTTGTAGAAGGACCACTTGCTTAAAGAACATGAAAATATGGCTTGCTAAAATTCAGCAATATATAACTCAAGAACATAGTTAGATGAGTTCTCAAGAAAGTCGCCTTTGTAGTTCTGTAAGTCAAACCCCAAATCCTATGTGAACATGAACATCATAGAATCAGAATGGTCTGAGTTGCAAGAGACCTTAAAGATAATTTGGTTCCAGCCTCCTGACATGGGCAGGGACACCTCCCACTAGTCCAGGTTGCTCAGAGTCCTGTCCAAGCTGACCTTGAACACTTCCAGGGATAGGGCATCCACAGCTTCCCTGTGCAACCTGTGCCTCACCATGCTCACAGTAAAGAATTTCTTCTTAAGGTGTAATCTAAACCCACCCAGTTTTAAGCCATTTTTCCTTCCCCTATCAGTATGTGCTTTGCAAACAGCTAGACAGTCATTCCAAGCCTCTTGTAACTATTTTCTCTCCATCCTTCCTCTAAGTTCCCTCAGGTGCTGGAAGGCTGCAAATAGGTCACTCTGAAGCCTTCTCTTTACCAGGCTCAACATCTGCAATTCTGCCAGCCTTATCTCATAGGAAAGGTGCTCCATCCCTCTTGTTGTTTTGGTGGCCTCCTCTGGGCTCACTCCAACCAGTCCATGCCCTTTCTCTGCTGGGGATCTCAGGGCTGGATGTGGTACTCCCAGTGGAACCTCTCTTGACCTGCTGGTTGTGTTGCTTTTGATGAAGCCTAGGATGTAGTTGGCTTTCTCTTTATCTGTCTTGGTTTCATGCCACCTAAAATCTCTTGGACAGAATCAGATAACTACAATGTCCCTAACCTCTGCCAGGGCCTGCCACAAATCTGTGGATCAGTAGTAGACTAAAGTAACCTGTGACTAGTTCCATGCCTTTCATCTAATGCATTTTAATATTTATGGAACAAATGCCAATAAATTCTATCTATGAAATACCTGAATGTCAGAGAAGAGATCTTCAGAAAAGATAACTAATCTTACAAAAACATTGAGTGGGTTATAAAAGTAAAGAGTAGGTTCAAATTATTTTATGCACATATGCAAAAACAAAGACATATAAGCATTCATCAGTATTTAACTAGAGAATGGGGAATACAGAGGATGAAAAGATGTACCACAGCATTGTTCAAGTGGTTTGCTGAGAGCAAGAAAGTACTTTTTCATATCTCTCCTCTGATTTCTAAATACAACATGTACTGGGAAGAGATTTTGAGACCTGCAGTTATTATTGCAGCTGTGTTCGGCAAAAGACTCCCACCAATATTTCCAGGATGTCAGTGGAGAGACACTGCCATGGCCAAGTAAGGATCAGGCAGATAATGATGACTGATGGTTCTTTGTCTTAAAGGGCAATGTTTTAGCACTGAATATAGTGTCCTGCCATGTCATCATGAGTATGTTAGGCAGATAGAGGAGATGGAGGAGAAACAGGAGCATTTTTACCATCTGCAATGGCAGAGCCATTGATCCAGAGTCAGAGGCAAGAATATCTTTGTCAACAAGACACTTTCCTCACAGCCGTTTATGCAGATGAAGCAAGAGATTCAATGCAAATCCCTTTCTCTTCTCATAATCAGAAGTGGAAGTAAAAGTTCAGTTTTCTGTGGTAGCTGTTTCTTTTGTTTTTTGAGGGTTTTTAAAGAGCAGAAGGCAAATGTTTAGAATCAATAACAGGCTTTTGTGCAAGGAAAAGGGCAGAAATTCAAACTCTCAGGACTTAAGTCATTCACTCTTCAGCTTCCCTTCAGTGAACAGAATGAGGCTAGGAGGTAACTGTAACAAAGCTATTAATAACAGCAACAGCAAGCAAAACACTCATGATATGTGGAAGTAAATAAAATTGGTTCATTTCCCTTTTTGGGTTAGTAAGATGTTACTCCACTGTGTTTCTCTTTGGCTGGCTTTCCCTTTAGAACTGACTCAGTACCAGGTGAGCCAAGGAGGGATTTGTTCCATCATATATTTATGACTACTCTTTAATGTTTTCATGAGAACAAAGAGACTTTTTTTTTTCTTTTACATCTTGATTTATAGTTGACCTGTTTCATAAAAGCAAATTTTTCCAAAATGTCACTAATTTCTAAGTGGCACTTTGGCAACTTGATGTCTTGCTTAAAGAGAGCTGTTTCAGAGAGATAAATTTTCATTTTTTGGTCTGGATTTTTTATTTCTTGTCTGTTTGTAAGTTCTTTAATTTTGGGAGCAAATATCACTTCCCTTCTTCCCCCTGCTTACAGATTCCATCACAGGTCATTATGAACTATTACTCATTAGAAAATGATATGAATGTTCTGAAATAGAGGGTAAATCAATCCATAAAATAATTTCTTAATTTTATTTTGTTAATGTCAATAATTTTCCATTTTTTGTGAACATAATCCTTTCTGGTTCTGTAGGATACCGGCAGGACTTATATGTCCAGCTTAATTATACTCAGCATGAGAGAACTGAACTGATGTGCAGTGTGAAATGTCGTCATCATGCCACTTAAACAATTTGAAGTTTATAATCAATACTTTGAGGAATTCAAAGCTTCTTTGATTCTTTTTCTAACCATTTCTAATGCTTACTCCAACTCAGACACGCAATGGGAATGGCTATAAAAAGAGATGTGCAAAACAACTGACTCAGTCTGGAACATGCCTGTTGCAGGTGTTTGGTTAAGATTTCCCTGTTGCAGGTGTTTGGTTAAGATTTCTCTGTTGCAGTGGAATAGGTACATTTCATTCTGGTCACAGACTGCACCTGAAAGGGAGGAAGTACCATTAAATGCCATGTAGGGGCTTGAGAATTGTCCAGTAATTGCAGTTGTAGGTGGGTGAAGAGTAGAGTTTCTCAGAATATTCACAATTAATTGGAGGGATTGGCCTGGTGCACCTTAAGACTATATTAACTTTCCAGCTGAGAAAGAATATTCACCTTCAGTGACCTCAGATGATAAGATAAAAACTGAAAAGCACAATTTGTGCTTCAGACTCCCATCTGACTTTTCAAGACTGTCTGAGGAAGAATAAGTCAAAAGGTTTTCTGCCAAAATATGCAAATAACACTGAAATTCAGAGTAATACATTTACGGATTTATTATTTGTTCATATAAATTTAGCTTAAATAGAGAGTGCAGTACGTTAGGAAGTTCTGATACACAAGTAGCAGCTGTTTTAAATAAAAATATCCCATGCAAAGCAATTAGTTGAATGTTTCTTCATCATCATCATCATTTCTGAAATCCCATTCTTTCCCTAAGGTTTTTGGTGTTTCATACTCATAGGTAGGCTTGGTATAAGAAGATCATTGTGGTGGGCTTTGACACCATCCTATCCTAAAAATACTCAAATCTATTTTTTAATGTACTTTAACCATCTCCTATGCAAGGTTGGTTTGGGGGGTTTTTTGCTTGATTTTTTTTTTTTTTAGGGTGGTTTTGTTTTGATTTTTAGGTTTTTTATTTTGGTTGTATTTACTGGGCAAATTTCCAGACCCTCAGGAAATGTGAGCTTATGTGGGTTTCAGTTCCTTAAAGTGTTCACATGTGATCAGTTTCAAAAGCACATGGTTGGCAGTAGCCCACTGGTTTCCAATTCAATTACATTGGCCATGTTGCACCACTTGAAGCAGAAAAAGACTTAGCACTGTATTTTCTTACTTTGTGACCATCCTCTCAGATGATGAAAAGACTGCAAGATATGTACTAATTTCATTTTATGGACAAATTTTAAAAATTGCATTACTATCCTTTCAAAATGTGGGACTTTTGCACTGGTTGGGCTGTGGAAATTGAATATATAAATGCACAGTATCCAATCCCTCCAATAAGTACAATGTCTTATTGTGGCCAGTAATCTGCACAGATTCAATGATCATTGTAGCTGAGATTCTCCAAAAAATTAGGCAGCAGCATGTGTTTAATGAATGAGCAAGACACTGGGAAGTTGTCCAGATCTTTTAATTTAAATGTCTCTGTTTGCCTTGAATTTTGAAATGGAGGTAGGGAAACTGGCAAAGTAGCCATGAATACAAATAAATGGGGTTATTCATACAGTATTTTGAGTGTAGTATGTTCTATTTACTATCTGAATATACTGTAGTACCAGTGACATTGTGGTATTCATTGCTAAAAATAAAGAATAATTATCTGGCTGCTATATTATTTTCTGTTATATGTACTGATAGTAAAAAAAATATGTTTTCAAGCTTTAAATGTTCACCCTCAGAAAATAAATTTATTTATATGTTTACATATAGTTACATACAGAGACACACATATACAGAGAGAAATATTGCATCATTTTAAAATGCAGTATAATTAGAACTGAAAAAATGCATAGATATGAAGAAATTATTGTTACTGAATTTGAGATGTCTAACCATTACATGAATGTGAAAAATAAGTCTGTTCTTGAAAACAATGAAATGAGTGGAACACAGAGTACAATTCTGCTTGGTGACATGTTACGTTCACCTAAAACTAATTCAGACAAATATGGAGAAATTCTAGCTACAATAAAACAAATGCATCCTAGTTTGGCCTGCAGATTTCACTTCAGTGTAATCAAAAAAGGCAGCTTTTGTACCAGGGTCTTTTCAAAGTATTTCTTTTTCATCTGTTAAAATTGTGGTTATCTCCAACTTAATGCACTTTTGATACATTCTGTTAGAGCCAGAATGACCTTTACCACATCATTCAAGTCAAAGATGTTATTTTAACTTTGTTCCTGCATTCTTTGTCCCTCAAAGGGCTACAGATACAGTGGTTTTCATTTCCCATTTCTATTCCATTTTCAAATTGCCCTTTATCACATGTCCTTCTGTCCAGTACATTAATCTAGTCTTTCTGGGAGCTGGCTCCTGAAACTCTACTCTATATGAAGCATTTTACTCTGTCCAGCAGCCCCCTTTCCTTTTCCTATTATGCAGAAAGTTGGTTGTATTTAATAGCTTCTGACTATTTCTGTTCATATACACTTAAAATGCTTACACATATAAACAAAGAGAATGAAAAAAATTAATGCAAAAAAATTTTTGTGAGTAATACAGAAGTTTTATTATTAAGCTTTATCCATCACTTGCAGTGCTAGAGGTAGTGCATACTTACAGAAAACTCACTTGTGATATTCTGTCAATGAAAAGAGATCTGACACGGTTGCTGGTTTAATTTGCTTCACTCTAAGATACTTTGTTATGTGAAAAGGCAATTTAAAGATAGCTAAAATGAAAAATGCACTCTGATAAATTATAGACCTGATTCATTTTCTAGGCTTTGTTTATCCCTGGTCTGCAAGGCCAGAATTGTCACAGTAGAACAAAAAGTGAAAGGATCACTGGAAGACCAACAACATGAGTACAACATTAGCTTAAATTTACTGTATTTTAAATAGGATACAAAGCAGGAAAAAAAAATTAAACCCAATTCAACAAAAAAACCCCCATAACCCAATCCAAACCTACTGCATTAATGTAGGCAACATCCCTAAAAGACAAAAAATCAGTGAGGATGCTGACAATCTTTCTTGTTGTAGAACGTACTCAATTTCACCACCTGAGTTTTGAGTCAACTGTTTTGACATCAGCAACCAGTATATGCCATACGTTATCTTTTGAATCATTGGGGTTTTTTCTGTTTCTGTTCTGCACCACCCAGAGAAATGCAGAACAGAGCGCTAATATCAGTTAATTCAGTTTAAGTTTCTAGTGTTGCCTAAATTTTAGGCAACAAATATAATATTGTCTTGAGCCACATGTATCCCATTTCACACAGGACTGCTGTATTTACACAGACCATACTTAAAAAGACCAGAAAAAAAAAAAAGTATCCTGAATAATAACACTTAAAAAAAACTATTAAAAAAATCACTGGAGTCCTAGAGTCATATATTTGGCCTCAGTCTACATCATGTATGACTGTGTGGTGAGAAGAGAAAGCTGTAGAGTTAATTTGGTCTCTCACAAGCCTGGTAATAAAATATCCCAGTGATGGTTAAAAGCTGGACAGCAAAGTCACCAGTGTCCCATCTGAAGCCCAAGAGATCCAGCAGAGGCATCATAAAAGGCCTAAAACAGGAAAATTGGATGGAAAAATGATCCAGTCAGCCCTGCTTCTCAGATGGGTAAGTTAGAAACGAGGTGTAACATGAGCAGTTGTCACCCTGGCATTGTCTATTCTGAGGCTGGGCACCAGCTAGCAGACTTTTTTTGTGAACTGAGCAGTCTGAAAGGCTTCCAAATACCCTCGTGGT
Source organism: Chamaea fasciata (assembly GCF_029207755.1). Taxonomy (NCBI): domain Eukaryota; kingdom Metazoa; phylum Chordata; class Aves; order Passeriformes; family Sylviidae; genus Chamaea; species Chamaea fasciata. The sequence goes on from NW_027094089.1 coordinate 55,995,083, forward strand.
ACTCCTGTGTCCCTTGCAGATCCACAGCCAGCTGCTGTGGGAGACTCCACTTGGCACAGACCTGGCACTGGCAGATGCCATGAAATGCATTCTATCCGTTTTTGAATGCCACCTTACAAAGTGTTAGACCAAAACCAGACAGCCTTGCTCTTCCAAACACCAGGCAAGTGGACATTTCCCATAGACATGGTAGACCTATTACGAGATATGATATGCTTCAGTTTTATAATCAGGCTATTCAGTCAAACAGAAATTTTCTGAAAGCAGAGTCTGAGGAATCAGATGTTGATTTGCTGTATTGATTTGAAAGGAGGCCTTTGTGAAATATGGTTTGAAGGAAGTACTGCAGTGAAGAAATCTGCACCTATATGCCAAGAAACTGAGCCAGAGCAGAGTGCTAGTAATTTGTTGCACATGGACCTCTGTCTTCACTTTCTTAGCTTTATGATTAGTCATAATGTTATTACTGAAGAATGTTTCTGGTTAATTTACACAATTATTTAAAAATGGAACAAAACCGTTATTTACTGGAAAAATCTAAGCATATTAACATGCTGCAAATCCTGGTGATTGTATGGTGGCCTGGTGTCAAAAAATACCTTTTTTCAGGGAAGGTGAACACTGATATGCCTTTAATTTTTTCTGTATCTGATTTAATCTCCATAGCAAATATATTTTTAAAGTATTTCTTACTTATTTTAATTAGTATATTTTTTATTTTATCTTTCTGCTGGCCACTCAAATTCCTTTTCTGTAACTTTCACAAACATTCACTATCATACTGCTGTAGTACATTATTCCTATGAGTTTTCAGAATACTGGAATTTCTATGAAACTACCAGACACTTCAAAGCTTTCAAGAGGCAGTGGAGAAATAATTCTGGCATAACTGTGTAGTACACCATTATGTCATATGGCAGAGTGCAAGAAGTTATCAAATTTATGTAATTTTGCAATCACATGTTTTTCTGATTAAAAGTATTTTTCTTCATTGTGCTCCTGGTTAATCATTCATCTCTAACACAGTGTCAGTACTTTTGTTTCTGAGTATAAAAAGTGGAAATTAAAAAAAAAAACCACAGACTTATTTTTTAAGCCACTAGAAATTAAATTTAGTCTTACTGGTACAGAAAGCTTGATTAAAAGATTGATTCTATAATCCATTTTGCCTTTTAAATGCTAATTACACTTTTGGATGATGTTTTATGTATTTTTAAAACTATTTATGTCATATATGCTATAGGATAAATTTGTTGCTGGAATAAATAATTCTAACACCACTGGTTTCAACAGAGATGCAGTTGAACTGTTTATAACATTGTCTTTGTAATCCTTTCTTGGAAAGGCAGAACCAAAATTAATATTTTCCCAAATATAATTTGGCAATTAAAAAGAAAATCTCCCTCAGGCTTACTCTTGTTCAGGGTGAGATGTCTTCAAGTGGATTTTTTTTTTTTTTTTTTTTTTTTTTTTTTTTTTTTTTTTTTTTTACCACTGCAGCACCAGGGGACACACAAGGTTGTCAGTATTGACTAGACAGGTCCTGATGAACTGCTGACAATGGGGCAGGTTTCACTCTGTGAACTCTAACAAGGTGTAACCTAAGACATTGTATAAACTTTCCTTCACAGCTTTCTTTAGGGTTTGATAAGAGGGGACTCAATTCTGATGACTGTAGTGTCTCTCAGTACAGCCTTCTGTACTGAATTTCCAGACAGAGAGAGGAACATCAAAAGAGCATTTGAAAAAATGGTGTTGGTAATCTCGTTGAGAGGCTTCCCATCCCTAAATCTTGAGGTAAATGCCTGCACACTATGCTTCTGGAAATTCCTTTAATAGAAAATTAGAGCGACTTGTGTTGAACCATGTCCAGCAAAACCTGCATAAAAAGACTACTGTGTAAATAAAGGCAGCCATGATTATTGTGCTGAAGATAGCTCTCTTTTACAGAACAGAACTGCTCTCAGATGCTGGGGCCAGCTTTCCCCTGTTGTGAAAGGGTTCTCTCTTTTTCATAGCATGAGAAATCACACAAGGCACTCATATTTAACATTCATAACCTGAAAGAAGATCAACAGACTGTGAGGGGAAGCTTTCAATCTGCAGATCTTATGCTACTCTCATACAGAGGGTACAGGAAATTAAAGTAAGCAAAGAAGGCAAAGCTGGTGAGCACAGAAAAACCCTACCACTAACAGTGTGAGGCCACAACATGGCCACACATAATGCCTTGGTAAAAGATGCCGATTATATCAAGAGTAAAAGGTAGTTAGCAACATTTCTTTTTTTCTCCTTCACTTTTTGTTTATTATATTTTTGTTGGGGTGGGGGTGAGTTTTTTGATACTTTATAAAATAGTAGGTGAAAAAAAGTCTTTGGCCCAGGCAATTTGTGCTGATGCTTTTTCCGTGTTACTGCCTTATGAGGTGAGGTTGGAAGTGCTGTGCCTTGCTGACAAGAATTCACATTTGCTCAGACTCCTGAACTGAGCTTTAGATTTTACTGTGTGGAACCATAGCAATGCCAGCACCTCCTGACTTTTGACATTATGACCAGGTCTCCAAATCCGACACTGCTGGACAAATATTTATTTCAAAAGCCCAAAAAACAATTGTGAGATCACTGGATTCATTATGAAGGGAGAACTGTGGTGATATCCAGATAATCTTTTGCCAATAGAAATTTAGTGAGTTTGGGGTTGTTTTGTGGTAACTGAAGATCAGAAGATCATGGTGAAGCTTTGCAAAGTAATAATACACACCCAAAACAAATAGAAAAAGAAGCTGGTATACTGCATATAGTCAAATTCCCCAAAGAAAACAGGCATGTATATTTAAATTTTGGTTTAATTGAAATAAAAAATTATGGACTTACATGGAGCAGCTTCTCTTTTGCTAAAAGGTACATAAATAACTTCAATGAAATCTTTTAAATTATTCTTCTTTCTTGTTTTCTCTGGTAGCTCTCCTCCCTAGGGAGAAGCCTTTATATTTAACTAGAACAGATTAAGAATCCATCTCTAAGTGAATCTTTTCTATGCATAGTGTTTCCAGCTAAAATTTGATTTGATGAAATGTTTGCCTGATTCCAATTTGTATTCATCAACATAGTTCTTCCTGAAAATATATTAGGAGTATTTCATAAAATGAAATATTTAATGTCCACTCAGGAATGAATTAGAGTTCATTTGTGAGGTATCAGCGAATTTAGCAAGGGAAGAGCATTTGCTAGATTTAGTAACATTGTTTTACTCACAGAATGAAGAAGTGGTAGCAGTTAACGCAACTGTATTCTCTCTGTCTATGCCAGCACAAAGGATTTGGGCAGAATATACATGCATTCATCCTTGTTCCTGCACTGCAGCAGCATTACAGGATTGAGAGGGCTCATTTATTTAGAATTATCTTACTCAGAAAGGTTCAAAATTTAAACTCTATTAACCAGTACGTCTTGAAGTCCAATTTTGATGAAGACAAGCTATCACCTGAGTGTGGCCTTACCTGTTTCAAAACAATTTCAGTTTATTCTGAGAAATCATATTTTTCAGCAAGTTCTATTACAGAAAAAAAAAAAAATTAAAAAAAAAGAAAAAAAAAGAAAAAAAAAAAGAAAAAAAAAGGTTAATAGACAAGTTCAGTCTAGTAGTTAAGTGGGCTTTTCAGGAAAATTATTTTCTTAGGTATAACATTTATATACCTGAATGACTCCCTCAGAATGAACACAGCACTGTTAGTGGGTGCATGACTACACAGTATGTAAACCTCTTCTAGGAAGGCAAACCTTTAATTTTTGGGTGATTGTGTAGGCTGTGGGCTCTTTGGACACGTTTGCATGCAGGATATATCTGCGCAGCACAGGATCTGGGCACTAGCAGAGGTCTCAAGTGTGCAAGCATAGTGTCACTATGGCATTGCACTGCACTTTTCAGCAGAACAAATTACTTTTAGAGAACTGATGAGCCAAGGTATTTGTGCTGGTTTTGACTTTGGAGCCAGCTTATCTAAAACAGGCTCAAATTTCTCTGTACCCTCCACACTTGAGACATAGTCTAAACGTGTTCTTGAGACACACTCTAAATGGCCCAGAGCCTAAAAACAGAAGTCATACACCCACCATCCAATTCTACCACCTTTCTTCGACAGAAATGTTAAAATGACTCAAGTTTTGATTTAGTAGATGCCTACCTGGTTGTCTGCACAAAGACAGTCATGATCCCAGTTGCAGTCCAGGTCTTTTGAGGCTTTTAATGCTCCAAGCAAAGCCGTATTTTTGTATACGAATAAGAACAAGTATTGTGATAAGAGTGACAGAGAAAAGAGCAGAACCAACTTGCATATGTGGTATAATTCCTTAATTTTTTCTTTATTTTTAAAATACTAGATTTCTTTAACAAATATGATTATGCTACTCTGGAAATGTTGTGGGCTAACATTCCTTATTTCTTTCAGGGAAAGCAAATTCTGTCTATTCCTACATGTTGTGCGGTATAATGGGACACAGCCCACACAGTGGGTAATTTGAATGAACAGTAGGCCTTCAAATTACACTAAAAGGGCTGTTGTATTTCAAGCAGGAAACATTTTTATTGCAATCACATTCTTGACATCCCACAGGATGCATTTACATTTTTTCTTCTCTGTTGATATCAGACTAACAGGCAACTAGCTGGAATAAATGGGCATCTCAAAATGCCTGTGAACAGTTTACAAATACAGGTACCTCGGCTTTTTGATGCTGAGATATTTTATACTGAGAGAAAGCTCTATTTTATACTCAGGAACTGTACCATGAATTCATGCAGGAAGCCTCATCACATACAATCAGTGATTCACAATTTCATTCAGAGCAGACAGCTACTAATGGCATTATTCACCCCAGTGAGCAGGGATTTGTGTAATGGGGCTTTCCAAAAGTATTAACACAGCAGTGAAGGGAGGTGGCAGCTCAATATTTTCTATCAGTGTTTGACCTTTTATCATGCTTTGGACCTTAGCTGTTTCCCTCTTTCTCTGGAAAAAGACCTGTCCTTTTTCCTGTAGCTATGCAAGGACTCAAACAGATGGTAGATGTACACCCACATCTTTAATGTATGTTTGCTTTCTCACCTCATTATCTCCCTCCTTCCTCATCCTCACTGTCTCTTTCTATTGCAAGGCTACAGAAGCTGTAGTTCATTAGTGGTGCTCTTCCAACCATGGAAATTCTTTTCTAAAAACTTCCCACCCAAATAAAGTGAGATAAAATACTGGAAATTTCACAGCATTCAAATGATAGTTTGCAAGATCTCTATCACTTAAAAAAGGAAACAAACACATGTGATTCATAACAATGGACACATTTTAATGCACAAAACACAGGGCAGTGTAATTGTCTATGTATTTTTTTAATCTTTCTGTGTGGCTTAGGTTATGTCTTTACTCTCAACTGGTATGCAGAATACATGTATTCAAGAGAGCTATCCATAACTTGTGGGAAGGGCTAGTGACCACAGAGCTCTCTAGGACTCAGCAAGGTCTGTTCTTAGCACTGCTACCAGTGGAGTAGGTGAACTTGGGCATGTGAATTCATCTCTCCAGAACTCAACTCTACTCACTGAAGTACAGTGACATCTATCTGTGCTTGGTTTATGATCTGATATCTAATTGGGAAAGCTTTAATGCCCCGCTTCTTGTTCATGTTTCAGGGTAAGTGAAGAAATGCAAACTCTGCCTATAATCTGTTCAAACTTGAGCATTCTAAAGTGCATTCTATTCATACTTGACTATTCCAAAAATTGAAGGTCTATAGGTACAGTTAATTGGCAAACTGATTAGAAGGACAGATAACTTCTGTCAATGAATGGAATTCACTCCAAATGAATAGAATCTCTGCCAAGAAATTTTCCCTACCCAAAACTGTCCTTTGAGATATTTTTCCTGACACCTTGGCTACATTGTAACAATGTTACAAAACTGGCTTTGAATCTTGTAATATCCACTGAGTAACCTTCACTTTACATTCTCTAAGACAAATAATAAGCAATACATTTTTAAAAAATGGTAAATATTTTAATATTTGTTTACTTCATCAAGTTATTTGATATTGCTTGATCAAGCTACCTAAGTGTATTGTGGTTTTCTGGTCCGCAGTGGCAATTCCATATTTTTCTGCGGCTAACAAATCAAGATTGTGTTATACTAAGGATGTTCAGAGCCGTTCAGAAGAGGCACTGTGTTAGCAAGGAGGATAAATAGGTCTGACCTACTGGCTTCTGCACGAGTCCACAGTGACATGATGAACATGGAGCAATGGCAATTGGTAAGAAGGATCAAGTGTCATTGATGCCATGACATCTTATATGGCTCTACAGATATGCATAAGTGTATAGATAGATGCCAGCAAAGGCTGTAAAATGCTAATACATTTCACAGAAAAATATGTAGTATGGATCATGGAAAAAACTGAAAAGTCATCAAAAAGTAAAGTGCAGGTAGAAAAATTTCCATTGTTTGTATGGAATGCCACAGAAAATTTAGCAATAACATGACAAGGGAGAATTGGATAGTAATATTAGGGTTAACAGGATTTTTAGTTCCCATTATTTATACAGTTTTCATCACTGAAAACAAATGCAGCCTTTTTCTTGACTTTGGATGGCAAATGTAAAAAAATATTAGAGGAGAAGGGATGGATCCCTGTAACATGAGGTGGCACGAAGTTCCTGCCACTGCTGATACAAACCTTTCTGATCAATGCCAGGAGGAGGAATAATCTGCTCAGCTTTCACTCTGACAAGTGTTAGCTGAGCAAGCTGCCCTGCAGAGGCAGTGAAGAACAACAACATGCTTTCTGCACAGATTGTCAGAGCTGGTGTCCTAGCCTGCACGTTCTAGTCACCCAGGAGATTGTAGCAGACTTGCCCAGCCATGCTGGAACACAGGCAGGTGGCTGTGGCATTCAGTATCTCCCTTTCAGCCTTGACAGGTAAAAATTAATTTCACTTGGCCAGGTAAAGGGCAGAGTTTCTTCTAGCTGAGAGGGAGTAACCGGTAAAATCATCAGCTATTCTTGGCAAGCTGATGGAACACTGCTTGTTGAAACATTTCTGGAGACACACAGGATCTCTGCAACACCAGAGATGCTGATGAGAGTGTTGATTTAATGGTGTAAAGGGCTGACACAGTGGGACAGGGAAAGTGAAGCAGGTCGGTTAATCACTCTAGTACATGACAATGAAAAATAAATAGACGTATTCTTAAACTTGCTTCATGCCAGATGTCTTATTCAGGGTCTAGTTGCTGATGATATTGATTCCAAAAGGTTTGTTAACTGTGTCAAACACTGCTGTAGTATTTGACATTTCATGACATGGTGAGGAGAGCAATCCACTTGGTGATCAAGCAGTGAAAGGCCATAGGGCTCAACTTAGCAGATTTCACTGGCAGACACATGTGACTCTACTTCCTGCTGTGAATATTCTCAAGAAAGAGGTGAGTAACAACTCTGTTAATTTACTGGCAGCCATGAACTACAGAGTAAAGATCAATGAATTACATGTAGTTAATGTCATTCATCCATGTTTATTAAGTCAAAAGTTTCTTAACCTTCCTCCTCCAATCAATTTTCCTTCAGGATGCCTGGCTGATTATGAGTCAAGTACACTTTGGGGTTTAGTGTGAATAGTGATCAGTAAAATGGAAAGACTGTTTTTAACAAACAAATTGATATCCAGTATATTGTGCCATGGGTGCTTATGCCTACTACTAAAGACAGAAATACTCTGGTTTTCTTTAGAGATTTCTTAACCTGAATTTAGAGATTTCACCAACTTCTAATAACATTCCTTATAACAGTAAATATGGCTTATGGATTTCTAACAAAATGTAGTTACCTTTTTCTCCTCAAATAAGTTGAACATGACCCTTTCTATGCTTACAGCAAAGAATTTTTCTGTTCCTCTGGTTGTTATAAATGTCATCAATATTTTTTCATTTTAAACTATCATGTTAAATACCAGGAAGTGCTACACTCTCTTACCATTTCACAGAAAATCAGGTTAAAAGCAAGTAGCTATCAATTTTCAGTGACAATTACATGCTCCCCTGCATACCCCAAAAATATATTAGAGAATGCACTTGATTGTCTATCTCTTTTGATCAGCTTTATGATATTTGACATCCCAGAAGCCAATGAGGTTTAAACCTCATTGCTGATTTGCTGTAAATCAGCAGCAAATCTCTTGCTCTCAAGTGCTCAGAAGCAAGTTCTGGAGTTGTGACTCTCATACAGACAATAAGGCAAAAATGTCTTCTTGTTCCATTCCCTTCATCAGGAATCAGGTTAAAACTATGAAAATTTTGGTTCAGAGCAGTACAGTCAATAACAGAGATTGCAAGTCACAAAGGTGTTTAAAGGCAACTGTATTCATCCTATTGAGGTGTGTGTGAGAAAGACTGGCTGAAAGCCACTGAAAACTAGCAGAGAAGAAAATGGCACTCTGGAATCTGGCAATATTTTCTCCAAACTAACAATTTCATCTATAGTCTGTAAAGAATGACATCTTGCAATTTTGCTGGACTAACTGCTTACTTTTATTGCAAGCTAAGACCTAGCTTGCAATCCTGTTGTAGGATTTTATTGCAACTTTTTTTTTTTTTAAATTACGTGTAACTTTTCTGTGCAACACAAAGTTTCCTTGCAAAAAGACCAAAACCAAGACTAAAACAAATAAGCAAAACCCTTAAAAGTCCACAGCTGGCAAAAGCACAGTTTCATCTATCTGCCCACAGGGCCTGTAAACAATAGAGCTTAAGGTGTCCCTCTCCAGGACTGCTTTCTCTACAACACAGAGCAACACTAGTTGTCAGGGAAAACTTTGCCATTTAAACATATTGGGTAAGGACCCCTCTTTCTAATCCAATCAAATCAAGAGGTAGTCTGGAGCCCTTCAACATAAATGAGAACCTCGAACCTCCACCCAGGAGGAATTTGGTCCCACCACCTCATTGTTTGGGTGTGATATGATATGATATGATATGATTTATACATAAGATGTAATTCTACCAGAGATAGCCACCTGCTCCAGTGGATTGTAAATTTGCTATGATGAACTTAGATGAGTTGGAGAAGTACAGTAAATAATTTGATTATTATATTTTTTAAATTATGTGCAGTAGTTACTTGATAATTACCTCTTTTCTTTTTTTTTTTTTTTTTTTTTTTTTTTGAGGGGGGTGTTTCTTTTTTTAGTTTTTCAACCTCTAAGCAGTATTCAGGCACTATAAGTACCATGAAAATTTTATGCTTCATTTAAAAAATGGTGGAAGTTGCCTTGTATTCAGATCCAGTACAAAAATACAAAATACAGTCTTTATGATAGACTGTCCTGTGCCTACTGCCATATAATATAACTAGATTCCTGCTCCAAATACAAGGCATTAAAAGATCCACTGCTGACAATAAGCTGTCCTGGAGGATCACTCCTAATAATAATTTTTTCTGAAGACTAATTTTTCCCTGTTGGACAAAAATTCCAGTAAATATTTCTTAAAATCTTTTGCAATGTCCTCCATAATGATGATGTAGACAACAGATTAGCTATTTTTTTAGTACAGCTAAATACAGCATAGAACGATACCAAAGTATTATTATAAATTTACATATTTGCCATTTTGAAGGATGGTTGATGGAAGAAATAAATTTCCTTATGACATTGCATAACTAAGACATTACCTTTCTAAACATGCAGGAAAAGATGGATATATATTTTAGCCAGGTTGTGGTTTAGTGACAGCATTCCAGAGAAACATGTTAACAGGAGGAAAACTGACCCAGAACAGAAAAAAATTAACTTAGTCCATGCTCTCTCCTGGCTTCTCTTTGTCAAGATTTTGTTCTGCCTTGCAGAGAGAAAATATTTACATGTGAGCCACTGTTTTACATCATAAATTTTTCTGGGGAAACTGAAGACCTTTTCATTTTCCTATGCTATATATAGGCCATGTATTGAATTTTGACTCAAAGCTGTACTTTCAGTACTCATGCAGGTTTGTACTAGATGTGCATTCAAGCTTTAGGCAGCTCATATTTTGCTAACTAAGCAGATCTCTTGTTCCTTAAATGCCCTCTTTAGCTCGGATGCAGCACAGAAACCTGACAATCACATAGCTTGCCTAAGACTTTTCTTCACGAGGGAAGATTGTAGCAGAAATACTCTGGTAGAGGTTTGTACCCTTGCCTTCTGCACTTTCCCTTCTATGCAGTAACAGATGATGCACACTGGTACATATTTCATAGGGTGGAGCTCTGTGGTACCACTGGGAGAAGGGAAGATCTTCAGTGCAAACAGACCCTGTCCATTCTGTCCCATGTCCACATGCATCTGCATCCAGAGGAACACAACCTCCCTGCAGCCTAGGGCAGGAAAATATTCACCCAGCTGCACCTCTGCTGGCCTCTGTGGGACTGGCCTGGGTTTAGTTCTGTGGGATTCTCTGCTGGGATGACATGTGAAGAATATCATTAGGTGAGGCATGCCTGAGATTTTGGAAGTCTGTCTTGTCTGGCACACCTGAACAGTGCCATTCAAAGCAGAAATGTTACAAAACCCTCATTGAGGGTGATAACTACCATGTTAGTTTTTTAGCAGAGATGGTCAGGGAAATCTCACAGAAGTCTCCTTTACAATGAATTATAGCATGACAATTCAGTACTGTGCTTCTGGCCAGAAAAATCTCATGGTGGTTTTAGTGGGATAGAGCCTCAGTGGAAGCTGTAGAAATGGACATTTTGTTTCTCAGTGAGGTACATATCTACAACCTGTACATTAAAAATTTCAGTTCCTTGGTGAGGTAAGGAAAGAATGAAGACGGGCTATACCTATACTTCTATTTGAAATAAATTCAGTTTTGGAAAGAATCAGCGTTTTGAAAAAGTATGTTCAAAGTTTGAACATACATCCTGTTGGAATACGGTGCAAGAACTAGATTTTCCCAGATTTGTAATATGAACTGAGTGAGTGAAAGTTGTGGCACGTCATGACTCTAAAATTCTACAGATATTTCTACAGGAAAACTGAAAGGTGTATTCACAATAATGATGCACACACTGAGGAATGGAATCTGTTAACCTTTGAAAAATATTAAGAAGCTATATTCTTTGTAAATACAAGAGCAGTTTGACTTATTAAATAAATGAGTATGGATTCTGAATCCGTGCTACCATAGGCAGAATCCCTGAGCATTATTATAAATTTTATAGCTTGACTTTTGCTGTGTTGCAGTAATTATACTACAGTTTTTAATTTATAGTACAATTTTTTTCATTTTGAGATATTAATTAGCTAATTCTCCATGCACACAGGATTAAGATACTGCTGAGAAGTGGTGACAAAGCCAAAGGCAGAGCTTTGCTCTCAGGCTCTGGGAGCAGGCCTGCAGCACATGGTTTGTTCCACAGTTTGCTGCCTGGGAGCCTGTGGAAACAGGGCTCAGGATTAATCTGCAGCAGAACTGCATGTTAATGCAAATTATTTCCTCAGGCCACATTTTGCAGGTCATCATGTATCCTAATACACATATACTCTGTAAGACACACACATAGAGGAGAAACCTCTTAATTTCTGTGTTCAACAAAGCACAATCATGCAAGAAATTAATCTTAACACAATAAATGAATCTTTCATAAAAGCAATCAAAAGAAATCCATTTTTAAAAGTAAACAAAAGATATTTTAAATGTCACCAAAGATGCCATTTTAAAATTATCACACCAGCTGTAAGAAGCTGGTGCTCAACTGATCAGCCACAGCAAGCATAAATACTGAATTCTTTCCTTGCTGCTGTGACAGGTTCTGGGCGCCACCAGCCCTCCACAGGGCCATGCTCCTCAAGATGGGCATAGAGCCCTTTCATGTCACAACACAGCTACATGTTGGCAGCTGGCTTAGAGGATCCATAGTCCTTCATATGCCTGCTATTTTGTCATAAATGTAGCATCTCACAAGATCACACAATATTCTGAGCTGGAAGGGACCCACAAGGATCATCAAGTCCAGCTCTTAACATTCCTTTTGTGGGGTTGAATCCACAGTCCTGGTGTTTAAAGAACCATACTTTAACCAGCTGAGCAAATCTCAGGGTCCACACAACTTCCCTGGGGATTTGCACAGACTCATAGAGAGACCCTGCACTTACGCTTCTTTTCTGCAGTGACAGTTCAAACAGCTTCAGTGGACTCACTTCTAACCTAGAAAGAAAAGTGTTAGAAGCTGCTTTAAAAATAAACAGCTGAAGGAGACACTTGCTTTTGCATTTGGATTTTTCACCAAACCCCTCCCCCCCCCAAACCAACCAACAACCAAAAAAAAAAAAAAAAAAAGAAAAAAAAAAAAAAAAGAAAAAAAAAAAGAAGAAAAAGAAAATTCCACAAAACCGCCCCCAAACCCCACAACAACAAAACAAACAAAACCCACAACACCCCTCCCCCCCACCCCCACATTAAAAGTGGGGAAAATCTCTTAATTTATGTTTGTCCATAAACCTCAGGAATCCTGTTTTACAGTGCTGTCGGGGGGAAAAAAAAATGAGATGAGTGAAATTCTGAGTGGCTATGTTAGGCAAAAGCTATTTTTTAGGGCCCATTTTTCTTTCTACTTTTTTGTTTGTTTGTTTGTTTTTGTGAATAAATATGAGACCCAAGGGATTAAATTTCCAAGTAATAAAAATCAGCACAGCTATATTGATCTGAATAGGGCTATGCTGTTTTTTGCCCTGGAGATTAGCCTCACCAAAGGCTTTGTAAGCTTTTTTAAGTTAAAGAGACAGGCCTGTTCTCTGTTTCAGTGCTGAAAGAAATGGAGAATTGTGAGTGCAGGCTAATGTAATCTACAGCTTTAAATGATAAACCACAGAAGGCTATAGAGACTAATTGTAAAAATCTACTGTTACATTGGTTGAGCTTATATGGATATATACAGCTTATATGTATATATACCTTTACATATATATATTCCACAAATATTCAGTAGGTGGCAGTTCAAAGCCGAGATGAGCTTTGCAGTCGCCATTTAGGCAGTAGCACTAGCAGAAGAGGCTGGAGTCGGTCCGTCCGTGACAGCAGTAAGAGGGAGGCTGCGATCCAGCTAACGAGAGAATTGTCCACGACCCAGGTACCGGGGAGCGGAGCCGCGGGGTCGCAGGGTGGGCCGCAGCCAGCACAGGGCGCAGAGGGAACCTGTAGGCTGCAGCCCCCTCGGTTCACGCAGGGGCTCCTTTTTGGTGGAGGCACCTTTTGGTGGAGGGAGCCCTGGGCAGAGAGGGAGGAGAGCTGGTGCAATGACAGGCAGAAACTGAAGAGCATTCGAAGCTTTCTGTTCCTACACAGGTAAATTTCTTTCCATTGTTTTTCTACACTACCTTGCACAATAGGCACAGCTTTGCATTGAATTTAGAGGTCTTCGTTTTCTTCAGCCAAAATGCACAATGCTCACTCGGGCAGAATTTCCTCTGAAGTCGATAGAGTTTTGCCTGAGTTACAACTGCAAGACATGCTCTAAGCTAATATCTTATGTAGAGAACAAGGCATGCTGTAAACTGGGTCTAGTAAGGAGGCCAGATGCTGATCATCACAGCACACACTGGCCAGTTAACTGTCATTTTTCTGTGTGCTGGGATGCTAGTAATGACCTTTTTTCAAGCTGCCTTTCATTAAAACTCGATGTGATGAATTTTGCCCTAGTTCATAGCATTGCCACTGCAGTGGCTTAAGGAGAGATTAATCTTTTATTTCTTTTAAATGAAAGCTACATTTTAAATTAACAGAAGAATACAAAAATGTGGAGTCTGAATAAAATAACATAAGGCTATTTTAAAGAAAGCCTCTGATTTCATTCTCCATGACTGATACAACTTTGCAGCATCCCACTGACAGGCAGAAATTTTTTTTTTCAGTAGATTGTCCCTCTCCCAACTGAATGAAATAAAATAAATCATGAAAGACCATTCTCAAGTGCCTGAGAGCTGCTGAATTCAGATTTGGTAACACTTTATCCCTTGCTATCTTCCCCATGAAATGTGGGATGCTCTGTATGCTGCACCACTCAGACACAGAAGGGTGAGCACAGAACGGAGCAACAAAATTGGATGCATTTTAACTTTAAAGAATTTTCTGTATGTCTTGTTCTCATGAGTACCTAGTAAGTGAACTCGTACATGCCTGTTTATAAATGCAGGCACATACAGCTGTGTAAGCTGTTTACAGCCACGTACACCCCCACTCCTTTAGAGGTAAATGAAGATGATGAAACTGGTTGCTGTTGTATCTTTGCAAGCTTTACCGTTTACCATTATCTAGAATGTTTGCAGATCTCAACACATTTAATTCTGGCTTAGAGGGCTATCCTGTCTTGCCCCCCTCCCCATTCCCTTTTCTACTTTTCTGGCTAATGGACTTCAATTATGCTCAGGAGTTGCTCTCTGGGGCCCATCTGTCCTTACTAAATGCAGTAGTTCCCAATTCATGCAGAATGGGTTTTGTGCCATTGTTCTGGAGGTATGAAATGCTATATTCCTCCAGGCTTCGTGCTCCCTCTCACACCGCACGCATTTCTGAGGCTCTTGCGTGAAGAACTGTACAAACATGGAACAAGTTAAAGCACACAGCTGCAAATCAATGGTCCCATGGATCTGGAAGAATGATTGTGATGTACAGCTATTTATCTTTATTCCTAGTAAGAGTGGAGAATGATAGGTATAAATGAGCTGTGAATACACTTAGGCTGGAAGATTTTAAACCATTAGAGAAGCAAGGTTCTCAAATTACATTCTAGTTGAAGTAATATATAAAAAACATTTTAAATGCCTTTTAGTTGTAACTTGATGGAAAGGATTATGTGAAATGGTTGCCTGCAAAGGCAAAGCACTGGATTTGATAACCCAAAAAGTCTCTTTCAATACTAAATACAATTTTTTAACATTTGGAAGTTGCTTTCACTAAAGAGTGCGTTTGCAAGTGAGTCAGTGAGTAGTAACAACCAATAGGACACCTGTCTGCCCTGGATAAGCTTAGCACAATATTTCTGTTTCTGCATGAAAGTAAGGGATTTTTTTCATGTGGTAAGTGAATTCACTAGTCCATCCTGGATAAATTTAGCATAATATTTCTGATGCTGAATAAAAGTAAGGGTTTTTTTGTTTGTTTGTTTGTTTTTTTCACATGGTAAGTGTGTTCAATGAAGCTGAATCTTGTTTTACAGTAATGGTTCATTAGTACATATCTGTTACTAAAGGTTAGTTCTGAACGCTCTCGGGCAACATCAGAGCAAACAGTTTCAGTTTATCCCTATGTGTAAAGCTCTTTGTTGGAACAGGTCCAGCACCTTCTACATTTTCTGCCCATGAACCCTCATCAGGGAACAGAATCAATATATCCTTCTGCGTCATTCATTCTTCTGCCACCAGCCCCGCTTTCTTCAACAAGCAATGCCACTTTAGTAAATCTTAGTTCCAAAAATCCATGCTGTTGTTCCTACAGGAAACATTGTCTATTTGTCTGCCCTTTTTTCCAGTTCTTTCCTGCCTAGTGAAACTTTCTGCCACAATATCTGCTGGCCATATGTTAACCAAAGAACTAGTAAAGATTTTCTTACAGTGACAGCTATGCATGAGGGATTTCTTTTTTTTACCAAGGGTTCCATAGGATTTCGAACAATTTTGAAAAGGCATTGTTTTGGGAATGAGATTTTCAGTATAAGTGCAACAACAGTATGACAATTTGCTAAAGCACAGCACAGCACCTGTGACTACAGGACAGCATAGAAGCTGGATTCTACCTCCTTTACATACAGATGCTCTTACGACAATAGTCTCCTGTAAATACAGAAAAAACCTGCAACAAATTTATCTGAAAGCCTCCTGTCCTTTCTATTTCTCTTCTATGTTAGGCCTGGAGCATGAATGAAACCCACAAAACTTCTTAGGGAACTCTCTGAAAGACTTTGTAATATTAATTTCAATTTAAAGATTCTAAGGTATTAATTTTGCATGCAAATTCAAACATTTTCAACATTGTAGAGAACCTAGCTCTTAAATGAAATCTGTTTCAGTTTAAACAAATTGAATTTTTTAGTTTGAACTTTTGCTTTCTATGTGTACATTGAATAAGAAAAATGTCTGATTTTGTCCCTTGCTTTCAGATAATCAATCAGATTTTGCAATAAGGTCAATGTGTCAGATAAAAACAGCAGGTTTATTACACAGTATCTTTTTTCTGCAGAAGATGCCATTTTCTAAGATCTCTCTGGTCATCTTTCTATAGCTGGAAAGAAAAGCTATAAATGCTTTTCTCTCCAACTGTAGTTGAGAACAACATAAATAAAAAGTGCTACTGCATTTATGCAGTGAAAAAAAAATCATGATTTAGACTAGCTGATCATCAAGAAGCAGACTTTCAAAGAACATTTTGTTCCACATGAGAATAAAAAGTTCTTTCCATATGGATTAGGATCTCATGTTTTAGGAAAAAGCTGTTTAAGCAGTTATCAAATGTATCAAAAGTCTTCAAATGTGTCCAACTTTCCATTGACTTGAAAAGACCAAAGAATACAAGCAAAGGACTATAATGAAAAAGCAAGTCTTATTAATCTAAGGCGCTGGATGTAGGCACTGGAAGTAGGAAAGATGAAGGCACTGGAAGTAGGAAAGTCCCCATTCCTAAAGTGCACACTCATTGGCAGGCATGGTGAAAATACTCCCTGAGAAATGCCTGTTTACATGCACAACAGAAAAAAGTGCCTTGCAGAGCTCTCTTTCCCTCTTTTATATAAATAATGTGACATTTTTTTCACCTTTGATATTGGAAAATGGACATTCATCTTACAGTCATGCTGAAATCCGTCTTATCTATAGCTACATTCTTCACCTTGCACCTTGTGTCTTTTTATAGTGGTGTCAGCCTCATGGACTGTTAATTTAAACTGAGGCAAGATTTTGAACTAAACACATTATCTGTACTTTATTGGTTTTTCACAATAACAATGATGATATAAACAGGGACATTGCCTTAGAGCTTAAAAAAAAAAAAAAAAAAGGAAAAAAAAACCCCTGACTGACATGAGATGGTTTTACCTGAGAAAAAAAAAATCAGGAAATTAATTCATAGCATCTGACAATTGCTGAATTTCATATCAGATTGACATCTCAGTAGGACATCATAAGACCTCAAGAAACTGGATCAGTAAAAATGCAATAAAAGCCTCTGACTTCAGAAAGCAAAGGTAACATCGCAGTTTTGTAAAATGAATACTACACTAAAAATACAATCTAGTAAAAAATATCAACTAAACTTACAATTTGTGACATTTCATGGTGGTCTAACAATGCAGACATGTTAGAAAACCTTTTGCAATAAAACCCAAAAATTGGAGATAGGTTATTTTTTTTTCTGTGTTTATTTTCAAGCATAAAGAGTTCACCTGCTGTGAGATTCTAATCTTATATTGCTCTAAGGGTAGATATTCAAGTAGATTAGTTTTTAGAGGTTATTTTTCAGCCTTTCTATACCTTTTGCCTGTTATTGCATATGCTATCTATGGCTTAAATACAAACATGACAGGCAAGTAATAAATACAATTGACAGAAAAGTTAGACTATAAAAAACCCAATTAACGATAAGAGAGCACTAAGGAGATCCAGTGGCTAAGTACAGGAACAGTAACCACATGTAATAATTAGTCAGCCAACAAACATTAGGAGTTTAAACTATGAAGAGCATAATTTGTAACATGAGGTACTTTATTTAGGAGGCATATTTTTTTCCACTATATAATAAAATAAGTGATTTTATGTCATAATTTCTCAGACCTTGAACTGTATCCTTCTGTCAGAAAAAAAATTTTAATTCTTTCACCTGGCCTATCAGAAATATCAAGGGAAAGCATGCAGACTAACATAAAGGTCTGCAGCTGAGTTTGAACTGGAGGCAGTGGTTTGCCCCAGTGAATAGCCCATCAAGCTCACCTGCAGCAGCTGATCTAGAGCAGCTCCAGCCTTGAGCTAGCAAGAAACATATCTGCAGAAAACATAGCTAAGTCAGCAGAGTCGCTGTTTTGCTGAACTTTGCAATCAGACAATTCAAAATGAAGGGTATGAATGTATGTTATGAAATTTGCTTTGGCTTTTCAAGTAAGGATAGTGTTGATAAACTGATACTTTAGAGAATGATAGTAAGTTTTCACTGATGTGGTTCATGAAAATAGTAAGGGCAGCAAATGAGGCTTCATTGCAAAGTCCATTCTAACACATAAAAAGCAACTATTTTTTTCTGTGCAGATTATGAAAGACTGGTTTTCTGAATCAGAAATGATCTTGTCCATCAGACTTCTTTTAAGTTAATTTTTCCATACCTTTGCTGGCCATAAGGCCACAAGCTGATTAAATAATGCCGTACTTTATTTTGTCCTCCTGTGTGTTTCAGTTAACACATTTTAAGACAAAGAAACATCAGTAAGTTAATAGGATGGTATGAAAAGCATTAACAAATGAACACTTCCGTGCAAGTACACCACATTCATATAGAATGATTGTCACTGCGGGACATTCTGTGACCAGATCCACAAAAGAATTATTAAAAACATTTGGGGAATCCTTTCTCCAGTGTGATCATAAAGACTTGCATGAGCTGTTTGTTTCTTTTTTTCTTTTTGTTCCTGAGCAGGACAAATTTATAAAAATCTGTAATTTTCATTTTGGCAAAACTGAGTATTTTTAGGACTGACAGACCAAACAGCGACTGAGGTTGTTGCTCCTTTGCAGTCACCGAGGCTGGAGAGAAACAGCTCTACAGAGAAGGTCCTGGGGCTGTACTGGGCAGTCATCTGGTGACGTTCAGCAGCGGCCCGGCTGCAGCAAAGCCCCCCTGTGCCCTGGTGTGTATGAACAGGAGCATGGCCAGCCGGCCCAGGGAGGTGATAATCCCCCTCTGCTCAGCACTCACGGGACAACAGCAATGTAGTTTGTCCGGTTTGGGCACAGCCAGCAGGGGAAACACATCGATAAACTGGAGCAAGTGCAGAGGAGGGCACCGAGGTGTCCAAAGCTGCGTCGTTGTCCTGCTCTGCAGGCTGAGGGACCAGGGCCAGTTCAGCCGGGGGAAGGCAAAGTTCAAGGAACAGCAAAGTGTAGCCCTCAACACCTATAGGAAAGCCATCAAAAAGGTGGAGTTGCACTCTTCACAACAATAGATGCTGGAGGAGACACAAGAGGTATGTGTTGAGAAAGTACCTTAGATTAGCTAAGGGAAAAAATCATCATGATGGTCGTTTTGCATTGGAGTATGTTTTCCAGAGAGACTGGGGATTTTCACATCTGTCCAGGACAGAACAAACTTCACTGGTGTCATGGCTGACCCAGTTGTGATGGGCAGTCTGGACCAGAAACCTACTCAGATCCCTTCTGGCTGGAATTTTCCTTTGATATTATGGTGATTTCTAAAGAACATCTGCAAAATCTCCCTGCACAATTGGTCTGCTATTCTTTCCACTGTGAAGTGTTCCCATTGTCTAATGTGAATCTCTTCTACAGTGCAAGCACATAAACTCAATTTTTTTCCCACTATGCTCTCTGTCTTTGCAACAACTTGCTATGTTTTGATGACTGTTGCCATGTTATTTCAGGACCCCTTAGAATTCTTCTGTATGCTTGATACTTCAGGCCATTAAGTGCCCCATTTCAATTTGTTCTATCTTTTGGGCTACCATGTGTGTCAGTTTTCTTGGAGGTTTCTGAGTATGTTTAGAGTATGCAGTGTAATAGAGCAGGAGTACACTCAGCTTTTAAAATTTTATTTCTCTACTCCATATTTCACTGATTTTCTTACTAAAAGTTTTCATAGTGCATTTTTTCTCCTAGTCATGAAGTTCCTAGGCTACATATAATATGACTGTGCAATACTTGAGCTGCTTCTGAGGTGGAATTCACAGATTTTGCTCTCTTGCATTTTTACTTACAAGAAATTATTTAACTATAATTTGTATGGTAACTCATTCTGTGCACTCATCCACAACTGTAAGCTCTATGACTGTTCCAAATTTGCATGCCTGCAGCTCTTATGTACAGGTTTATGCTCAGTGGAACAGCATTATGCTAGCTTCTTCTTCCTCCTTTTTTTTACCAGCAAAGTTTTTTCCTTTCTTTTTTAACATCATGAGCTGCTCACTCTTTTTCTTTGTTCCTCAAAAGGTTTTACCTATTCTATAAACACATATTCTGAGGCTACTTTTTCTTTCCATTCATTGAATTCTACTGTCAGAAAAACAATTTTGCTTCAATGCCTCAGGATGAGCACTCTTACTTATCAATCTTTCCTATATTTAAACAAGCCTCTCAGAGTGACAGGAGAGATTGAAGGGGTGAAGCTGCCTTCTGCCTGAAGCCAGGCTGGGTAGACAGAGCTGTGACAGCTCTGCACTTTGCTTCGGGATCAGCATGCCCAGTTGTACTGGTTATTCTGCCTATGGTATGGGAGAGGAGGAAGTACAACTCTTTCATCCAAGATATTATGTAAGGACAGATGTTTCCACCTTACTCAGACGTTAGAATTAGGACACTATAGGATGCCCTGTACAAGAAAGATAACATCAGGATATGCTTTAACAACAAATTCAAGACATTGGTGCAGCATACATTGCCATAGCTCAAGCACAACTGGCATAAAGAGCAACAGCATCAAAATACAGAAACAGAAAATTTGGCATGAGCTTGCAACTGGAATAAGGGCATGGGGGTCCACTAAGATCCAAACCTCTAAAGCATCAGAATTGTCCTGCTGCTAGACAGGTAAAAGGTAACTTAAAATCACCCCCTGCAATGCAGTCACTGATTCCACTGTGTTAGGGGTTAGGTTTGTTCCTTCTTTCTCTAAAGAATTTTTTCCCCATAAGTTACCAAAGAGACCAAGTGTTGGATACTTGAGAGTACTTAACTGAAACAACGAGGTGGACAAAACTGGAAGGGCGAAATAATGCAGGTAAAAGGCAGAGCTTGAGGCAGCTGCGGGCTCTTCTTTTTTTTCGGCGTTCGGGGAGAGAGAGAACACCTGTTGCTGGCTGAAAGAGTTTCACTGTGGCCAAAGGGATCCAGTCCTGGGAAATCTACTATCACCGGTTCGGCCTGAATCCTGAGCCTTCTCTGCCACCCGCGGGAGCTGGGCCGGCTCTGCCTCGCCTTCGGCTTCTTCAGCGCTGCTCCTCTTGCTACAGTGTGACCCTGCACCCCCTGCGCTCCCAGGACATCCTGCCCCTGCCTGCCGGGACACCCTGCCATCCCAGCTACCAGCCCGGGACGTTCCACTGTTTCAGCTTGGTGCTCTGAGGATCCTGCAGGGACACCGAAACCAAACTGCCCTGGGTTTTGTGAAACAAAGCCCTCAAAGTTCTTAGTACTGTTTTCGTTTGTTATTAATGCTGTAGTTGTTTGGTGAGGTGGTTTTTTTGTGTGTTTGTTTGCTTTGTAATACATACTAGTAAAGAACTGCTATTCTTACTTCCCAAATCCTTGCCTAAGAGCCTCTGATTGTAAATTTATAATTGAAAAAGAAAAAAAAAAAGGGTGGGGAGGGTTTACACTCTCCATTCCAGAGAAAACTCCAGGTTGTTTTTTTTTTATTATTACCTGGCAGATACCTGTCTTCCCAAACCAAGACACACTGCAGTGAAGAAATAGCTTGGAGACTTTCTTTTAAAACGAAAGAAATTCTTTGGGTTTTTCTGGATTTACTGCTAACCAGGCAAAACTACAACAGACAAATATAATCACTCGGTGCCATTAAGGTACTTTTGCAAAACTCCCTATAAAACCCGCCCATTTTCTTCAGAACAAGTAAAGATGCAGCAAATTTTAGAGTTTTTTTTCCACGGATACCCCTTATATGTATTGTTTTGTTCTGAAAAGTCACAATATCCAGTGCTTTCTTCAATTTTTAGGGTTCATTTTTAGAGTTTTATTTGCTTAAATCTCACTAAATATGAAAAAGACTTGTATGTGCTGTGTACCTATTGAGCTGCTACTAATGGGAGGACAAATTAATCTTCACTTTATTTCAATGAATTCTAAAACATCTACAGCCTGTAAGCATGTAAATATTTTACTGTTTCTGTTATTTAACAATTATTTTAATATTTCTGGTCTTACTATATATATAAATGAGTTTTTTCAAGGGAAACTGACTGCAGGAATTACAGAATTTTGTGACCTTTGACATATGGCCTTGCCAACCTTGGCAATACAAGCCGCTGAAAATGTTATGCATTTCACTGAAGAGCCTCTCTGATAAGCGCAGCCAGTGTCGTGTCAAATATCATGTGCTGCAAGATAAATATTGAATAAAAAGGCAGACTGAATGTGAGAAATCTGAGTTTCTTGAAACGTACTCTTTGACCTGAAATGCCAGTGGCAAAACACACTGAAGTGGGACACACATACTTCCCATGGAGCTAAAAACAAAGCTCAGTAGGTACTGTTGCTGAATAATCTACAAATATATCTTAGTCATCGCTCAGAACTGTAGAGCAGTCATCGTGGGGATAAATTCCTTAACTGCTGAAGAGCTGCAATATTCAGAGTAATTGACTGTCAAACACCTCGACAGTGATTAGTTTTGACTATTATTTTAAATCTGTTTTAGATATAGAGGAATAATTCCCTTTCTACAATTTTTTCAGGCCAAGGCCTTGTTGAAATCCCCAGATGTAACTTTTTAGTTCAGTAATATTAGTCCAGTAGGGAGAATACTGAAACACATGATGTCGATTAAAAATTTATTATTATTTTGCTGTGAGTCCAGACTGGATTTCAAACCCTAATTTACTACTAAAATAAATTATTCTGTAATCCCCTGCAAGACTTATTAAATTACTACAACCAGTACGCCATCACTTACATTACATTTACTTCTCCTATTGGGAAAGGTATCACAGCATGCACTCTACACACGCACCTGTACTAATGTCTGTCTCCTTGTTTTTGTTGTTTTCTCTCCTAGGTTTTCTGCCCTAGCTGAGCAAGAGACACACAGAGAAACATGCCTGAGCAAAGCAATGATTATAGGGTAGTTGTGTTCGGAGCTGGAGGAGTGGGAAAAAGTTCTTTGGTCCTGAGGTTTGTGAAGGGCACTTTCAGGGAGAGCTACATCCCCACTATTGAAGACACCTATCGGCAGGTGATTAGCTGTGATAAGAGCATATGCACTCTGCAGATAACTGACACTACCGGGAGCCATCAATTTCCAGCCATGCAACGTCTCTCTATTTCTAAAGGACATGCTTTTATTTTGGTTTACTCTATCACCAGCCGACAGTCCTTGGAGGAACTCAAGCCAATCTACGAACAAATATGTCAGATTAAAGGAGACATAGAAAACATTCCAATAATGCTTGTGGGGAACAAAAATGATGAGAACCAAAATCGAGAGGTAGAAAGCAATGAAGGAGAAGCCATGGCCAAGAAGTGGAAATGTGCCTTCATGGAGACCTCTGCCAAGACGAACCACAATGTGAAAGAGTTATTTCAAGAATTGCTAAACCTGGAGAAACGCAGGACTGTGAGTTTGCAAATTGATGGCAAAAAAAGCAAGCAGCAAAAAAGGAAGGAGAAGCTGAAAGGAAAATGTGTGGTGATGTGAAATTGCACTGTCAGAAATCAGCTGTGAAGTCTCATCTGACAATACACATGTAAAACCCATAGACAGCAAACAACCATGCAAGATCCTATTTATTAATATCTGTTTTAAAAGAAACACTTAGAAATTGAAAAAATGAGGTACTGTGATTGCTATGAAAAAAACTGAAAAATGTGTGTACTCTCACAACCAATTAAAGTAAATCAGGAAGAAAACAAAAGATGTCCCAGAATACCTTATTTTGTAATTAACAAAAAAAGAAGAATTTTCATCATTCACATAATATGAAAGATTTTGAAAATCAACTTAATATTATCTGCATTTGCATATAATTGCAAGAGAAAGCAATGTATAATATCAGAAGAAAAACAAAGAAATGGTTGTGAAGAAGCCTAGAACATACAAATGCATGCTGGATGGTGTTAATCATTTCCTTCAAGAATGCTGTGGATGAACAATTCTATGCCATTTTCGTTACTGACTGGTGGGATGGTATGCATAAGACAGTCTTGGATCACCTGAATAAATGAACTGTTGCACAGTAAAAGTGTGGGGATAGCAGTGAAAAGGAACAGATATTGTCTCTATCCCCCCAGCATGATACTTCTTTCTAGTTGTGATGCAGTTTTTAATGCAAACACTGCTTTAAAACTAGAGGTTGTGGAAAAGCCAATCCCTGTAAGAGAGTTGGAGATCATATTTTCTGGGCTCATTGCTTCATGAATGACCTGAGTTTTTGGCCCAAATATATTTCAGAAGAACAGACATTTGTTTGTGGAGAAAGCCAGGTGGGATGGTGTACATATAAAACCAGGAAGCTTTGCCAGGGAGAACTGACTGGGGAGTCCCCTATGAAAGCCTTTTGGGGAGAGACTCAGTTCTAACGCTGCTGCTGGTTAAATGAACACATGGTGTGGTTAGTGAATGAACAGAATGTCTTTTGAATGAGTGGTACCCTTGGAGAGGGGTTGGCATAATATATAAATTATCAGATTAGCTGTGTGACACTTCTTTACACTGCTATATTCCAGTTAGAAGGGTTTATGTTCATGCCCTACAAGATCTACTGCCTTTATATTGTCTGAAATATTTTATATTTGCCATTTAAATTCATGATTTGAACTGCTGTGACTATAGAACCAAATAATATATCTGAAGTTAGTGCCCACAAGAGTCTCTAAAAGGAGGGTTTTTTGGAGAAACACTACAGGATCTGGCATATTAAGAATTGCAGTCAGGACTGTCTTATAATGCAATACAAAAATCAGAATAGAAAATACATTACTTAAAACATCCTGTCAGGGAAAACTGTTCTTCTTAAAACCTTTGAAAGGGGAAAAAGAGTAAAAATTGTGAGCTTTCCTGGATGTCTCTCCAAACCTTTTGAAAAAACTAATATGAATGACTGAAATATGTATCCTAGGGATGACAAAGGTCATCTAAGATAAAATAAGCACATACAATTTTTGAAGGACACATTAAAATTGTGTAAGTCACAATTTGTACCTTAGGAACTGCTTTGAACTAATAAAAAGAGCCTACCATATTTTTTAGTAAATATTTATGTAAAGAAACATAGGAAAATGAATCTGAGTGCTGGTATTATTAGCCTTCATGATAGTGCATTATATATGTCTTCCAGGGGATGCTCAAATGCAGTGTTTGCATTAAAAATTGCTACCTTGTTCCCTTCAGAGTTATTGCTTACTTACCTTCCACCTTTCTAACGAATGTGCAGACATTTCAGAGGTAGAGTGATAGTCTACAGAAGAATTGCTACTAGCACGGTCTAGAAAGGAGCACAACTTCTGACATTCAGTCAGAAGAAATTCTGGCACCAGTAGACTCGAGTGTGAAACCCGTATCAATTTCAAAGAGACAATTTTTTTTTGGTGTTTATTTCCTTGCATTAAGAGAAAACTGGAAAGAGCATGGAAAAAGCTAATGCTCTTCATTAAACATAAATTCCCGGCTCTTACACAACACTCTTCCTTCATAAATCTCAAAGCACTTTGCAAAAATGACATAAATTTCTTAACTTCTCAGGTGGTGAAAGTGAGGCATAGAGAGAGGAAACAACTGCACATAGATTGTCCAGCAGGATAGTGACAGATCCAGGAACAAAAGCAGATCTCCTCTGTCATGGTCCAGTGCTCTTTCTGTGTTTTGTTAGATTGTATCTTCACATTCTTAAACAGTTCCTGAAACACATAAAGAAGTCTGGTTTTACCTATACAGCCAAGTGCATCTTTCTTGACAGTCTGTCAATAGATCAAAAGGTATTTCCAGATCAGGGATGCAAAACACTTCAAAGCACTATGTTTAGTAAGACTTTTATAAATGTTTGTACATTTACTCTGTTTGTAAAAGAATTTGGTGAAGATACTCAGCATCGCAGCAATGGATTCCATGGATGAAGCTGGAAAATCAGAAAAATTATCAACCTTAAGGCATAATGGGTCACATACAGAGGTCAAAAGTAGAGAGGTTGCCCTCAGATGCAAACACACCGGTGCCAAAGATCATCATGTGTGGCACATGCCTTAGCAGCCAGCATAGAATTATGACAGAATCTCAAAGTGAAAACTAAAAGCTATATATAGAACCTTTTAACATTGTTGCTTGAATTGGAGGAATTATTTACATAGTAAAATATCTTGCAGAAGTACAATATAGGGGATCTGAATTACTTAAAATGTACTGACTGCAAAGATATTATAGGCTGAAATTTAGCCCTGAACTATTTTTTGAATGTGCCTCATAGCAAGAATAGAATAATTGTATAGCAAGGATGAAAATAAAACAAGTAGCTTCCAGTGTTAGGCTTGAGGACCATATTCCTTTAGTTCCCAGCTGACTCCTCATGTGCTACGTAATAAGCCATGAAGTATTTCATGGACTTGCATGTATCAAAGCAAGGCCAGAACAGAAGCAATATTACTCAAGGACTACAGACTCAAAAGAGAGCATATTTTATACCCTTGCATTGCCATCCTAGTTTCTACTATTAGATTTTACATGTCTTGCATACATGTGAGCTGATTTAAAATGTTTGTTTTGCTATTACATATAGAATTTTTTTTAATATAGAAAAAATAAAGTAGATTAAGAATATATAAAGCTTTATTACATTTTGTGTTTTCTTTGGGAATGTGTTATCACTATAATAACCTGTTTAAAATGTATATATAAAATATTTAAAACATGTAAGTTCTACAGTGAATTTTAGCATCCAGAAAACACAATCTAGCCAAAAAAAATCCTTAAAATGCATGATTTTATATGTAGATACAAAATATTAAGATATATTGTTGTCATGAAAATGTGTTGTTGTGATTTCTTTAGCAAATATTTTGTTTTGAAACCAGATAGGAAGTCATTTGTGTCTACTAGCTTCCATGTTTGTGATGACGTTCTAAACATTCAAAATAAAGTTTTAAATCTTAACATAAGTTTGGAAGAAGTCTTTTTGATACCTGAATTTTGTTTGTTTCATATTATATATTTTTTAAAATTTTAAAGGCAACTCTCTAAATTAAAACGGACTCTTAACATGCTACACAGTGTCCCAAAGTCTTCAGCTATACAAATTAGTTCTGAGGGAATTGGAGCAGTATTACATTACCTAATACTTACCCTCTTTCTATTGTACTCTGGCAAACACACACCTTTCAAAGCAACCTACCTTCATTAAAAAAACCCAAAACAAACTAAATAAAACCAAATAAAAACAGCTTATCAGTGGGTGCTCCTTTTGACCAGAAAAAAGCAAAATAATTCTGGCAGCTGGTCTATATTTTATTATTTGCTTTAAAATATGGCAGATAGAACTGTGTGCTTGTGAAAAATTGATACTTAATGTATGGATCCTGCTATTCCTTTTCATTGCTAAAAAAATTCCTGATGTTCTTGCAAAACTTCCCGCTATTCCATTCTATATTACCACCTGTTGCAAAAAATGTCAAAAATAATACTTTATCACTTCTTGCAATTCAGAAGATGCAGATACAGTTGTTCAGTTAAATAATTATTTCCATTTGCAAGAAATACTTCATATTCAACAGAGGAAGGGATCAACAAACAATCTTGAGTACATAGACAATGACAAGCATTTGAACCAGTGATGAAGCATTGAGTACTGAATGTAAATTTCATGCCACTGTGAAGTAATTGCATTTGTCATGCCACAGAGCTTTTAATTTTTAGTAAAGAACTCTTATTAATTCTTATATTATCCTTTTTCTTTCTTTCATTATGCTGTCAGTTCCTGCTCTTGGTCCTGATTCTGACACAATCTATGATAAAGCAATTCATTGTCCTGCATCTTACACAATGCAGTCACAAATTACTTCAGAGATGTTTATTCTACCATATTCCACAGAGACACCAGAAACATCACAAAATTCCCTTGCTTTTATTCCTTTTTTCCATTGGTTACTACTCCTGTTTCCCAATGGAAAATATTTTAATTTTTAACTCATACCCTCATTCAAATTTGTGAATACCTGTCACACTTATTCCACAGGCATTTTAACTGACATGTTTCACCCACCTTCAAATAATATTTTCTAATTAACCCACGAATTTCTTACATGTAGTCAAGTGTGTCTAAAGTTTAACTTCTCTAGAACTGCAAAGAGAGGGAGAGCACAGCTTTGAAAATACATACCGGATGTTCCTTGTGAAGGATGCAGACTCCTCTGTAAATTAACCAGACATTTGCAGTTTAAAGAAAGCATTAAAACTCTTTTGCTTCATATAATTTTTTTGGTTGAGTACACTATTTTATAATGAGGAGTAAACTATTTTATAATGAATCATAGGGGTCCTACTGAAATCATAATGAAACTGAAGCTCAAAGCAGGAGCTGTTATTCAGTCTGATATATTTATTTCACACTCAGATGCTGACAAGTGGCCCACAATGGATCCTACGAGAGTATCTCTATTCTCAGATTCTCAGATCATGGTGGGGATGGCAAGGGGAAGGGGCAGGGCATGGGCACAGCACCACAATCCACCCCAAAACTAAAACCAGCTTCTCAGCCTCTACACCTGGTGCTCTAAAAGCTGTGGATGAGAGTGTCTGTCACATGGAAATTACCACTGTATTTGTGCTAATTTCAGTAGAGAAAGCAATAAATAAAGAAGTAGAATTGGTGTTCTTCCATAAGACATGTGTGGCAATTTTTTTTTTTTAATATATAAGATGAGAAAGATTGTTCTGCATCAACTTTCAAAGAGAGTTAGGGTGACCATTAAGAGGTCATTCACCCCAATGTATATCTGCTTTTCTGCAGCCTCTGTTCGGTGTTGTTGTAAAGATACTTTGCCTTTGGAATTTCCCTTCTTTCCTGACTCAGATCTTGCCACTGACCAGGATGGTCCTAAAAAATTATCATTGCCCTATTTATTAATCTATAATTACAATAAAATAATGCTGTATGCTTAGGCACACTAATTTAATTTCAGATTTTTCCTGTAGGCCAGCTGTCTCCTGTGCAGTGGGTTCATGTAACAAAGTAGGAGAAAGAAGGAGAATTATAACTTGGGAGGGAAGGTAAGCCCAAAGAAAATGGGAATACCAGGAAATTCTAAGTTTTACAGAACTTACTGTTTCTCAGAAAATTCTGCGGTCAGCAAGGGCTCCTAAAAGTATTTTCAAAAGAAAAGACAATATTGAGTGGTCATGCTGAGCTGCACTAATGAACGTGACTCCTTGGAACAACACAATAGTAGGTTCCACAAGGAGAGCAATTGCTTCTCCCTCAATGATCTTATCAAATGTTTAACTCCTTTTAAAATCAGTTTTACCCTGGTTGGCTGACTTACATGCCTGTGTAGAACACACTCTATAGCCACACAGTTTTAGCTCTTTTTCTTCCTCTTGCAGCAGTTTTGGCTGAAGTAGAATTAATTTTCTTCACAGTGACTGGTATGAGTCAGTGTTTTGGATTTGTGCTGAACACAGTTTTGATTATATAGAAATGTTTTCATTATTGCTGAGCAGGGCTTATCCATAGCCAAGGCCTTTCCTGTGTCTCATACTGCATTCTGGTGAGGAGGGCAGGGTTACACAGGAAGCACAAGAAGCTGGGAGCAGACGGTTGATCCCAACAGACCCTACCAGACCACATGGTATATCATATCATGCACAGTATATAAATCTGGGTGACAAAGGAGGAAGAGTGGGGACATTTCGGGCGATGACGTTTGTCTTCCCAAGTCACTACTGCATGATGGCGCCCTGCTCTCCTGGAAATGGCTGTACACCTGCTTGCCCACAGAAGGCACTGAATTAATTCCTTGAGAGACTTTGCCTGCATGCACAGCTTTTGCTTTACTTACCAACCTATGAATGTCTATCACATCCCATTATTTTTTCATTTGTACTTTTACAATTCTCTGCCTGATCTCACTGGTTGCAGGAGTGAGGAAGCAGCTACTGTGGTGTTTACTTGTCTGCTGGGGGTAAGACATAATACCTATTTAGTCCAGGCAGTCCTCTTTCCAACTACATGGAGAGAGACAGATGTTCTCCACAATTAGAGGAGATGACCTCTACAGCTGTGACCACCACACCTTTTTCTTCTACAAACCTCACACTGAATCAAAACTTGCCTTTTACAATGAAATTAAAACCCAACTGGAACAACAAAGTCTAATTGTCTGAAACAACAAAGTCTAAAGCAGCAAGGGAAAGCAAGATAGTTTTGTAGAAACATGTCTGTAACTGTTGAAATAATAGTATCCTTATATGTAGCTCTAGGAAGTGTAGGCTCATGTGCCAACAAATGGTAAAAGATTGTGTTAGAAGAAAGGGGCAGAACTACAGACAGTGGCTTTTCTGGGGATGCTGAATGCAGAGAGAAGGTGAATATGTTTAGTTTCAATGGTAATATTTCAGAAGGTTGAAAAAGTGGAAAAAAACCCCCAATAACATATCCTTGGAATTATCCTAATAATAAAATCCATTAAGTCACAGATTAATCACTCAGAGAAAGTAGCAGTCAATATGAATCTTAGAAAAAGATTGGGGTAAAAGAAACACTCTTAAATTCTGTCCTTCCTTTTTAGTGCCACAACCATATTTGCCCGTGGTTGTTCTTCTGTTACTTTTCAAACTCAAATCTGAATCTAAGACTGCTTAATTCTGAAAGTTTGACCTACACCTGATTGTTTCATCATCTTTGGTTTACCTATTGAAAAAATCTAAATACCATTTTGCAAAAACACGAAGTTACCCCACTGTGGTAGAGAACAATATAAATCTGTTTATTAATTACTAGAAAACAGTTCAAAATGTATTAATAAAATAATCAGAGTAGTCAGTAGGCAGACACTCTGTTAAATCCTTCCCATGACAGAAAAAAATCCTATCAGTTATGTAACTGCATGTAAAGTGTGTCCAGATTGCAGATCTGGAAAATACCATGAAAGCCAGATGGATGCAAATCCAGAATTTTATTATGGTGGGATGGGAGGGCTGGCAGGCTGAAGGGAGGGTGTGGCTTGGACAGGGGAAGTGCATCTATCTGTCTCTTTTCCCCACCTCTCCATGCCCTGGGAAGAGTAGTCAGCCAGACTGCATTTACCACAGCCAAAGCACCCACTTTTCGGCTAGAAAAGATTTATAGAGCAGAGAGAAAAATCAAAAGACCACCATTTGTGGTATAAATGCTTGCATAATGTTGGCAAGTACGGTGGTGTGAGGGGATTCAAAAATTATGTGAGTCAAAAGTAATAAACTTCAGCATCATCATATGGCCTCCATTGGCTGTGTATTAAGACATAGTCCTGCATCTCTCAGAAGTTACCATGTCTAAATATTGTTGGGTACATTTGGGTTCACAGCACAACTTTTAACTTCTTATGGAAGCCAGATTATTTAATTTTAAAGAATCATTTGCAGCCAAGTAAACATATTACTCTTCACTATATAAATGTAGGAGATAATGTACTGTTAAATGCAAGCTAGTAGTTAAAACTGCATTCTGTTTACGGTTGTGATTTTTTAAACATGCCTGTTATGTTTCCTCAGAAGCTTAAAATCAGTGATCTACTGGGTCTGAATAAGAGTTAGGGTAGGAAAATAAACTTTCATATCAACCTTATTTTCAGCAAGAGATTTTTAAATTACATTCAATGTCAATTAGAATTTGCAGTTCAACAGAAAAATTTAACAGTCATTTGTAGAGACAGTATTAGTCATCCCTTTCTCCCACAAATATGTTTTATGGTTTGAAATGTCACTAAAACAGGTATTTGAGAGCACCAATGAGAAGTTCGAATAGGAACAGGTTTAGTTTGTATTTTAACTTTCAAATACATGGAAATATATGCAAGTTCAATTTTTTCTAAATGTTAGGGATCAAACTAATTCTTGGTTTTGTTTTTCATAATTTTTTCCTTAAGTTTTCCAGGTTTTTTTTCAATAACACTGCATTTGGGGAGGTCACAATGCACATGGTATGGAAGAAATCAGCAGGTTTTTTGCACTCTATGATTATTCGTTGTTGATTTTTTTTTTTTCATGGGAAACTACTAAACCAAGAGGCGGATAAACCTGTAAGTTAGAATAGGAGGCTCCTAGGAAATGTTTTTCTTTTCTGTTTTCTAACTCAAACTTGTTTGAACTATAGGAAAATGACTAATACCCATGCGTCCAAATTCCTTTTGTATACAACTGCAGCAATCTTTTGTTCTTGAAGTTGCGGGAAACTTACAAAGCATATAAAGAGGAAACTGCATTTCTCAACGTCTTTTTAATACTGTTTTATGAAATAGGTGTCAATTTTTCAAAGCCTATCATCTCTTCCAAACTTACACAGTGAAAATCTGTTCCCTTTGGATACACCAGTACTTCCATGGTTCTCATGCTCAAGTTTTGTTTAGTTTCTGATGTATGGTATTATTTATATATTCTTTGCAGAAAATTTTCTTAAAATTAAAAAAACAAAACAAAACTAAACAAAAAACCAAAGATGAAAGGCCATGTTAGATGAAAGCTTTCTTGAGCATTCGTTTGAAGATAGCTTTGCTGAGGAAAAAAAATTGAGTTCTCATCTCAGTCTCAAAAGGAACAACAACATAAACCTATTGACTTCTTCTTTCATTGACATGATTGGCTTTGCATACGGGAAGAAAGACTAAAATGACAAAATGTCTTAATTGCACCATGGTGTGAGAAAGGGAGAAAGAAACTGAGTTGTAAAAATTCCCTGCAGGAGATGATGGTGTCTAGTGATTTTGCTTGTAATCCATTGTCTGTGGGGAAAGAGGCAACATTCCCATTAGAATCTTTGAATTGTAAATGTTCGATATTTGAGAGTATTTAAGTAGAGAGAAGGTAAGTAGTCTCTGGCTTAGATTTGCCTGTTGACTGAGCATGGGCACTTACTGACCAGTAGCTCACTTCGTCTTTGATGAGGAGTGCCTATTTAAAAAAAAAAAAAAAAAAAGAAAAAAGAATAGGCACCACTCCTCTTCTCTTATCCTATAACTTTGTACAGAATTATAAATAGAAAATGCCCAAATTACTGAGAACAGGCCAGCTTTCCTGATTTTTGGAATATCATATTTCCAGCTAGAAAAAGTACAATTTCCCAGATCTACTGGGACAGTTTTCAGTGTTTTTTGACACTTCCATCCAGCTGGCTTTCAAAGACAGATGAATGAATCTGAATGGGTGGTCTTCCTGGGAATAACAGTGACCCACGACCTTCAGTAAAAATTGTATATTTAATTCTATATCTAATGCCTTCCCTATAGTTTTTTTCCTTTTGAAAAAAATAAATTAAAATTCTTTCTGGACTTGAAAAGGGCAAGGCTTGTTTCAGCACTGTGTGTGTCATCCATGTTTTAATCAACCTGCACATTCACACACATAATGTGATACTTTGAGATGTACACTACTTCATGTGAGACTGTGTTAAACAATGTAGCTTACAAGATTGCAGATTGAAGATTTTCCATTTTATGAACAGGTTTTCTTATTTTTAATAGGGAGTAATAAAAGCTAGAGTACATGAATTTGTTATTCTTTCCTATTAAAACTCATTTTCTGTTACCTATATTTAGCTACAGTGGGCTATTAAATATAATTACCTAGTACTTTTGAAAGTCAGTTTGCTATAGAAAATAAATGTAGCTATTAGAATGACGATTTTTTTTAATGTACAGATTTAAATGCACAATTTAAAACTTTAGAAGAAATTAAGAGCTGTACCATCGTTCCCTCAACATACATGAAAGACAGGGGAGCTTCTGTGTATATTACATGAGGTATTATTGATACCTAAAGAGACATAAAATTATTAATATCCAGGGTTTTTTCATTTTTCTGTGCTTTGTTTTCAAAAGACGTGACTGTTTCCAATATTCACGGTATTCTTCTGCCTATCTGAAGGACAGATTATCAGGTCATTTTCTAAAGTTGTATGTAATTACAAAGCTGAGAAAATTTACTGAATTCAGAACCAGAAAGATAAACATTCAGGACCTTCAGGCTCAGACTTTGCTTTCTTATTCACTGTTACTTGAGTGTCTGAGAGGAAGGCAATTCCTTTTCCAAGTTTGGTAATATCAGACTTTGCTGAAATAACTAGTGCTTGAAATGTCACCTTCAAGTACAAATTGAACATGTTATTTCATTCAGACCTTCTAGTCAATTATTCAGACTGCAAAATAATGTAACATCCAGATTCAACTCTTCTAAAAGCATGACTTTTTTGAGGATTTAGGGTGAAAATACCCATAGAATATTTCAAAATTAACTGAGGAGTTATCTTACAAATATTTTTCAAAAGTGACTAACTGATAATCAAGAAATATACTGATAATGTAGGTAGCAATATTTCATCTGGGTAAATGTCGGTTTGCTGTTTCGGTATGATGTCACACAGTATTATTATTAGAATTGTTTTCAAGATAAAAGACAAAAAAATCCATACAAAACCCCACAAAGAAAAAAACAGCACCCCCCTCACTCCCCCCAAAAACAAAATCAAAACCCTCAAACAAACAAAGAAAAACCAAAACCAAACCAACCAACTAACCAAAAAAACCTACAAAAAATGAAAACAAACAAACAAACAAACAAAACACCAAGGAAAAAAGACCTTTCACAAAAGCAGAGGAAAAATAAAAAAGCCAAACACTAATCCTCTTAACAGAAAATTGAGATTTTTGCACTGGTTAGTTAGGTCTGAATTATAGATGAGGTAATTGAATCTAACAAGATAAATTGTCTTTCTAAATGTAGATTCATGTTTCTGGACAGCATGACATGTGTTTGACCTGTCTCACCACACAGAGAAGCATATCACTTGTATGTGGGGTGGTCAAACCCAGTCAGCAATATATTCTCCTGGGATTATTGTTAGTGACAGAATATGCACTGCTAGCAACTGTCATCCTCTTGGAAGAATGCTCTTTTGTAATCCTTAAAAATATTAGTTTTAAAACAGATTCACAGACAAATCCCAATTTCATGTTAGGAATACAGTATCACACCAGCCCGGCCTTATCAAGAAGCAAGCAAGAATTTGTGTTGTTTGATACTCGGTTTCCACTGGTCAGTGATGCTACTTTTTGTTAGCTCATTGACAGCTTTCCTTCACAAACTGAGACAAAGCCAGTTTTCCTGTTGTGAGGGCTCCTGCCTGAATTCCTGTCCTGAGGATGTAATGAATAGGAAGCCAAGGCATTGCACAATGGGTGCCAGGTGTCACTTAAGAGTTTCTCCTCATGAAGGAAAAATGCGCTTACAAATTGAAGAAAATCAGCAAGTTCATGAGCCAGTTGCTATCCAGATATCCTTGATGGGATACAGTTGATCTTGCCCACATAGCCTAAGGAAGGTGAAGAGTTGAGGGACTCTTGCAGCAATTACCAGGACAGCAAGTTCCTTGCTGGCATAGGGAAGTAACTACATCCCCAGTTCAAGAAACTTTACAGAGACTTCTAGGAAACCATCCCACATCCTGAGTTGTGAATAGTGACTTCTTTCAAGGAAGGAGAGAAATGGAGAGGCAGCTGCACCTGAAATGAAACTTAAGGTATTCGCAAGATGTGAAAACTTTATAACTAATTATTTTCTAAGAGCCCTTTTACTGACAGATGAATAAGTACAATAATAAAAAGCTTGGCTGAAAAATATTACCACTTGAAGTCATGTCTTAGTTGATTACATGGCATCAAATCAAGTGGAGACCTGACAGTATCTGACATGTAGAAGGTTGTGGCCAGCAAAACACAATGCTAAATGTCAGGAAAAAAGAGACAATCAATCTGAAATCTGTTGTATCCCACAGAAAGGTAGTATTAAAACTTGCGTACATCCAATCATCTATTTCAAAATCTTTAGGAAAATCTTTGTGAGCATAAATGTTACCACTCAACCAAGTATGTTTTTTATAGTTTTACTATAACCCAACTATTTTTAGTTGGTAGAGGTGATGTGAGATAACACAATTGCTGAAATCAAGACAAAATAGTGGTGTCTGTTGCTCTTAAAAGGCAGCCTGGGCTTACTCTGGCAGGGGGAGGATCCATACGGAAGCTGTCTGCAACATCTGGAGACAATTGGTCTAGTTTGCCCAACATCCAGCAACATTTTACCACCCTATTGCATGCAGAAATTTACCAATGTCAATCCCTATCATTACAGCTCCCTCCCACCCCAGAGAATGTGTGTGACATACACACGAAGACTGGACTGTCTTCCACTGTGGTCAGACCATGTACCAAAGCACCCCAGCTACACACCTTTGAAACACTTCTAGGCAGGTGATTACACTACTTCTCTGAGAAGCTTGTTCCAATGCTGGACCACCACTGCAGTAAAGAATTCTTTTCTAATATCTAATATCTAATCTAAACCTCTCTAGACCCTCACTCAACTTCATTGCTCTTCAAATAATGCTATGGGTATAGTTCTTGATACACAGTCAATGGACTTGCACGCTCAAGTTGTTGGAAGGATAAAGTGTGATTATTTCAGATTAAATTTGCTCTGGAAATTTTACATAAAAATCTCAGCACTAACATTAAAATTGAATATTGAACACAAATATTGAAAGTACTTGTTTGTTGTTGGTATGTATAAATTCTCTGATGAGAGAGGATTGGACTAGAATCTTTAGTTCTTATTGTGATTTGTCCTAGATTTTTACTGCTTTATCTGAGCAGTAAGAAAATGTCTGTCATAGTAAAATTCCATTTTTTTTCTTAAAATGGATCATACTACTTTGTTGCTTTCTTGTTAAAGTCTTGATGATTTTTTTAATGGATAACTTTAAAATCAAAAGCAAATTAACAAGGTCAAGAAATGCAGAGGAAAATATTCTTTTATATAGTACTTGCAAGGGTTCATTTTATAGTAAATTAATTATATTGTTCAGATTATTAGAATGAATAAGGACATCCTAGGGTTTAACTGATGTAGCAAAATCAGAAATATTTTTATCTAAAATCTGAAAATGGGCCATTCATTAGAAGTTCACTTAGATGTACAGTATTCCTACTATGTTCAAAGGTTTAGACTAAAAGTTTTTAATCTTTAAACATACTTAAAATCCTTAAAAATACTTTAGTAAAATAAAAGTTTAATTTCCATTTCAATTTCTCAAGTAAAATACAAGTTTAAGTTCCATTTTCAGAGTGATGCTGACTAATTTGTGTGGTTTTTTTAACAGCATCATTTTAAATAAGACATAAGAATTTAAAAGAAAAAATTAAATTCCATACCCAGAGAGCTTGTTGGATAATCCAATATAGGTATAATCCCAGATTATTGATGATTACAGACTGCAGGATTTTAAGTAAAATGAAGAAAAAACCCTGCATTTTTAAAATTAATGCTCCTATACTGCATGCACCAATAAGCATGTTTAACAGTTGCTATGACAAATAAATTTTAACATTTTTAATTTGACAATTTTTGCCTTCACAACTGCTTCAAGGCCAGAAAGTAATTTTCTCTTATATTTGAAATGGGTGACACTGCCTGACTTTAGAGATTGCTTTTAAAAAAATACCATAAAACCCACAGTGACAAATCACATGATAATCAGCTTAGTTTAGATTTTTCCCATATTTCAGAATAATACCTTTCTATATGCTTAATACCGATGATAAGGTTTCATTTTTGAAGCCAAATAAATCAGCTACACCCTTAAGAAAAATCACTTCCTTTAATATTTTTCAGATTAATTTTTTCGGCTTAAATGCCTTTGAGATTAAAATATGTTAGCATACGTGACACAACAGTTTGTTCATATTGTTGACTGTCTAGGGTCAGCCATAAAACTACAGAAATGTAGATAAGAATTTTGACATAGAATCTGGAAGTGTGTAATGAATATTGCCAGCAGACTTTTAGTGGTGAATTACCACAAGGCCAAAAATTTTGTGCTAGAGCTACCAACTGAAGAAAAATTCAGTCTAACAAGATCAAAACCCACCTTGGAAGATAGTGCTTTTCAGACTAAAACCAATGTTATAGAATAATGTGTGTGTGTATGTGTGTGTGTGTGTGTGCATTTTTTCCCCCACCTTTCTGGGGGTTTTTTGTTTGTTTTTTGTTTGTTTGTTTGTTGGGTTGTTTTGTTTTGTTTTTTCACATTCTGTATCATCTTACTGTTTAGATGTCTAGAACACAAGTCAGAGAATTTAGCTGTAAGGAAAAAAAATAGGCTTTTTGTTCAATTTGGAGGAAAGAGAATAAAGCCTAAAATAGCACTTGACATACTCAGAAAGACATAATTTATTAAACATCTATCAGTAAAAATAGGAAGTGCATATGTACCAAAGATATATGCCATGCTACTACAGTATCTCTCTCATAGCACTTTCTACTGAATGTAATCAGAGTAGAGAAGCCCCATTACACCTCCTCACAGTTATAAAGGGCAGAGGACCAGCTGAAACAAACAAACTGTAACAAAGGGAGGATTTTTATTGACATAATGTAGCTGTACTACATGATGTAGTACCGTGCTAGTGGCTTGCAGATTGTACTTGATTTCACCAGGGTAAAGAGAAAAATAAGAAAATTACAGCCACGCTCCAGCTCTGGGTGGACTGTGGTACCACAAACATTTTATTTCCCAAAAAAGATGACTCTCAGAGGTACATGTTATGGGCTCTGTTTTGAGATGCATCTACAGATTTAATTAGTCTTAACCCTCAGAGCATGTTAATCCTGTGCAAGCTGTCTAGGTCATGTCCTAGCCTAGTCTTTTGTAAGTGTTGACACTCAAGCAAAGGTGAGAAAAAGCAGTCAAGGCTAAGAGAGAAGAGCAAATAATTGCAACTGGAATTCAAGGTACAACTTACAGGTAAATGAAGAATTCTAGTTTCAGGGCTTTTTGATTTTAAGTCTGTAAGTTCTGTACAATATAGTTGTGCAAGTGTCTGCTCAGAAATGAGTATCCCAGGTGGAAGGATTATATGCTGGGCAGGTAATGGCTGTACTTGTGTATAGAGATTGTCAAAGGATGAAATTACATAATTTATGGTCCTGTCTGTTTGTGAAAACCAGATCTTAGCTGGTAGGAGCAGTTGCAGTGCTGAAGTTGGTAGCAGCATGCAAGTGGTAGTAGCACATGAACTATGAAAGTCTGTGAGATGGATATGGCAGATGAAGATGGGGAAATACTGATACTATCAAAATTTTGGTTCATCCAGACAGCCACTGGCTTTAGCACCAGGAGTGTGGTTTGAGGGTGCTGCAATGCATAATCACAGAAAACACTGATTGGAAGGCACTTCTGGTGGTCACACAGTCCCATCTCCTGCTAAAAGTAAAAAATCAATGGTATATAGTGTTAATCAAAACCTTGTCAGACAAGTCTCTACATTTCTTAGGTTAGAAGTGCCACAATGGAATTTTTTTCTTTTTCCCTTGCTTTAACTTAAGCCTGCTACCTTTCATCCTGTTGCTGCATACTTCTGCTTCCTGGCATGCCTGGCTCTCGCTACACATGTTTCGCAAACCCAATACTCTCAGTCTCTCCAACTAAATGTGCTCCAGTTCCCCAGTTATCTTGGTGGGCATCTTAAAATTTGTCAATATCTTGTTTGAACTGGGAGGCACAAAACTTGGAATAATAATCCATTTGAAGTTTATGAATACTGAATAGAGGCAAACAGCCACTTCCTTAAACCTACTTCCTGCACTTTGCAACAGTGCAACTTAGTATGCAGTTGGCCCTCATTACTGCCAGGACTGACTGCTGACCCACCTTCCAACTTGTTGTCCACTAGGACCCTCAAAACTTTTTCTTCAAAATCCCTCTCCAGCTGTCATCTGGGTGTATTGAATTTGTTCATCACATGGACATGACTGCAAGTGTTATTGAATTTTGTGATTCCTGTCTTCTCTTTAGATAATAGCCTTGAATTCTCTTTGGCCTTAGTTGGTCCCTTTAAACAGCACTGCTCTCTAGTTTATCATCTTCTCCACACAGATGAGTCTGCCAAGGAACTACAGCCATTGATAAAGATTTTAAAGGTGTTGGTTTCAGGATCAGTCCCTGTCAAATGCCTGATGGCATTTGTAACCAACCTTTCAGCTGTCAGCACTAACCTTTGAGCACAATGAACCTGCCATTTTTAAACTCCCCAGTAGTCCATTCATCCAGTCTGTACCAGTCTGTGGTTATGAGAATGAAAGAGACCATTCTGAAAAGCTACAGTGAACGTAAAAAGTCACTGCTGCTCTCCACCTGTCTGCTAACACAACAAATGATGGCAGTAAGGTTGGTCATACACATGATGCCCCTTACAAATATAGACTGACAATTGCAGTTGCATTATTTTTGAATATGTGTGCTTTATGGGTGGGGACTCTGCCATGCAGTGGAGCATGTAATTAAAATCCAGGTGGCCTGATAATTCCTTCTAACACAGCAGCTAAACTGCGTGCTTTGGGTGTACCCCGATAGCTTGGTGCATCAAGGAATAAAATACTCTCAAAGACATCTGCAGGGCAGTGATGGTTCCCCCTCTGGGCCAAGTCAGACCACACTACATCCAGCTACACATGGTTAGTACATCCAGCTCTGTATGCCCAAGAAGTACTTCTTTCAGTTTAGGTAGAAAAAGTCCTCTTCCAAGTTACTTGGCTTGGCTCATGCAAACTGGATTTCGGCCATAAATCATGGAAGTGTTCTCTGGGTTTTGGATTAAAAATCTCTCTTTTAAATGCTGCTG
Source organism: Chamaea fasciata (assembly GCF_029207755.1). Taxonomy (NCBI): domain Eukaryota; kingdom Metazoa; phylum Chordata; class Aves; order Passeriformes; family Sylviidae; genus Chamaea; species Chamaea fasciata. The sequence goes on from NW_027094089.1 coordinate 56,035,947, forward strand.
TCTCACACTTCATTAAAATCTATAAATAGTTATTCTGATTCTCTGTATCTTGCAACATTCTAGTTGCCTCAAAGAGTGCATTTTTTTATGTGACCATGTGGAGATTTCATAAGGAGAGTGATCTCACATCCTGTACATGTTGTATTTTTAACATACTGGCTGGTGGATGGTGTGTTTTCAGCATTAAATTTGGAGCAAGAAATACTAGATAAATGAGAACAAAATTTACAAGTTTATAATAGCTTTCTGACTTTCTTGAATAGCACTTGGAGCCCAGCCCAATGACGAAAAAAAAAAAATTCAATATTAGGTTCCATGAAGGTTTTTTTTCTTTCTTCTCAAATAATCCTGCTGTTCCCATGCTTGCTCTGAAAGGCCTATCTTGCCCTAATACTCCTTAATTTTGAACCTGGACTATTACTACCCTCAGTTAAACTGCAAAATTGTTTGGATGGGTTACTTTTGCAAAATTAGTCCATGCTGCTGGCATATACATTTCACATTTTGTTAGAATAATTGGGTTAGAATGTCTTACAGGGTCAATATTAAACATTGTTAAACAAAACATTATTTTTCCCTAACTGCAATTTGTAACAGCTCACTAGAAAAAAAAGAAATTGAATTTCATCTAGCAGTGAGATTACCCATCCATTAAACTAGTCTTCCAATACAGACATAGATGAAATGTGGTGTTTCTAGTCTGCAAGGGATTTATTTCAGTATTTTACAATTTTGATCCAATTTGTCGGAATATTTTCGTTGTGTATGTCTGTGTGTGCGTTTCATAGAATCTAGTCTATAGATATATCCTAGTAACGATTAGGAAGATCTGTTGCAGGAACTTTAATTCTTCTGGTTTTTCAAGAAGGATCCAGGTCACTCAGAACTTCCAGAGAGTCCACTGTAGCCCCAGGAGCCAAAATCCTGAAAGCCAATAAGAAATTTGAGGAGACCAGGGATTCTTAAACCACTTTTTGGAAAGGATAGTCATCATAGAACATTGACTCCTAAAAACCCCAACCAATAACCAAATTAAATCCTATCTTCTATTAAATAAGGGAATCTAAATATTTAGATTTCATCTAAGGATCCCCATCAATAACTATGAAAATTAATCAATGTTCACTTTAACACATAGTTTTGTGCATTTACATTTTTTTTTACTGGAAACGTGACTCCAGAAAGACAACACTAATTTTACTGGAGCAGCAAAGTTAGGGGGAACATAGCAACTCAATGGATAACATGATGAATTTTGACATATGCACCATGCATTCCACAAATGAGTTATCCTAACCAGCCAACTCTAGAGCAGGAATAGGCCAAAGAAGAGAAAGAAATGTGTTTAGCCAAATACCATAATCAGAGATTTTTCTGCCAAATTACTATTGAAGTCCCCTGCCGAAAAGCAAAGGCACGCAAATTTTAAAGATTTAAAATTTTAAATGAAGTTGTGTACTGAAATGTAGAGAGATATTTTCATTCCATGTGGAAAGCATTTAGCATACCGAAGTGTGGAAAACAGCAATGTAAATCTCCATTTAAGTAAATCAAAGAAAAAATAAAGAGGTGAATGTAAGGTTGCAATATATCAGAATTTTATAGTATAATAAAGTAGTTTGAGTTAGGAAGGACCTTTGGAGGTCACCTACTTTAAACCACCCTGCTGATAGATCAGGTTGCTCAAAGCCCCATCTGACCTGGCCTCGAACAATTCCATGGGCTTCCTTCTCTGGCTTTCTTGTAGGCCCCCTTCAGGTACTGGGAAGCTGCTATAGGGTCTTCCTAAACCCTTCTTTTCTCTAGCTGAACAACACCAGGTCTTGCAGTTTGTCTTCACAGGAGAGGTGCTCTAGCCTTCAGATCATGTTCGTGGCCCTCCTCTGGACTCACTTGAATAGGGCCATGTCCTTTTCATTCTGAGGAACCCAGAGCTACTTACAGTACTCAGGTGCAGGGGCAGAGCCTAGGGGCAGAATCCCCTCCCTGACCCTGCTGCCCATGCTGCTTGCATGTAGCCCAGGGTACAACTGGCTTTCTGCACTGGGAGTGCCCATGGCTGGGTCATGTTCTTCTCATCAGCCTGTATTATGTTTGCAATTGCCCTGATCAAGGTGACGGACCTTGCACTAGGCTTTCTTCAGCTTCATGAGAGAACCTTCTCAGGGACCTGACTCACAATCAGGTCTCAGTGTCTATCAGTCTATCACATCTATCAGTGTCCCTCTGGATAGTACCCCTTTCCCTACTGCATGCCTATTTTACCACACATGTAGTACAATCTCCCAATCTCCTTGCAATGAGCAGTGACAGAATGATACAATACAGGGAATAATATTATTTCTAAATAAACCTCCCCTTACCACTTTTCTACCTTTTACTGCTTTTTTTCTTTTTTTTTTTTCCTTTCTTTTTCTTTTATAGAAGGGAAAAGTTTTCAGGAGCAAGAAAAAAGGAAAAAAGATGAAAGAACACAGTATCAATTCCACTGGATTTTGAACTGCTTTTTTTTTTTTTTTTTTTCAATTAACAGCCTTTCTAGAAGAAAGAGGAAAAGATTGTAAATTTATTATTAATCTAATCCCGACTGGGGGAAAAATCAGAAAAGCTTATGGTCATGCCAACCAAAAAACCTGCTTTCAGGTCTGACTTCAAACTGAAGAAATACTTTCTATGCACAAAATCTTTTAAGCTTAAAAATAATTCTGCCATTCCAAAGCAAATGAAAGGAATAACTCCTTAGGGAAAACCCTTCATTACCTTCAAGCAGGCCTACCTATATAATAGTACTGTGTTATTAAATAACCTAATTTAAGATTTTAATGTGAACATCATTTTGTGGCTGAAGTGAACCCTGTTTCTCAACAGAATATTTATGCAATATATGAGACAAGAAACATAAAAATTATTCTGAATCTATTGTGGAAGTTATCTGGGTGTTCTTATGCAGGAATACTTCATGAACTCAAGTCACTTTAAGGCTTATGAACTCCAAGCTTGTGGTAGCAGAAACACACAGGACACTTTGACATGCAATGTCATTATATTTTCTCTCTGTGGCATGGCCTCAGCTCTTGAGCATTTCCTTCTTTTAATGTGACTGAGAACCTGTCCTGTTCTTTTCTGTCCATTGTTCCTCATTCTGTTGTATGCTTCTGAAATGCCATGGAGATATTCCTCCTGAGGCAGGGAGCATAAAAGCTCCAATTCTGACAACAATGTGATGTAACCTGACAATGCGTCATTAAATGTCATCCACTGTAAACCTGAAAAAAGGCAAATAGCTCTAGCTGAGATTGTGTAGTAGCACAACACACCCCTACTTCCCTACCTAGAGAAAACACCACTATCCTGATCTACAACTAAATGTCACTTTTTACCCTTGCTATGCTTACTCAGTTAGGAACACTGAATGTCTTGCTGCCATGAAAACAAAATAGTCCTGAAAGTGATAAAGAATAAGTAAATTACTGTTGGAAAAATAAGCACATTCTATTAACAAAATACTTCATCTATAATTAAAACTAGCAGAAACAAATACTCAACATTATTTTATCCCATGTGATATTCTTTACTTTCAGGTTATTTTTTTTTTTTTTTTGCTGTTGATTTTACATCCTCCTCCAAGCTAAATGTAACCTTCATATTTGATAAGAATGAGAACACCTTTTTTAAATTTATTTTTTAAAATACATTAGAAATCTGCCAATGTCATCTGGAATGAGTAACATCTTGTCCTTATGCACTAGGCTACATTTCTCATCAAAACTCCTTCACTCCATTGTGGAAGGATGTTGTATTTCTCTGGGGAATGGTTTTCACCCCAAGACCCCTAATGTCTGTAACCATATGGTTTGACCTTTCCTTCCTTTCTTGACCTAATTGGCTGACTGCCAGCCATCCTCCCAGAGTGGGAGACTAGACAAGACCCCTGTACTTCCTTGTTCTTCCTCTTGCCCCTTGGAACTCTTCGAGAATAAACACCTTGGAATAATCCTGGGCTAAGAGCCTCTTTTGGAACCTTTTGTCCTGTCCCTCTGAAATATCCCTCCAAAGCCTCTCAAGAGCTAGTCCCAGGGTGGGGCTGCGGGGGGATATTTACAGAAGGAGGAAAATGGCTGGTGAAACAGCATACAATTTCCTTTTACTTTTCTAGTAGCTACTACTTTATTCTTTGCTTTTATGTGGTATTAAGGTCATGAAAAAGAGATGTCTTATGTAATAATTTCTCTGATACACTTGAAGCAGCCCAAGTGGAGATTGTCTGGGAAATCTTGCCATAATAAACAGCTTCTCCTTGTATGAAAGACAAAAGAACTTTTTTACTAATTCTTTGCCAGACTGAATAATTGTCTGAAATATAATTCTTTTTTCTTTCTAAAATTCTGGATTTCTGGTGCAAAACTGGTGCCAGCTTGAGGACAACAGTTCCATTTTTACTGTTTCACTTCATTATTGGGTCAGAACCAGACTGCTGTGTCCATTTGCTAAAAGAGTAATTTAGATTGAGTTTTATAAAGACATGTTATAAAATGGGAACATAAGGGGTAAATGTTTTGGCATGACTTTCATTTGAAAAATGGAAGTTTCTCTGATCTGTTCAGTTACATCACATGACTGAAGGGCTTTGCAGCTTGGTTTCTACCTAATGAACTTCTACAAAGAAGCAAGGACAACTGCATAGTTCTGAAATTAATGCACACCACTGAAATTAAAAAATTGTTCAAAGTGCATTCTCTTCAGGATGGGGAGTGCACTGTGTCCTTTTCCAAAGAGACACCAACTCTCATTGCAAGACTTTCTCAGATCTTGGGATAATGACCTGGCTGGTGCCACCCAAACTTCCCAACATACTGAAAATTGCTGGGTGGGTTCTGCTGCAAGACCTCCTCCTAAACCACCTACTGACCTGCCTCTTTTTTTTTTCCTTCCCATTCCTTCTTTTATATTTCCCTTCCCTTTTTGTAGAGCTGGCACAACCTCATGGCCTCTAAGTTTCAGAAATGTCCCTGTGATTCCTTGAAGTACTTAAGGCCATGGTGCTCTCTACTTCAGAAAATAAGGAAAAGATAACTGCCTTTTCTGAGTGCTATTTAATAATTAAATTGGAAAGAAGTATTCATCTTCTTCCTTGGCTGCAAGAAAAAACTGAAAAAACAGAGGCAAAATGTGAAAAGAACAAAGTTGAAGAGGTAAACTAAAATATCAATAAATAGAAAATAATTATTATATAAATTTGGATGAAAAATTTTAAAAATCACATATAAACCAATTAAAATTACTGAAATTTGAAAAAATTAATACTTTCACCCCTTATGCTTCCCCCTCTGCTCTCAAACACTGTGATACCTTTTTTCAGAGTCAAATATCACAAGTATCTATCTTTTACTAATATGAGTGAACTCACAATATGTAGAAAATCTGTACACTATTCTATAAAAAAAGTAATAAATATTGCATGTTAGGAGATAAATGCCTAAGAAAAACAACTAAAAAATAATAAAATATTTGCTGGTGAGCAGATTCAAATGTTTTAGAGCAAAATTATAAAAATAATTGCCTAAGATAATTAATTTGCATGTTTAGTTCTTAAGAAGTTTCAACAGCTAATGGATCATTCCAGCTGAAGCTTTTAAATATTTTCCTTCCCTGTATTGTAAGACTAAAAGAATTCATAAATCTTAATGATCAGTTGCTTGCTCTAGAAAGAAGAGAGAGTGTAGGCCTATGGCATCCTCACAGAAGTACTAGCTTTGAGGAATAGGACTTGAGGTTCTTTCATGCAACTATTCATTTCAATTTCAGCAACACTGATGCTTCATGACTATAAGAAATGTACTATAACTTTCATAGTTATAATTTTCCTAAAAAATGGAATTTCTTGTTTAATTATGAGATAGACATATTCACCAGATGTTACAAGCAGTATATATTTTTATAAAACTACCTTGTGAAAGTAATGAAATACTATAATCAAAGCAATATTTGCTTATGAGGTACTAGATACAGTTGATTTAGAGCTGAATGCATTTTAAATATATCACATGGCAATATAGAATTGACTATTGAATTATTATTGAAATTTACATTTTACTTCAATTTCTTTATGACTCTGAGAAAATTAAAATAATTACATCCCTTCCTGGAATACCTATTTTATTTACATTTGGAGTAGGGCTAAGCTGTGAGTGTTTTGCTTCAATGAGGAAAAAAGAAATAAAAAAAATTACTTGTAAGCATATTTTTCATTTCAAGAGTGAATAATTTGATAACAAACAATTCTGAGACAATTAGTCATGAATCACCACTGCCTAGTGCACTTCAGTACATTTTCTTCAACTCAATATCTATTTCTCATTGTAGAGGAAGCCTAGAAATGACATCTGTATATATCAGAAAAATTTCATTTGTGGATTTTAAGTTATATTTCTTAATTACAGTTCCTCAATTAATTACTGTTTTCCAAGCATTTATATTTAGTGACAATGTGTATACCCTTGTCACATAATACTTCTAACAAGTCATAACTGCTGTATTTGAGCTGATTCAGTTACTTAAACTCTCTGAGTTAAATAATGATAGTCTGTCCCCCCGAACAATAAAGTTCCAAAAGCATGATCAGAGATAAACCAGAACATAAAATCTGAAAAGGCCATGTCAGAAAATATAAAGTCATATCAAGTCACATCTCAGCTACAAATTCAAGCGGGACTAATTCATTGAAATCATGCAGCAATATCATACAGCAAAGTCATTACTGAAAAACTAGTTCAGTTATACTTAATTCTATTTTCTGTACAGGTCAAGTTCATGATTTTTTCCCCCCTGAATGAAACACACCAGTGGCCAAGAAAATATCTTATAGAAGTCTGATTATGAGAAGGACTTCGTGAATAAAAAAGCATATAGCATGAACTTTTTGCTGTGTAAAAAAGTGAAGATTTTTCTTTAGCACACACAAAAAAGATCTGACTGTTCTTCCTGCAAGTTTTAAACTGACCCAGTGTCACTGAAGTCAGCTAGAGTCATATCTATGTAGCCATAATTTATACAGTGGAGTGAAAATTCTAGACTTGGTTTTTATAGTACATAAGAGACCTGCAGATGATGAGCTAGTCTTCTATTAGAGAATGAGAGAAACAAAGGCAAATAAGAGAATAAAAATATTAAAAGATTATTGCACTATTACAAGGTATAGCTCTATAAATCTTGGTTCATATGCATTAAAGGACAAGCAGTCTTGGGAATATCTCCCAATATATTTTTGCTCAACAAAAACCCAATTAAAATGCTTTTGCTCTTGTCTTAGGTGATATCCAACTTTTACAGATCTGTGTACCTCAGCTAACTCTGTGAGCTCTTGAGAAGATGGGAGGTGTGCCCTATCCCAGCTCTGAGAGTTGCTGCTTCATAATCAACTTAGCCAAAAGTCAGCACAAGCATCCTTGACTCCTCCAATGGAGGAGTCAAGTCTGAGATCACCTCTACAGCTTGTGGTCAAAACTAATTTCAAATTAATAACTGAAGCTTCTTTTCAGTTCATCATTTGAAACACAGATCCCATCAGTGCTTTCAAAGACCTTGGGATATCTTGCTGGAAAGTAATAAGGACTCCTGAAATCACAGCTCTGCAACATAATCTGTATCTCAGTAAAAGCTCACAGACAACTTGAATTCTAGCTGCCTGGATGTCTCTTACAAGACAGTGGTTTGACAGATTTTGTCAGTGGTGTAAGATCTTGGCATATCTTGAAAGTACAACCAGCAGCAGCTTGAAAATGGCTTATGTTCAGTCAATGGGAATCTTTCCAAAGTCAATGAACCTAGATCTGGTCCCACTGCAGAGAACAGACTTGCAGTACTCATTAGGTTGTGGCGTTAGTATCTGCTAATAAAAATTATTGTGTGCAAAACTAGTGCTGAGTCAGCATGCTTCTGGTGCACAAAAACTCTGAAAATGGAGACTTAACAAATATTAACTTCTACTGCACATTAACATGAGAGAAAAAAAGAAAGCTTTGCCAAATGCCATAAAACATCAGTGACAATAAGGTTTTTTAACCTCTCTGAAGAAGAGGAAGTGGAGTATAAATTCTGTTCTTCCTATAATGAACTATGATATGCTAGCATTTCACTTAAGAGGAATGAGTACATGAAGTTCAGTTTACTGTTATACTCACTCATGTATGTATAGTCTTTTATGTATACCAGTATTTTCTATAATATTCACAAAATGTTTAAAAAACCCTTAAAATTAAAAAATTAAAAATTTCTTCCAAGTATGTCTATTTTATCAATAAATAGTATTTTTAATGCCAGCAACAAAGTTGCTAAGTTATCTAAATTAGACTTAATTGATAAGATTGTACCATTATCCTCTTGTACCATTCCTGTACTGTGCTGCTATGTCTAACTTTGAGCACATTTTGTAAGTGCATTGGGTCTGACTGAGATAGAGTTTATTTCCCTGTGGCAGACCTCACAGTGCCGTGCTTTGCATTGGTAGCTGGCAGGGTGCTTTGGCTACTGTCCTTCTGACATTCCCCCATATCAAAGGGCTGGGAGGGGACAAGATCCTGGGAGGGGACACAACCAGGACAGCTGACCCAAATTAACCAAAGGAATATTCCAGACCCTATCACACCAGGTCAGGAAGAAAAGGTAAGGGAGGGGGGAAGGACAGGTGGGCATTGTTGTTTTACAATGTTTTCCTTCCAGAACAACTACAATGTGTGCTGAAGCCCTGCTTCCCAGAAAGTGTCTGAACACTGCTCACTGATGGGAAGTAGAGATTGACTTTTCCTTCTCCTTATGCAAACAAAAACTTTTGTTTTTCCTGTTTTTTGCTTTAGTAAACTGCCTTATAGCAACCTACCAGTTGTTTTCTGTCTAATTTCTCTCTCCTCTGTCCTACTGAGAAATGGAGTGATAGAGCACAAGACACCTGCCACTCAGTCAAGGCCAAACCACTACTGTAAGTAATGATGAAATGTTTATATATATTAATATTTGCAAAAAATACAAACATTATTTTCAGACATTAGGAAATGTCGGTAACACTTTGGGAGAAGATGATCTGACTCCTCACAAAACTATTTTCCTGATATCTCTCTCTGTTCTAAGAGAGTATCCTCACAACTTCATTTTTGTATAAGGATGAAGAAACAGAATTAAATGATCAGACCTACAGCACAGTATGCCATTTGCTCATTCCTATGTTTAAAAACAATGAAGCTGTCTTTTTTTAAAAAATAATACTTTGTCTTTTAAAATATGTGTGCATAATATGTGTGTTCCTCTTCATGCTCCATGGAGAAAGACTTCATGTATTCTTTTGGTATTTTTTTAATCCTAAAGAATGTCGTTATATTTCTATAATATTTGGTAGGCTTTTCTTTCCCAGTTTTTCACAAAATATTGATCCTTAATGAGAGCCAGGTATACCATTATGCTGATTTCAATACCAGCCAGACAATAAACTCCAAATAAGCCACTCCCCTTCACCCACCCCTTCCAGTAAGGGAAGTACAAAAGCACAGACTATGGGTTGAGATAACAGTTTACTGAAAGCACAAAAAAATGGAATCAGATCCAGCCAATAACAGAAATACTAGTAGCAAAAACAAACAAACAAAAAAAACAAAACAAAACAAAAAGAGAAGGTGCTTTATGGACTAAAAGGTGTTTGCCACTGGGAGCACAAACCAAGATGGTGGACACTCCCTGAAGGTCATGTCTGTGTGGCTTCCCCACACAAAGGTGTTATGGCGCCTGTCCCTGCGTACCACACACGTGGCCATGGGGAGCTAAGGCAGGATGGCAGGGGGGCTCTCACAGCTAGTGTTTCCCACCCCTCAGCCTGTAACAATGACAAACAATGGCAAACAAGTGCCCCCAAACCTAAGTCATCCTAGTCAGGTCACAGTGCTGTTCTGTTGAGCTCAGTTCCATGCAGGTGCCTTCACCACCATTTTTATTATTCTGCTGCACTGGAGGGCAATCCCATTGATGGATGCCCCTTTTTTCAAGCATTCTGATGCGCTCCTTCCAGCTTCATTTTTCTTGGCTCATCTGGGCTCCCTTCCACTTGGTTCAACCATCTCAGTTAGGCTGGGGTCCCTTTTCTGTGGCAGGCTCCATGCCAGTGCTGTCGGTTCAGCCCTAGTGGGAATTTGCATTTTTTCTGCTTTCCTTTCACCAGCATGTCTTGTAGCTGTGCTCTGGAGAAAATGGTGGGAGGGACCAGTAGTAGGAGCCAGTTGTTGAAGGGTCTGCTGGAGAGGGGGTGGCAAAATGATGCACTTTTGGTGGGGCACTCTGTTTTCTTCCTGAAACCAGGCCCCTCAGCAATGATGAGTCTGGTATGGAATAACAACCTGGCCTTATCTGCAGTGCACTAAGTGCCACCCCCTCCCTCCCTGGAACCAAAGCAGGCATCAATTCTGATCTACTTGATATACAACAGTTTAAAATCCTAAACCATACATCACTTTGTTCATTCTCATCACCTAAACTAAAGATTTTTTTAAAAAAATCTGTTTATCCTACTTTTACTGAATTAATGACTGTAATAAGGCAACCACTAAAAGTAAATCAAGATTTTGCAATTGCTGAGACTTTGCTGACTCATTAAAACAGTCACTAAAGGATCAAATATCTACAAATATCATAAGACAAAACACGTATCATGACAAACAAAAGTTTTTAGTAGATGTTGCATCTCACAACTTCTATTTGTAATACTGTCATTACACACTCTTAGAGAGACAAGATGGGTCAGACAAATTGAACCAAACCTCTTGCTAAATTCTCCCCTGGAAGAGGCATCTACTTCTCACCATGCTTCAAATTTCACACTGGAAACAGAACTCAAATGATAATGAGCTCTTTCAGAATACCACACCTTATTTAATTAACTACTTCCATATATCAGCTCTGTCACATCTTGCATGGCCTTAAATCTACTACCATCAACCACCAGCTCTGTAACTTGAGAACAAGTATTGCCAGATAAATGAAGAAAGTAAAACTGGGTGCTTTACTGAAAGCCTCTGCTGCAACCCTCCTGTTTAATTCCCTACCCCACACACAGACATATAAACTTCTGGTTAAACATCTAGTGCCTCAGGATTAAGTGATTAGTGAAAATATATGCATGAAGGCATATTTGTGACTTTGACCTTTCTTTAGGTTCTGTGTTCTGTATAAGAGAAAACAAAACCACAGACAAAAATAACTCTAGAAAAACCAGCATGACAGAACACACTCTAAATTCTCTTTTCTATGGGAAAGATCCTTCAAGATCCTACAAAAACTTCAGAGAAAAGGTTGAACCTGTTTTCCTAAAAGAAGTGAAAGAATGGGCCAGAAAGCTTAGAGTAGGTACAAAGAAAGTATACACACGTGTCCCTTTCAAGGAAAAAAGAATAGCAACCTTTTTCTTTGCTGTAAAATCCTGTTTAATTTAGACAGTAGTAAAACTAGTAAGTCCTGAGTTCTGAATGTATTGTCTCACAGTTACCTTAGAATGTAGCCAAATGCATGAAAACATATTTGCATAAAAAGTTAAGTTAGCACATGATACAACCTTAATTGTACTTGCACTCAAGCTAATTCTAACTGCATGTTCACAAACATCACATTTAAGCCTTTTATAATCATTTTTAGATGCATTAAACACATCTACTTACATGAGAGATATATTAAGTAAAGCTATGTGATACTTAAGTAAATAATTCAACATGAAATGCTTGATGATCTTTGGATTTAATTAAAGTAATACAGAAAAAGAATGTAAAATGACAATATAAACTGTACTTTTAATTTTACCAAAATGACTTTCAGCATAGTATCTACTGATGAGTAGCTGTTATATTCAGAACTAAAGGAAAATGCATAAATACCATGTCACTAAGCAGCCCTCTGAGATGCTTATTCTTCCTCCTAATTCTTGTCTTTTTTTCTGCTCAATGGTGTTTAGAGACTCTATGTGAAAATGAAGGAAAGAAAAAATTAAAGGAAAAAGATGTAGCACAAAACATAGAAAAAGGAGTTAACTGGAGAAGGAAATTGTAGCATATGTAACCAGGAAGAAAGAGATGAGGCAGTCCCTGAGAGAAGTCTGGCACGCTTTCAATATACAGAAGCAGTGCAATAAGAAGTATTTCAATCCAAACACCTTTGCTGTCCTTCCTTTCCGATAACTGCCCAGCCTGTACAACTCAGTTTTGACAGCAGAAAGAGTTTTAAGGAAAGCAGTGGACACTTCTGTCAGATCATGGTCAGTGTTCCTCCTGTTCCTCTCTGAAGCCAAACTGTATCTGAAAAAATGTGTAGCCATGCCCAAGCTGTGCCCACATATTAAGGATATAAAATTAATAGGAAAGAAAGGTTAAATCACACTTTGCTAACTATTACAGTAGTTACAACTGAATTAGATTTCAAGCAGGACAGAAAGCAAAGCATACAGAAATGACATATATATGAATACTATAAATAACTTACTGCTGGTGAAGTGATTTGTTCTAACTGGCTCACTTGACATCAAACATGGCACACTATCTTGGCAAATACCTCATTAGTCTTTGCAGAAGACTGGACTGTCAAGAGAAAGGGAATACTTGCTACTTTTGAAATATTGTATGCAGGGTAAAGTAGAAGAAAATAAAAACCCTGCAGACACTATATATTTTCTTATGCTCTTTTTATTTCTTATCAGAGCATTTCCTTCTGTGAAATAAGCAAGTCAATTAAATTCATAGAATAAAATTAAAATTAAAAATGAAATTCAGTTGATTAAACTAAGTAACTTCACTTTTGAAAAACCACACAAAACTGTGAAGGAAGTTCACCTCCAGCCCTCTCCTTTTATTCCCTGATTTCCATTGCATTGCATTAAACTTTTCAACTTGCAATGCTATATCACACTCCTTTATGTGTATCTCTGTCTCAAAAGAATACAACTATACTTTAACCCATAATTGCTAGTAATTCAGCAAATTGCACAAAGGAAGTCTCTGCTGATATGACACCATATACACTTTAGCATGATGCAGTCTTTCACAGCATCCAGTGAATTCCTATGTGATCTCAAAGAGCAAGGCTCCGTTATTCTGAGGCCCATTTCTGAGCCAGAAAATTGTGTTGAAGAGAGCCTGGAAATCTGTATCTGAACTTAGAGTTCTCATCTTGAGCGGTGAGTAGATGGAAACGGTTCATTCACACATAGTGACTCCTTGAAAAATGTCTCTATTTGGTAAGGACTTTATCCTTTAATAAGAACATGTTGTGGTAAGAGATGGCAACATAAACTTTTGCTCCTTAGAACTTTCCAGACTTTTCTAGGGACTGACTGGTTTTATTCTTTGTGATACTGTTTACAGTTTATCACATTTCTATTAAAGCCTGTTTTTATTTGGAATAGAAACAGGCATTTCAAAATTATTCACAGGAAAATTCTGCAAGAAAGTAACTGTGTCACATAAAACATTCTGATAAAATTTGACTTGACACTACTTCACACTGTTGGGATTATTCCACCTTCTTAAGTACTATTTTGGTAACACTGAAGAACTGTTCTTTCACAAAGCCTTTACATACCACCAGAAGTTGGTTGAAAGGTAAATCCACTGAAGCTTCTTAGGCTGAACTCCAATATTCTTCAGTCTACAGACTCAGTTCTTCTCTTACCCATTGTAATGAATATTGTTTCACAGGAGATACTGAAAGGAGCCATGGACTCCATAGCAGAAAGCTAATAAAAATAAATAGGAGTGGATGACTGATTGCAACAGAGCAGGAAAAAAAAGAAAGATCGTCATAGTAAGTGCAAATGCTGAGCAGAGGAAGGAACTAGCTTAAGTGGGAAAAGTTGCATGCATAATTTTAAGTTTAAAATAAGTTTTCCAAAAGAAGACTTTTGGAAACATGTCATCTCATGTTTGAAAGGACTTCTCAAGCACAAGCTTAAGTTACATCAAAACTATGAAAGCATAAGGAGAACACCCAGGTGTTTTCCTATTGTTATTTCACATATGTGCTTTGGCCAAACAATAGCAGAGATGACATGATGCACTGACCTTAACATAAACTAGCTAACCATAATCTTGTCCAAGATGGGTTTCAGGGTTACTCAGCCATGGTGATTCCAGAGCCATGAAGTCTTTCACCACTGTGCAGCCCAAACTAGATAAATTCTTTTAAAAATACACTTGTCTGTTACAGTCATAATTTCAGTAGCAGCACAGACATGTTCTGTAATCAAATATGCCTCTTTTAATTTTTTTATTAAGCTAGTGATGAAATACCGTTATTTACCCTTATATTATTTTTATGTCAGATGTACCTATACACAGTTTACCAATCCTTTGTGCATCCATGGGAAAAGATGGATCTTTCTGTTCAAGGAGCACTAAGCATCTCCATTAACAATGAAGAGCAATTAAAACCATAAAAGCTGCCAAAAGTTTTCTGCATTTTAAAAATTACATTCTAATTAAATTCTAATATATTTGAATTAACAGATTTTAAATAAAATTTATAAACATTTAAAATTTTACAGTAAAAAGTGCTTTAGACCTGGAGACATTGAATGCTGCATTTTTAGTTTGTTTGTTTGTTTTTTTTTAAGTAAGTAACCTTTACAGAGAAGGTGTAAAGACCCTGTGAAATTTACTGAAAATATATTGTAGGTATATGTTAAGAAGCACTCATTTAATAGAAACTGTTGAGCATAGGTTGAAATATCTATAGTGTTAAAGCAAAATTTTGGTTTAGGTGGTTTCATGTTTGCTACACATCCACATGCAAGCTGTTTAAACAGGTAGGTCCCTCAAAAATAGAGTTAGATGCTTCTCATTTTCAGAATGTATTTAGTTAGAAAAAAGAAGGGACTGGCTCTTCTCTTGGATCTCCAAGTTCCACTATTAGTCTGAAAGGAACATTTGAAAGCCCAGCCAGGTCTGACATAGGGTTATGGCCCATTTTTTGCATTTCAGTCACACCTCCCAACCTGTGTGGCATGCTGGTCCCTAACCTGCAGATGTAGCATCCTCCTTTGTAGCCCTGTTTTGTTGGCTGTCCATGAGGAGATTTCCTTAGAAACTGAACAGATACTATGTGTTTGTAGTAAAAGCCAGTTAATTCACAATTAAAGGAGGGGAAAGTAAGAAGAACATTCTTTGCCAAACACAGCTGAAGCAGAGCATCCTAGAGACTACCAGAGACAAAGATGGAAATGGTGTTTAGTAAAGTGTTGTAGCTAAAGTGTTAACTTAGATGTGAGAAACTGGTCACACAACACTGCATTTTTTATCGTTCCTTCTATTTATACAGAGAAAGTAATGGCTTCCTGAGACCTCACAGGACTGAATGATTTAGTCCCAAGATTAGGCTGTTGTCTCTGGGGTCATTGTTTGGGGTGGACTATGCAGCAGCATCCTGAAAACAAACATTCTTGTCTTCTGTGAGCATAAGCAAAAGTGCAGGCTCTCTAACCTGTCCCATCAGAAAAGCATTTAAATAGATTCAGCCAGTAACAAAGTGGAAACCTTTTAGTGGTGCTAAATTTCTAACACTGAAGCTGAACCCATTAGCTGAATATAGCCTCTGAGTAGAACATAGACTTTTAGAAGTACTTTCACCTTCTATTTGTCTCTCTCCCTGAAGACATCACTAAAATCTTATGCACTATGACACAGGAAGTAGAAATGAAAGCTCTTCTTTACAAAATATAGCCACTTCTTTCTAAAAGGTACAGTCTCTTATTTGAAAGGGAAAGGCCTTTTTGGCATCACTTGCATTATCTACTGGTCAGCACTTTTGTACAGCGCACAGTAAGCTTATTGGGGTTCCATTTGCAAGTCAGTTTAACCTCCCTCCACTGGCTGAGTTCCTCTGAGTGAGCATTAAGTAATTGGATTATACAGGGAATTCATTCTAGTTGTCATTAAGTTAAAAAGGGGGAGTGTTCCTTAGAAAAATAGGCAAGGATATTATCGGCGGTAGAAAATAAAACTAAGAAAAATGTAAAGAAGCCATTAACAAAACAAGATATAATGTTACCCCAAGTGCCACAAAGAAGCAGCATCAGTTCAGATTTAAGAAATTTTTAAATCTAGGATTTCACATTTCATATGTGAATTCTTTATGCATACACTACTCAGCAAAATTGCTCTTGATACTGCATCAATCTCTGTAATCTTTGCATTAATAAATGGATACATAAGGAGTATGTTCCTTATTTTTGGTATATACTCCTTATTCCTGCAGGAGAGAGTAAGCAAGAAATATAGCATTTGGGCTAGAGGCTAGCATATTTCCTGGGATCACTGAGAACTCAGAGCAAGGAAGTGAACTTCTTTG
The DNA here is from genome assembly GCF_029207755.1 of Chamaea fasciata. Taxonomy (NCBI): domain Eukaryota; kingdom Metazoa; phylum Chordata; class Aves; order Passeriformes; family Sylviidae; genus Chamaea; species Chamaea fasciata. Next base: position 56,052,309 of record NW_027094089.1, read on the forward strand.
AGCTCTTTTTCATCAGCCTAACTTTCAGACCACAAAACCATAAAAACAGCCAATGCACTGAAATGCATTGCATAGGTAGCAGAAACCAGAGTGAAAAGCATGAACTTGACTGGAAAAAAAGTCCACCCAAACAAACATCTGATCATATAACTTTTATCTTAGCTTAACAATACAGCACAATCAGCTTGCCTTCACCTGGCAATAAGCTGATCTTTTTAAATTTCATATTTTTCTTTTATCCCTCATCCTTTTATAGATATAAGTCTACACTACTAGAAAATATGATTATATTTTGAAAGGGATGCACTCTGAAATTCATGCTTAGGGAGAAAAGAAGAAAAGATGCATCTTATTTTTGTGTTTGTGTACGACGCATAAAAATATTTTTCTTAATTTTATCATTTAAATCATATCTGTTAAGAATCACTCATACATCCTAAATTTTTTGAAATCACAAGAAGAGCTTTGTTAAAGTATTTTAAAAAACCCTACAAAAATGATAAATTATATGCCGTAATTACAACAATACAAAAGAAAAGTCACTGTTTGAATAGGGCACAAACAAGGTTACATTTGCGGAAGCAATAAATGGCATGTGCAATCTACCTCTCATATCCATATTCTCTGTTTATATCATACTGTTTTCAAGCACAAGATACTTCTGTCACTTGAAAATCTCAAAGGTCTTACTGCTTAGAAATTAACAAGTGCTGCTGTCAGCTGCTTGAATGCAAATAAAAGGCATATTAGATAAGATGCTTAAATAACAAGAGCAGAGGCTGGAAAACAGGTCTGCTTTTTTTGAGTCAGTCATTCATAACTAGGCAAGATAATAATGTTCGCTCCTGTTTTTGTTTTCGGACTATAGGCTATTTGGCATTTATATGCAAAATGGAAGGGGTAGGAACACAAAAGCAATATCTAACTTGTTAATACACATACTCTCCCCTCAAGAGGAAGGCAATGCTGAAGTGCACTGAATTTTTGAAAATAAAGGAAACCAGACATGGAAATATTGTGCTTGGTTTGTGTCTGCTCCTCTGATGGTCCAGAAAAATAACTTTTGATTTGGTATCATTAAAACACCTAACACTAAGATAGACACTTGAACATTTGGAAGTATTGGGATTGGGATGCTCAGTGCACTCTCAGAACTGCATGGTAAATAACAGCGCCAGATGCTTTAATACCTAGGAGATTGAAGTCCTGTTTCTAACTGTGCCCAGAATTGTACCACATAGCTATCCACATTCCTTATTATGTACTGATTATAGTGCAAGGAAAAATAAAGTAGTGGTAGCAGAGGCACCTAGGTAAGAGGACAATGACAGTCTTTCTTTTGAGACCTATAGTTTTTTGAGGCCTATAGGTCTTGTTTCAAGGTCCTTGTATAGTAAGTGAATTCTCAAGAGAGTGATTCAGATTATCCAAATTAGCTGCTTACTTATTATAAGCATCCACTGTAGAGTGAGATGTGGGCAGGAGTTATGTGTCTAATTGTTTATAAAACTTCAGCTATCATTGCAACACAATAAGACATCAAAATCATGTACTTGTTTCCTTTACCTTTATATTGTGAAGGGGGAAAGGACAAATAATTGCATTTACTTCTATTATAAAACTGATAGTATAGAAGGACCTAAAAAATTGAACCCTTGTTAAAACTGCTTTTCTTCAGATACTTGATACACAGTCTGTTAGAACATGGTTATTTTTCACTCAGCCTCTCCTAGGATACTTCACGGCTCAATTGCAGAACAGATTTCAGTAGAAAATTGCAAGGCTACTTTCAGGGTACTTGAAGAATAGTTGAAATGGTTTGAACTCCAAAACATAACTGAAGAATTTACTTTACAAACAATGTACTGGGGATCCTTCAAATGTCAAGGGAAAATTTTCTATCAATACCAGGGCTTTTTACATCATTGAGAGCTATTATCATTTTTTCAGAAAGCACTCTATACATAATGGCATAGTTTATTGCATATTATTTATCATCTTTACTAAAGTAATTGTTCTTTTTTTTTTTTTTTTTTTTTTTTTTTTTTATAGCTGTTAGGGAAAAAGCCAACAACCAGAACCCAACAACAAGAACCACATTTTTATTTATGAATGATGTGGAATATGTGTTTGTACAGAAAGAGAAATATATTCACCTCATGTCTTTATTTATCTCATAATTTTGCTTATGTCTGGTACAAAAAGGCAAATTGACTATTTCTATACAAATGATAGAAATATACATATGTAAAGATGTATAGAAATAATTATAATGATCATCTTCTGGTAAAGTTCATGCACAAGTTCAGTACAAGTAGAAGGCTACTATGGATCTAGTAATTTAAATCAAAATTTAAGACTCAGTCAACTAGGATGCAGTTTGACATTTAAATAGCTGACCTAATTTTTAAATGAGTTGCATGCATACAAAATCCATAAAAGTTAATGTTTTTATAAATAAACCTTCTGTAAAGAATTTTTATTATCATCAAGCATGAACAAAATCTTTACAAAATGGTCTCAGAACACTAACGTAAGTATAAAGGTACTATCGCCTGAAAAAACTGTTTCAGAAAAATGAGCAGCTCTGGAATACGGCATCTGGCCAACAATGTAAGCAAACTTGAGCCAATAAGAAGAAAAAGTGGTGTCTAGGTCCTCTCAGTTGTCAACAGTTGCATGAAAGATTGAAATCCAGTTGTCCCCTTGCATCTTTTCTGATCCATCATGCATCATCCAGGCTTGTTTTAATCTAATAAAACTGTTGAAACGTACCTTTCTAAAAAAAGAAAAAACAAACCAACAAAAAACAAACAGAAAAAGCAACAACCATGGCCATCTGACCAAGCCTATAACGGTATAAAAATTTACATGTTTTTTCCTCCATTGTACACAAATGTATCAGAAACCAACAGGTGAATTATACAGTCCTCTGACCATGGCTCTTGAGACTCTGATGACATGTTAGAAATTCCAGTTTCCAGACTGCGGAACAATCTCTGTCTTAGACTGCAGGCACAGCCATGCAATCATTATTCTCAGTTCCAAGTGTTACTATGAGACCACCTGAGTGGCCTCATTGTAACACTTGGCACTGAAACACAGCTTGCAAATATCTCTATTTTTAAGATAAATTGTCAGCCTACACACCCCACTATCTCCAGTGCTGCAGATAAGGATGTCACACTCCACTAAAAATGATGTAGGTTTGTTTTGACCCAAGCACAGATACACAAGTCTATGACAACATGCAGATTACTAATTATTTTAGTGACCTTCTGCATGCTTACACAGGGAGGAAATGGCAGCATCCATTGCAAATCCTAAAGTCTCTGCGGGGAAAAGTATTCCTTTCTCTTTGTCCTGGGTAGCAATCAGATGGTGAAAATTTCCAAATAGCTCTTGTGCAGAAAAATGCCTGCTCAGAAACACAGACCTATAGAAAGTTATATAAAAAGACTAAAAATATTACCTCAGAAAGTGGCGCACAGACATCTGCTCATCTCAGAAACATCTTGAAACAGCTTAAAGACTTGTTTCTTTCCAAGCAATGGTATCAAAACAAACAGGAAAGTAAGGAAACTCTCAACAGTAATAAGGAAGATCATACTCTTTCCTCAACTTTTTCTCAGAGAAACCTGCTTCTGGAAAAAAGAATCCTCTATCCTAAATTTCTAATATAGCAAAAGATTTTTATTTTTTTTAAATATTATCTTTGCTGGACTGTTGCCTGCTGCAATTCAACCTACTGGCTACTGAGCACTTTTTTAAAGTTTTCTTCAAATATTCAAAATTATATTAGCAGTATTTGGAGAGATGTAAAAACTATAACATGGTATACTCAATGACCTGCCCATATGACCCTCCACATAGTGAGGTAGGGCCATCACAGTGAGGGTCATATGGGCGGCTAACACACTTGGCTCTTCTGTGGCTATCAGTTTCCTAGACTGTCTGTTACTCTCAATGAAATTTTGATATAAAGGCTCTCTTAGATCTAACCTGAGTGGAAACAGGGCCCTGGCCATTCATAATTTCAGCACTGGGTTGGTATTTTTCAGTGTTTCTGGGAGGATGATTAGGCTGTGATGTATTAGTGATGTCTGAAGTAACGGGTTCAGGAAAATTGAAGGAAAAAAGTGAAATGTCACATATAATGTGATTAAAAAAAAGAAAAGAAGAGGAAAAGGAATCACAGTCAGTATCTACAGAAAAAGCACACTTCTTCTGCCTTCAGCCTGTATAAGAGAATACTGCATAAATATACTTATAAAATTATTTCTTATCACTATATGTCTACTCAAGTACTTTTGGTTTGCAGCTGCTAGTCAGAAGTCCATGGGGCAACAGTGGAATTTTTGGGTATTGTTTCACTACAGGCATGTACAGGTAGTTATACTGGTCTTAGAATAGGAAACCTGTCCATGCAAATGTTCCAGAAATGTACATGCAAACAAATAGGAACAAGGTCTCATCTGCAAGAATGCAATAACAATTTGTGGAAAGAAATTTGTCACCTCTGTGACTGCTCACCACTTCCCTGTCCCTGGATCCATGAAAAAAAAAAGTGTTTTCTGATCTAGACCAGTAAATTTATTAATTACACATCTAGTATATAACTATAAAGCCCTGGTACTCCACATGTGCGTGTTTTAAGGCAGTCAAATAGCAGCACTAATAGCATTAATCCCTTTGATAATTACAGTGATGAAAGAAACAGAAAAAAATTGCAGGTTTCAACTGAGGAAACTGCTGGTTAGTTTGTTTGCTCCCTGGGATGTGCTGAGGGACTAATTAGCTAAATCACAGTGGGTTTTAAATATCTATGTGTTTCCTAGAAAATAATTAGTTGTTTCATTAAAAAACTAATAAAGTACCAGGTAGATGAATATGCAACACTAGAAATGTGTGGACAGCAGAATTAAGGTTCTTAATTATAAGAACCTTATTTATATAAGGTTTATTTATAAATGCAACTTTATTCACACGATGATAAGTCTGCAGCTTTGCTCACTTGCTGTCTCCCACTACAGGTTATTCTGTATCTAAATCTGGAAGTGCATTGGCTTCTGATTACATTCTACTTTGACTCTCTTCTCAAAGACTAATTTTGCTCCTAGCTATTACCAGCATGCAAATCACATGGCCTTTTCCCGCTGCTGATTCTTGAACCACACCAGGCAGTTTTGGAGAATTTCAGAGGGCACAACCCAAAAGCACAAGTGTCACCCCAACAATTTATCACCATAAGCAAGTTCACTGCTCAACTTCAGAGTACAGAAGGAAGCTGAGAACTGGTCAGCTTGCTAGTTGTAATTTAATTTAGGAGTTTAGGCATGTTGAGTTCTGTCTGTAGATGTTAGATATGTTTCTAAACCACCGACTAAGTCTTTGGATACTAGAAGCTTTCCATGCTGGTTAATATTGATGTTGCTAAAATTTTTGTATTGTGCATTTAGACATGATTAATATTTTAGAAAATAGGAGAACAAATTTCAGTGAAGTGTTGTTGAAGACATAATCTATGGAGATTGGTTTGCAGGCAGTGGACTTCTGCTCTCACAGAGTCATACTCAGTCCTGGTGAGAAACGTAAAAAGGCAGAAGAGGAGATTCAAGTAAGACACATATGACATGTGCAAATAAAATATCAAGATGTGAGTGTTGTAAAATGATAAGCAAAAATAAAATGTGGATGAGGAAAATGGTGTGGAGAAAGTTAGTACCCAGTTAGCCAAAAGAAAGAAAAGATATAACAGCTTTCATTACAGGTGTAACTCTAGCTGAGGGCATAACTTCTGGACATCATTATATCTTACAAAGATTAGAGAAAATGTATATGGATCTCTGAAGAAAATAAAAATAGACTGATACTAACAATGAAAACTGGGACAATTGTTTTGTTGCAGTTGTTGAGTGCATTTGGACTTGTTTCTTACAGAAAGAAGAACTGTCTAAGCAGTTGTTAAAACCGACTGTGTTTCTTCTGTATGTGTGCAACTTTTGTTATATATGCAAAATAAATTATGTGAAAAGGACCAATTTCACATGGATGATCTACAGTAAAATTCTTGTCAAGGCCCACAGTGAGAATAGCTCATTATATTCCTGAATTTGGATGGTGAAAGCAATGGTACGGAACTTATAAATCATTCCATTTTGCATCAAAAAATATCTGAAAGACAGAGGAAAAAAACCCCAAAGTTCAACCTGGTGGATTTGGGTTGCTTGTTGAGTTTGGGTTTTTTTTCTTAGATCTGTTTGTTTGTTTCAGTGTGGTTTTTTTTTTTTTTTTTTTTTTTTTTTTTTTTTTTTTGTTTAGGTGTTTGTGTATTTGAATATTGTTTATTTTTGTTTGTTTTTTGTTAGTTTGGTGTTTTTTCACATATGTACAGGATATAGACTACAGACAATCAGAATAAAATTAAGTCTGGCTGGTTGAAAGGCCTCAGTTCTTCAAGATCAGCCCTGGCAGGTCAGGGCGACTACTGCCTGACACTGCAAAAATGTGTAGGAATATTTGAAGAACAGTCAACCGGAATATAAAAACATCATAGGGAATGAAAGTGGAAGAATACAATTTTAAAAAGCCCAAACTCTCACGAGAAGCATTCAAGACATCCATATATTCATCTTATTGTACCACCTCCTCCTCTCCATACTAAATTCATGGGAGTAACTTGGTGGTAGAAATATTGTGGCACTGTGAGATGTTATGACTGCTCTGGATTATTTCAACTAAGGTAACTTCCCTTTACGAAATATTTCTATGTGAGATATCACGCAAAATATCTTTAAATTATTACATGCTAGTCAGAGTAGATTATACAATACAGTATTTAAGAGAATAGAAGAATTTCATTTCACAGAGTTATTCACAGAATATCTCCAAGACAAGCACCCACTACTTACCAGAATTAGATATACCAATATTAGATATGTTAGATTGGTTTGATATATAGCAATTAAACATCAAACAGCTGCACTCTGTTCCTTACATTTTCTTCTCTTTCATATTCTTTTTTTTCCCTCTTTTTACTCCTGCAAGTGCATTGCTGGTTTCTAACTAAGTACCTTTTCTCGACTGTATGTGACTACTTTAGATAACAAGAAATGAAAGTGAAATCCTGGTCTCGGCCCCTTAAGTCTTTGTGAGATACTAGCCAAAAATTTTACAGGTGTTTGGGTGTTTTTTCCCATCATGAGTTCTTTACCTTTTCATTATGAAGTGTAACTCATGATGCCAAAACATCAAGGATTGCTCATTAATTTTTTGCGGATATTGTGGTACTACCAGAATAAAAAAAAGGTTGGTGACAGCCTTAGGGGAGTATCCATTATGTCAGAAAGCACAGACTGTATTACTGAGTCTACAGCAAGGATTGCAAGGTTCCGTTTGGGGAAAAAGATATAGGGAGTAGAAACTAGCTCTGATCAAAGCAAATGACAGAAAAAAAAGGAAAAGAGGATAGCGATTCTCCATCATATCATGTTTGGCCTTTGTGAAAATTTGAAGTTGTTCACTAGGAGCTTGTCCTACCAAGGGAGTAATACTGTAATTTTCCAAAGAAATGCTGTGAAAAGGCTGTTGATTTTGAATGTGATTTAAAGGAAAACAGCTGCTACAAATCCTGAAACAGCTGTCCAGATTATGTTTTTGTGCCTTTGTACTTGAGGGTACCAGTGAGCTTCTATTTAGGATGCATCAACTTCTAAGACAAAAAAGGTTAGTGATCTAATTTCATAGTGCAAGGTAGCAATGCACGTGCACATAGGTATATAATTTATGTTGCTGGATAATGTTGGAGATTCTCTGCATGGTTGCCCATGATGGTACAGGAAGACCTGGAGGGCAGTGGAACATTGTGTGTGGCCTATTTCTTATTCCAGCATGGATCTAGGACTCCCCTGTATCTGAACTGTTTCTGGTTCCCTACAACACCTTATACTTCAGATGTACATCATCCATGAACAAATTAATTTCATTTTCCTGTTTGCATGTGCAAAAATTACTTCCAGCACTCTCAGACAGTACACAAGCAAGTATGTTTTCTCATGCAAATGAATACGACTTTTTGCTCTGGTCAATTTCTAAGACCACACTACAGGACTGTATGTGGCAAAAAATGCTGCATATTTTACCAAAAATGCTTACTGGGGAAATTGTAATGGTGCAGCAAACACCAAGTACTTGTGGTGCTTCAAAGTTGCTGCTTTATGTCTCTTCCATATTACTATAAGAGCGACATTTATTGAAATAAAAACCCAGTGGATACTTAGCACTCATATAAAGCCTACTCATAATTTCCTGGCTCTGTAGGAGTCTCTTTACACTATGCTGCAGGTTCAGGACTCTCTGAATTGCATCTATTAATTGCATTGCCTACCAGGAAGGCAGGAGGTTAGCTGGGAAGTTGAGTTAGCAAGATTTATCCACCATTGTGAGTTCCTTAAAGCAAGCCAGAATTGACTTGAAGAGCATATTTTTAGATAATCTGCATCCTTACACCAACGTGGTTGAAGGTTGCTGCAGTGGATACTAACTAAATCTGTTTCTAGAAATAGGCAGATGATATGACTTTTAGAAAATCAGTAATATTATAAAATTAGTAAATATTTTTTTCTTTTCTGGCTAAAGAAAAGCTCTGGTTTTATTAGCTAGGAAAAACAAAACAATCCAAAACAATACAAAACAAAATGAAACTAAACAAAACAAAAAAAAGAAGAGCAAGTGTAAGTTTTCTTTGGGTTTTTTCCTAGTGAAAACTCAAATGAGCTTTATAGCTGTTAACCAGATGTGAGAAGCTGGCTTCAAATGCACAGTAGGACTGCTGCATTGTAGATGCTTTAAGAAGGTTGTCTGTATTTTATCAGTTTTGACTGCAACATGCTCACATGCAAAGCAAGCAAGATGTTGTTGCTCAGAACACGTTCTCAAAGCTTGTTTTCTAGCATGCATTCAAAACTATAGCAGCCAGACAGACATCCATGAATACTCCAGTGACGATTCATAGCCCTAGGCAATTGCCCTAATTTTGAAAGCTGAAAACCGAACAACATAATAGGCTACTAGTGTTTAAATATTGTGGAGCATCTATTGTGTCTATTGAATAGACAAGATGCATTTTCAAGACAAATCGTTTGGACATACTAACCCTTGAAGACAAAACCCAAACATATTTGGTACACTGATTTTAGCACCTTTCTGTAAATAATTTAAAATGCATATGTTTTTAAGCTATTCATAAATTACAGACAAGAACTGAATGCTTGCAAACACTTGAGCCTTTTGTGTTCAGAATTAAGTCTTTTTAGAAAATATTCAAAGGCCTTTCCTCCCTGGTGACTGTTTTAAGCAAAAGATAGGACTCAGGATGAACTTTGGAGAAGTAGAAGATGAACATAAGAGATTGTTTTAGTAATTTAAAGTATCAAATTACAGCTTCAGCAAGTGCTAGGGAACCCATGTGAAAGTGCTGCTATAATGGTAATAAATTATAAAAGATGGCTATGATACAAATGAACAGCTTTTTAGTTTTAGTGTAATTGTAGTGATTCCACAACCAATGAAAGCCACAGGCTAGACTTTGATCTGGATGTAGAAAAGGAATTTATTTATTTATTTATTTATTTATTTATTTATTTATTTATTTATTTTAATTCTGTGGAAGTTCTTCTTCCAACTGGGGGGGTCTGAATTTTGCAAAGGGATGATTGAAGATGATGTCCTTCTATATATAAACAACATGACATCACTGACTCCATGAAATTTCTTCAAATGCTTTCAGGACTAGCTGAAATACCTCGATATACATGGTATAAACTCAGAAGGACAGCAACCCAGGATTTTTTCTCAAAGGGGTCAAAATTTATTGGACATGAGATAAAAATAAAAAGAAAGTGATGGACAACTCCAAACTACAATTGAGGGCTTAAATTAGATTAAGTGAAGTTAAAGAACTAAAACCAAGAAAGAAAGACTCATCTACTGATAAGCATCTGCCAATTTTGTACAAGTCACAGGCATTGAAAAAGAGCGTGGAAGTTGCCACAATTAAAATGCAAAAAGCTCAATTGTGCTTTCCATTTTTTATGCTGAAGATTGCAACTATTTGAGAATCTAATTGCCCACTATCATTCCCCTGACAGCAATAAAATAGTATCTGTGTCAACAGTTTCAAACCTTGCTTATGTATCTCCTGAGAAGAATCACGCAGCCCTGCATGCATGTTAGGTTTATATAAATTTTATCACAAAGCACTAGAAACCACATTTCAAATCAATTTCAGGATTATTTATAATTCCTAAAAGTATAAGTCCCAATAGGACTTCTTCCATTTCTACTTTATAATCAGGAAGAAAAGTAAGCAGTACAGTGAATTTTTAGATAAGCTACAGATAATGTTACTTTATTATTGTAGATAATTCATTGCAGAACACAGAAAACAAAGCAATTTCCAGTATTTAGAGGGCTTCTTGCACAGGAGACAAACAATCCTTCATCTACATGCTTCTGTTACTATTTTTCCTACTATCTTAAAAATCAGAAAATCCAAGTGGAGTATATCCAAAGATGAAACTAGGCTGATCCAACTCAGAAAAGGATATGTCTTCACAACAGCCTTATCTGGAATTCAGAAAGCAGTCGCTTGTGTTAAATAGCAGTTTTATATATAGACAAAAGCTGAATTGACTGAACTTCGCAGAGAAAATTGTAAAAGAAGAAAAATACTAAATGTAGATTAATACTGAATGAAAATGAAAGGAAAACAAGTAAAGATGTCTGAAATGCTCAACTACCAGGACTTAAGACACAAAGGCCAGGTAGCTATTTGCATGAGATAGTGCCAACACACAGAATCTCACAGAAAATTAACAGGTTTGTTCAATTTTCACAGCTTACCTATCAAATAATTCCTTACAGAAAAATGTTTGTGCATTTTAACTGATGAAAATCAAGATTCACTGTCAAAAACTGAGACTGTATGTGCATATAAAAATCATCTTTAGTAAAACCTTTAGTATCTCGTGATGCTGGGGGAAGGGAAGGTGTTTCCTGCTTGATCTGTTCTATCTGTATCAAGGCAGCACTGTGAACAAATGCTGAGGAAGTGTTCTGCTTCCTTTGCAACTCAGCAAGACAAGAGAATATAAAATCTATCCTCAGGGGCGGCATGTTCTGTGGCAGCTTTTCTAATGTTTATGGGCTTTTGAAATCAAATATTTTTACTGAAGTAACATAACTTGCAGACTGACAAAGAGACTGTCATGGGTTTTGTAAAGAGCATATTACTCTATTCCATCTCGGTAGAGCAGAATTGATTATCTTTGCCCAAATGGGTCAGTGTCACTTATCAGATAGTGGAGTGCTACTTATCTCTCTTCATTGTTTCACTACTTCCATGGGAATGTCTTCTGTTAATAGACCATTAAGAGCTCATCAATGACATTACACATTACACTGCACTATTGTAAGCTGCTCCACACAGGGAGGAGGAGCCAAACCATCTTAACCTAGATAAAAAGGAGCCACAGTCCCACTAGGTATCCAGTTTTTCCACCGGATCCCTGGAGGAAGACTGGACCCATCTCACCATTACTGGACCCTTTTTTCTTCAACAGGACCATTTCTACTCCAACAAAACCACATCTGCTACTCCAGGAGGGCTTACTTTGGACTGCTTCCAACACCCTGACCAACAGGATGTCAAGTTGTATTTCTGACTCTGTCAGGGTTTTCTGAGATTTCTTGTTTGTTTATTTGTTTGCTTATTCTTCTGTACTACAACATCTGTATTTTTATATCCCTAGTAAAGAACTGCTATACCTATTCCCAAAATCTTTGCCTGACAGCCTTTTAACTGCAAATTTATGATAATTAGGAAAAGGGGGGGAGGGGCTTACATTTTAAGGGAAACTCCAACCCTCCCTGGCAGATAGCTGTCTATCTAAACCAAGACAGAGACTTATATCCACACTGAGCAAAAGAATGTTGTAAATTAAAAGCATTTGAGGAAACAGGAGGGTTTGATCCCAATAGCTGTAAAGCATGTAAAATATCTCAAAAGTTTCTTATTTGAAACAACAAAAAGGAAACTGTATCAGCTTGCATTTTTTCAAATAACATGGGGGTTTTATTTTCCATTTAGCAACTGCTGGTAAAATATGTTGCAACTTACTACAACAGCCAGTTCAGCGTTATTTCAGAGTTAAAAGTTATTTTAACTAATCTGATCATTATTTGGGTCATCTGAAGTTATCAACCTGAATAAAAACATACTTACTTTTGATTGTTCAGTGTTGGAAAATTAGAAATTACTGTAATTGCAAAGCTAAAGTTGGTGTTGGTAACAGAATATCAACCGTTTTTTCACATGTTAAATAAGTACCAAAACCATGAAATGTCATTTGAAAATGTTCCATGAGTAACACCTGATCTCAGTGTTCAAATGATCCATTCTATCAACCCTAACAGGTGTAAGTGGCAAAAACGCTGTAGGGGTTTGAGTGTCTTTTCTGCTGAAAGATAGGATTAGGAGAAAAGCAAAGCAGTCTCAAACTCCAAGGCTATACAGATAGATTTCTTAACATATACAAAAAGAAGAAAATGAGAATCAAAATGAAACTTTCCAAAACACTTCTCCTCTCCCCACTAGTGTTCACTTTCTCACAAACTACGTAAGGAGACAAAACTCAGAACTCTTAGTCAGTTACCACCCATAAAATAGTCTTTAATCAGTCTTCATTTGGGGAGAGAAGTCTCTTTAGTTTGTCATGGAATTTCTCCACTGACAACCTAGAACAGTTCTCTTGTGGGTCTTAACTGTTCACAAAAACAGCCGTCACTGCTTTGCTGAACTGCATATGGGTCATGAACACAACTGGGGTGTCATTTTAAAAATGAACATTTCAAATTCAAAGGATTTTATTCATCTCGTGGAACACAGATCTCTTTTCACTTCTTCACAGGCACAGAGGACTTCTTATCTCATCTCTCTCTGTTAAAACATCTCATGGGGTCATGGGATCACAGCTACTAATTCAATATTCACTTAGTCTATCACAAATACCTTTTCTTATCCACAATCTGAATAATCATTTTCCCCAATCCATATTTCCATGGTTTAAAGGGATATTCCAGAATATTACAGTTGACTACTATGACTCATGTTATGAATGATTTTCAGCCAGTCTGATATCAAAGATTTTATTTTGCCATTTCCAAAATCAATCTGAGACAGTCACAATAAAATTGGACAATCGAATGCTGGGTGGACAGAGGAGAAGCAGCAGTGGTGCTGTCCTACCTTGTCCACGAATGCTGGTTTTTGGAGTACAGATTTTATAGAGCTTTTCTGCCCAGAGGCAATATCTATTGTGAGTCTTTGTCCAGTACGCATATTCATGTATTTCCTTCTTTCGGGGTTTGGTTTTGAAAGATTTTCCTGGCAGTGTGCAGGGTCTGAAAGGTGTTCCTGAAACCAGGCATTGGGATGGTGATCAGTTCAATCTCCGGACCTCCTACACCCAGACTGGTATCTGACACTGATCGACCATGAAGTGGGGAGTCCACCCTTGATGAACGGGCCATCTCCTGCTCAGCCTTGTCCTTTCTGTTGCAAATTCTGGTTTGGCCCTGCTATTTCACAGTTGCACAGTGGGCCTTGGTAGTCGGAGACACCTTTTGCAGTTTTTGGGAATCAGAACTTAAAATGACAATTTTAAGGTTATGACACAATATCATTGATACAAGAATTTATTTACTACATCTGCCACAGCTCATAAAAGACTTTCAGCCTATAAAAACCAGGGCACCTTCTTATCTCTCCAATCTAAGGGGTAACTCTTCCTTTAGTGACTTTGATATCTTCATATTCTCCCCTTACATGTCTCCAGTCTGGCTTTTTTTCTCACTCAGACAGGACTTAATGTTTTGTAGGTTTCATCGGTGCAAGGAAGGAGTTTATATCTCGCCCAGGCTTTCAGATGGTGATGTGACCTCTGCCGGGCAGTGGTCGCTAGTATTTCAAAACAGTGGGGATGAGGGAGGGAGAGGTCACAAGGAGAGATGGGAGTGGCCTGGCTGGTGGATATGTCCTGCCCACCCCTCGGTGACAATCAGGGCGGGCCCGTTGCTGCTATCAGGGCCCTAGCGGGCATCGCACTCGGCCCAGGGGCACAGCCAGGCCAGGGCCATGCAGTGGAGCAGGGTGACCCTGTTACCTGTTCCAAAGCAGGGAGGAAAAGGGAATTTTCCCAAGATTCCTCTGATGTTTAACCCTGTGTGTTCACAGAGACATCACTTCTCCAATGGCTGTTTTAATTAGCCATTTTCAAAGCCTGCCAGTTTCAAAGCCAGTCACTAATTGGTTCTTGCTATCCGTGCTAAACCTGAACAACACAAACCCCATTTGTCACAGGGGTAAAAGGAATGTTATCTCTGAAATTACTTCCAGACCTTCAGAGTCAACATTTATTTAGCTGACTTTGACTTAGATTTTGGTATAAAACTTGTCAGTACATTACACAATCACCGAATCAGCTAGGCTGGAAAATATCTTTGAGACCAAGTCCAATGTATGACCCAACACTACCTTGTCAGCTAGACCACAGCAGTAAGTGCCACATCCAGTCTTTCCTTAAACACCTTCAGGGACAGTGACTCCACCACCCCCCTGGGCCGTCCATTCTGAAGACCAATCGCCCTTTCTTCTTTCTGTGAAGAAATTCTTCCTAATATCCAACTTAAACCTCTTCTGATACAACTTAAGACTGCATTCTCTACAAACATCAGAGAGCTTAACCTAGTACAATCTTACTCAAGAAAAGTAAAAGAAACTAGATTACCTGCCAAAGTCAGAAAGGAAGAAGGCAGACAGGTAGGTAACAGCATCCAACCACCCTAAATCACACCCTGGTATCTACAATAAAAGGAAAGGCAACATCTCTCTCTATTTTATTAGAAAGAAGCCCCTTTTAGTATATTAGTTATTTATATCAACAATAACTTCTGAAGACTGCTATATAAACTTGAATTCTGAAAAAGAGAGGGTGTAAAAATATGACTTTATTTTATTTAAGTCCTCAAAGTCCAGCATGAACCCAAGTGATAAATTTCAGAATAATTTTATTAGTACTTTCTGCCCTGTTTTACTGAAAACATTCAAAGAGAAAAAAAAAGAAAAAGTACTTGGTAAATTACCAATATTTCATAGAAGAAAGAGAAATGAAAGATAAGCCTCTTGCAAAGATGTAGCTTTCGGGGATGGGTTAAAAATAGTCTTTTTAAACATCAACCATAAGACTTTGCTTACAACAGGCTTCATTCTTATTTCCTCACAATCTGTTTGAAATTCTGTAAAAGCAAAAATTCTTTTGATAAGTGATATTCATGGAACAGATTAAGTCTTTCCTAAGACAATGAAAATTTTAAAGATATGTTTTTTGTTAAAAATAGAATTACTTTTTAAGGGGCTCTCTCCAAGGGCCAAACACATCTTTTGAATTCTTTTTTCAGTAGTGAGATGAGAGAGAGCTGATAATATATGGGCATGAATACAGCCAATGCATTCAGAACCGCTTTTTAAAAAGTTATGGATATTTTCCATACCTGACTGCCTTTGTCTAGTTAATTCATGACCTGCAATTCCCTTGCTATTTTTCACCTGGACATAGATTCCTAACCAAGCAGAAGTAACCATGATTAAGGTAAACATGATAAAAGTAAAAAACACAGGAAGCAGCTTTTGATTAATTGATTCTGTAATTGCAGTGGCTTTCTTTTGACTGAAGAAAATTCTCAGTCAAGGACACCACCAAATTTAGGTATTTAATACCTAATTTTGGTATTTAATTTAAATACCTAATTTAGGTATTTAATACCTAATACCACGAGGTATTAGGTTGTGAAGTCCTTTTGGATCTGGTGCTAACCAGTTCACAGCCTTCATTTAGTGACCCTATTTCACCTGTAGATATTCACATTGTGTAAAAGAAAAGTGGAAATTAAATAATAGCAGTCACCCTACAGCATACCGAATTTTTGCTCACCTAATTCCAAACACTGGAGAATTAGAAAGGAGCAACTACATTAGCAAGGTCGACTGTGGTGCTGCTACAGGGCACAGTAAAGTTGCCTTTCCTTTTTTGGGTCCTCTCTTGTAATTTGCTTGCACCCTAACCTAGACCTCTTTGCTCTCTGAATCATTGTTTTATCAGGAAAATCAGGATAGAAATTTGCTCAGGATAAGAAAAACCACTACAAGTAACAAAAATGACATAAGGAAAACCTGTTTCTGGAAGCTCCGATAAGAGACTGTCCAGCCTATCTAGCTCCTTCCTCCAGCTCATTGCTGCCAGAATATCTCCTGAGTGGTTTCTGTAAAACAGAGCCTGTGCAGTACAAAGTGGTCTGCAACTCTTCCTCACCAAGCACTTTCCTTTGCTTATTTGTCACATCCAATTTTCAGCAATTCATCAAATCCTTTCCCTTGAAAGGGTTAAGAAGCTATTTTTTAATAGAGTTATTGTTTGGTGGTGCGTTTTCTTAAAATGTTTTCTGTGCCAGTCCACTTCTGGAAGTGTATTAGTCAATGAAATTACTGATAAAACCTATAGAAAGTGAAGACCATCTATACCCATAGATGACTGCCCTATTCTGCAAGCCAAAGTATATTGGTCCTCTTTCTTCCAGGGTGAAAGTATGTGGCAATAGAAAGAAAAGAGCTTCTACAAAGGAAACAAAAAACTGGCAGAAGAAATCTGCCAGGTTAGGAGCCACCAATGAAAAGTTCATCCTCAGACAAGGGAAATATGTCAGCCATAAAACTGGAGTAGCAACGCTGTGAGTGGGTGTTATATGTCACTCAAAGAATCACCAACAGTTGTGTTGGCAAAAGCAGTTTTAGTATAGTAGTGAAAGCATGACAGATTTCATTGCCAAGGTCCAGTCTACTTCCAATTAGACAGTTAAAGTGTGCAGAGAAATACCTAAAATCAATCAATCCGACCCCAAAATCAACTTCAAATGATCTGTGCAGGGGCTGGGGATGTAAAAAGGACAAGGTGAGAAAGGGTAAGGATAAAAAGGCATGAGGAAGACCTTTCCATTGAATCACAAGTTTCAGAGTTTGGCATCCCCTTGCCAGACGTAACCAAGGGTTTAGGCCTAAAGGTTTTAACTTGACTTTGATCTAGCAATATTAAATTGATAGTCTATTTTAAATAATTTAACAAAATATTCTACTTAATTTACTATAAGTACAACAGTAATTCATGTAAAGGCCTAACTTACCAATCTAAAGTACTTAAAAACCTAAAAGAGCAAAATTCATAGCACATTTAGTTGCTCTAGCACATTCAGCCTTATACATCCAGAGGCCTAAAGGAGTATGTACAAGGTGTAGACCTGTAAAAATTCATCTCGAGTCAGTGAAGTGCTTACGTCAGACTTCTCTGCACCCTCTCTGTGGTTGAAAGGTTGTGTCTTAAGGACTGGGGGTATCAGCCCAGGCTCCATTGGCAGAGTTTGGCCTCAGTCCTCTGAGAATCACAAACCTGAGAGTTCACTGGCTCCGATGTACATGTTTTAGCCTGGAGAAATCTTCTGTGGCCTTTTACACTCTCCCACATGTGGTGAAGCCAGCTGGACTGGTGAGGCAGAGAGCAGAATTGCTCCTGACAGGCTATCTGAGGTAGAAAACCTTTGTGCTGGAAAGTACAAACTTGCTCCTCTTCTTCATGTGTAAGAGCTTGCTGAATTGCAGAGTGTGTGCACTGAGATACATGTTGGAGAGGACAGAAGGGTGTGCTGTGAGTCCCCAGAAGGGACTGCAAGAAGAAATGTAAGAGGTCCTTAGGCACTGAGGAGCCATGGGGTGCAACCTTCCTGCAGTGACAAGAGTGGGTGCAGGATTCATGGGGAGATGACATTTCTTCTGTTCCTGCCCCATGGCTGGGACACCATAGTCCAGAGTTGCCTCAAAACCGGCTGCAGATGCTCAAGACGCGGATGAGTGGATGCAAGAAAGGATAAGACATGAGAGACTGTTGGCAGCAGTGGGATCCAGGCCACACCTCTTGTAAGTACTATGGAGAGCATTACACATGCCGGGAGGGGATGAAACTGTCATCAAAAAGCAAAGCAATCATGTATCTATCCTGTTTTATGCCAAGGTATCTGCATTCCCACAGACTTCTCCTGATAAAACCAACACCATGATGTATGGTAGTGAGTACAAGGGTCATTACTCTCTGCTTTCACTAAGCAGTAAAACACTCAAAAATACAATCTTCAGATTTACAGAAAAGAGCATTATTTAACATCTGTGCCAGAGACATTCTACATTAAAAGCAACAACAGAAAAAAGGCCTTACACTTACCTAAAAGAACTTTCTAAATTATATGTATTATTTGGCCTGTGTATTATTATTTCTATTCATAATTAATGGAAATATAGTAAATTTTTTGCTAATGGAGAAGAACCACTGCAAAGAGCACTTTGATTGCATTGTATTTATTACCCATTTTAGGAACTAAATATGCACTTAACCTGTAATTAAGGGTACACAATAAGAGCTTTGTAAATATTTTAGTTGAAAATGTACTCTCAACTCCACTTAGAGCCATTAGGCAAAATATTTGGTCTTAGGACTGTCTCTTTGAAGTGCTAAAATTGTTTTTCTGGAAGAAAAAAGGAAGGAAAAGAAAAATCTTAAGTGTAGCTCTGCCTTATTTTCTTACAGCTTTCACACTTACTTGCCAAATGTTGTGTGCTCAATCAATACTGCATGTGAAAAATAATAAAAAATAGTCTGTGATGGTCTGAAACTTCCCTCTCTGCTGGGGAGCATGAGGAATGGATCCAAAGAGGGAAAAAATCTGATGGGCAAAATCTGTTCACATAAAAATTTCAAATATTTTTGCTTGGAAGCTGTCCCATTGCATAACAGCATACAGCAAAAAGGGCAAGGATGCTTGGTCCGTGCTTTACAGTGGGTAGTCACTTTTGACTTTGCCCAATTTCTGATCACCTCTGATTCTCTCTTCCATATCATATCCAGTCCTGAGTTTTGGGCTTTATGTGGGATAGATGGATGTTGCTGTAATATAGAAAGCAGTTAGAATTTGTGAAAATATGCTCTTTACTTGCTGTGGCCTCTAAAGAGGGCTATACCTGACCCCACAGGTACATAACTGCTATCTTGACAGTGTTGCTGGAACATGAATATTCCACAAAAAGTGTTATGTGTTTCTACTCTGTTACATGCCTAAGAAAGAGCTAAGAGTGCTTCTTATTTTGTGATAATTGGCAACACAGTTTGACCTTAGAAAAGCTTTATATTTCAGTTTCAAAAAGAGGAAAGAAGACTAAGTGACATCAATAAACCTCAGATAACTTGCAATTTCTTTGCAGAATTTAAAAAACCTTTCAAATCCGAAAGCAATGCATTTTTTTTCTTAGGGGTAATGAATATCAAAGCCTTAGGCTCAAATATTTAATCAGTCTCTTCCAAACAGTCTTCTAGAATTATTAAAATTCCTGGCATATGGAATTATTTATAATTATACATGTAAATCTTTTTAAAATAGACCTCTTAAAATTACATTCTCACTTCTGTTTTTAAGATTTTGGGCTCATATCTCATTTAATAAGCTTACAATGTCCTGTAGATAAGCAGCATGTGGCACATGCTTATAGAAGCAATTTAATTCCTAGCAATAATGAGGGAGAGAGGAAATGTTCATGGCAATGTCATATTAAGTGAACAAGTAACAGGGAAGGGTTTGAGGTTCCCTGAAAGTGGAACTTGGATGAAATTACCATTTTTCTTTAAATTACCCACTGTAATGGTTGTCCCAATATTAATAATGACTTTGGCACTGCTCTTGGGAGATGCCCTTTCTAGTCCATCTATATTTCCTCTGAGCAGAGTTAGCAGCTATTATTGTAAATTACTGATCCTGCATTAGAATGTCTTACACTTTTTCCTGATGGAGCTTCACCACTGGACATTCAGGGAGGGGAAAACAGCCATGTTGCTGCAGTTGCAAGCGTTTTTCTATTTAAAACCTTTGTGAGTCTAATAGTAAGACTTGCTACAGGCCACAGTCTGCAGATAGCTTGGAGCTGCCATTTCACACATTTTCTTTGGAAGCATGCATCACTTCTTAAGTGAAACAATTTGTGACTGAATCAACACTGATGGTTAAGCTCAGAATTGGCATTAGAGGGTAGGATATCCTTTAGTCCTTAGGTGCTGTACCTGACCATGATCATGACTGTTATTTCTTCCACTCCCGGAGTGTAGTCTGTCTCTGAAAACTGCTCCTGCTGCTGTGTTCAGTGGAGGACGGGATGGTGAGTGCCATGATAAGGACAGAGAAGACAACCCAGGGAATATGAGGCAAGACAGAAGATACTACAGGAGGAATTTGGGCAAATTGAGGCAGAATTTTCTCAGTGTTCCCTGCCATGGAATCAATTCTAGCCAAACTTCTTTTTTTGTCTACTTAAATTTTTAATTTTAACCCAGTGTATATCACGGAGCAAATTAGGTTGTTTGTTTAAAAAGCTACAACAAACTCCTGAAATTAACTCCTTTTCAGACACCCCTGCTAGGTGTGAGACTATCTGCTCTCCAGCCTGTACATTTATTGGAAAACAATGCCAGGCACAGAGTCTCTCTCATCTGACCTTCTTCCCAAGTTCCATCCATGTAGAAATGTTATGAAAACTAGAAAAAAACCCAAACAACCAATACTCCCCACCCTCTCCCCCCTCTCCCCCTCATTTCATCATTCAAATTATAAAAAACAACCAAACCCAAACTTGTTTGAAAAGGTCAGCCTTGAAATATATCAACTAAATCCAGCTGGCTTCAGGTCATATTTCTCAAACTCCACATTTCCTCAGCAATCTGGTTGCCATGTTCTCTCTGCTCAAGAGAAACATGTTCTTGTTTCTCTTGCCACAACAGGAAGGTGTTCTCCACTAAACAGAAAGACAGAATAAACAGGTGATATTTTAATAAAATTATATGTTTAGCATAAAACAAAAATTTCTACTAGTCATTGTCTGCCACAGCTGTTAGAGTTGACCACAGAAGCAAGCTGCTCAGTCTGTCCTCAGTTCCAGTGCTTCCCACAAGATGCTTACAGTCCTACAGTACAATGATGCTAAATTCGAACTTTTTGGATATTATTCACAGGTCATATCATGCTAACAGCTACTCTGGCTTCAGTTTAATGTGAGTATTTTTATATTTTCCATATTTTTCATTTAAAGTTACCAGTGGATATAAGCTCTCCAGTGTGCTGTGCACAAAAGTATTGAGTATTGAGTACAAGAGCACTAAAAAGTAGATGTGTAGATGGACCTGACACAAAGCTTTAGAGCAAATCTGGATATCAGGATGCAAATGTATTCACTCACCATCTTCATTACAATCTGCAGATGCAGTCGTATCTCTGGATTGAATGATACAGTCAATACAGATAAAGCATTCTATAAGTACAAAAAAAAAAGGAAAAAGAGGGATAATTTAGCCTCCCATATTATAAAATAAATCGAACCTAAACTGATCATTCTTCAAGCATCATATTCTGAGTTCTAATATATTAATTATTAAGGGAAAAAAACCAAAAAAAAACCTTTCATCCATAAAACTTCAGGGAACATAAAATTTGCATTTCAGCCCATTAAAAAAAATTACCTGCATAAAATTCATTTCAGGAGGAAACTGAAAATTATCACAATTAAATGTTTTCTGAGGAGAACAGAAACCTAGATGACAAACAGATGTAAGTGAACTCCATACTAATTCACTGAGAATTTTCATTGAAATTAATTAGCATCCTATTAGGCACATAAGGTTAGCTAGAGCATAGCTGTATCAACAGATTCTGATGATAATGAACCAAGAGGAATTTTATTGCACTGCTCTGTCATTGGCGGTCTGTCCCAGTAGACAAGAGTTTTGCTAGCTTATCCTAGATTCACAAAACTTGGAGCGTGATATGGTTTTCTTTTGTTCTTTTTGCAAAATCTAGAAGGAAAAAAAATTAAAAACTGAGACTATTCATACTTGTTCTAACCTGTAACTTAATTTCTGAGTTCTATCACTTTACATTTTATGCCAAGCTTTCTTCTGGGAACAAGCTGTGCAGTCCACTATGGCAGGACTAATAAGCAATGTTAAACAGCAGGACACCAGTAGTGAATGTACACACCTTTAATTCTGACTTGATTTTCATCCACTCACGTCCCTTGATCTTCAATACCTTCCTAATTACCTTCCTGTTACCCTAAAACTCTGTCATAAAGAGCAGACATCTGTCACATAAAAGCTGTCATGTGAGGCTATCAATCTGTCATTCTGAGCAATGCAAAAGTGGCCTTTCCACATGATCCTAAGGCTAATTTTGCAAATGTTATCCAGAAGAGTCAAAGAAACACTGTCACATTGTGACAATTCCAGACTATTTTCAACTTGGTAAGTATCCCACTCAGTTGAATGAAATGGTATTGAATTCCCCTTAATGCCACCTGTGATTAAGGGAACCCAGAGGATGTGGGCTTGTTAGAGTTTAGCAAAGCTTTTGATACTGTCTCACGTAGTGTCCTTCTGTAAAAAATGTCCAGCACACATGCAGACAAGCCCATAACTTGCTGGATGAACAGCCAGCTGGGCTCAAAGGGTTACAATAAATGGGCGTGCATCAAACTAGAAGCCTGTCACCACTGAGGTTCCCCAGGGCTCTGTTTTAGGTTCAGTGGTTTTTAATTTTTTTTTTTTTTTTTTAGTCACACGGATGCAGAAATTGAATACACCTGTCATGGTTTGACACTGGCCAGATGTCAGGCACCCACAAAGTTGCTCACACACCCCCCATTCCCACAGCTGGGCAGGAGAGAGAAAAAATTAATGAAGGCTGCATGAGTTAAGGACCAGAAGATAACACTTCAAGAGCAAAACAGGCTCAACTTAGAGATACTAAATGAATTTATTACTAACAAATTCAGAGGAGTATAATGAGAAGTAAAACAAGCCCTTAAAAACACCTTATCTTCCCCCAACCCCTCCCTCCTTGCCACCGACGCTACAGGGAGATGGCAGGGGGGTTTTGGTCAGTTAATCACTGAAATCTTCTTTTGCTGCTCTGGGAGAGGAGTCCTTCCGCTGTGAGCCTGTGAGATCCCTCCCATGGGAGACAGTTCTCTGTGAACTTCTCCAGTGTGGGTCCACTATTATAAGCAGCAGTCTCCCAAAAACGCTGCAGTGTAGGTCACTCTTCCATGGGGTACAGTCCTCCAAGGACAGCGTACTCCAGCCTGGGAGCAGGGCCCCTCTCTCCACTGGGTCTCCCACTGGATCACAGCCTCCTCCAGGCATCCACCTGCTCTGCCATGGGCACCTCCCTTATGGGCTGTGGGTAGATCTCTGCATCCCCCATGGATCCCCATGGGCTGCAGGGGCACAGCTGCCTCACCATGGTCTCACCAGGGCCTGCAGAGGAATTTCAGCTCCAGCACCTGGAGCACCTCCTGCCCCTCCTTCTCCACTGACCTGGGTGTCTGCATCCATGTTGTTTCCCTCTCATGTCCCTCATTCCTTCTTTTCTCTGGTTAGAAGAAAATGTGCACCCTTTGGTTTGATTTTCTTCTTAAACATGCCATCACAGAGGCATTCCCAACTTCTTTAATTGGGCAAGCAGCATGTCCATCTTCAGAGCCATCAGGGATTGGCTCTGCCAAACATGGTGGAAGCTTCTAGAAGCTTCTCACAGAAACCACCTCTGTGGCTACCCTGCTACCAAGAACCAGGCCATGATAAACCAGCAAAACACATTAAGTTCATGGATAATACTAAATTAGGAGGACTCTCCAGGGTGGACTCTCTCAACGGTGGAGAGGCCTGGCAGAGATACCTGGATAGAGTAAGAAGTGGAGACTAAGGGAAACCTCATGTGGTTCACAGTTTCCTCAAGGTGAGCAGTGGGTGGGGATGTGCTAGTTTCTTCTCTCCAGGGACCAGCAATACGGCACAAAGAAATGGAACAAGGCTGTATAAGGGGAAGTTCAGATCTGACGTTAGGAGAGGTTCTTAACTGGAACAGGTCAGTCACTAGTACTGGTCATGGCATCAAGCCTGCCAGAATTGAAGCACCACCTGGACAACACTTTTAGTCAGATGGTTTAATTTTAGATAGTCCTGAGAGGAGTTGGGAGTTGAACATAATCGTCCTTACATGGGTGCCTTACATAGCATAATGAGCCACAAAGAGACACACTGCCTTCCCAGGACATTGTTACAGTCTGGGGTGCTGACTCTGATCTTCTTTTACCTCTGCTGAATTTGCTCTCTGATTTTGTTGGAATCTCTAATCTTTCCACTGTAGAAATATTAAGAAGAAATATTAAGATTGCAGTTCACTATGAAAAATGTCAAAATTTCTTAGAAAGGAAATAGCAAACTACACTAAATACTGGCTGAACTAAACTGGTCCATTCATCTGTGTTGCATCTTCTTAGCTGTCATTGTCCAGTTGATTCTGCCCATGTTGTCACTCATTCCAAGTTCTCTGAAACAGACTACTTCTTCTTAAACGTCTCTGCAGTTTTAGCCAATGCTTTGGCACAATTCAAATAAATTAGGAGGGGCATTATTTAAATATACAGTGTCTATTTATCAGTATGCTATGGTATTTTTACCTAATTATAGACATATTGAATGCAAAGATTACTGATGCTTTTGTACTTTAATAAATTTATAACTAAACAAATGGGTCTGTACCTTGAAAATCTGAACCACTTAGATATGAAAAATACATAGAATAGTATACAAAGAAAGGACACTGTTAATATCTGTAGCCTTGTTTGTGGAAGTTACAGCCCATGATCTCCCCAGTATGTAAGTGGCAAACATGATCTCTTAGGATGAAATTCTGTCATCTTCCCAAGTAGACAGAGATATCTGTGTTACAGTCACTCAGTGCACCTGAAGTTGAGTAAAGCCTCCAACACCTCCATATGCCACAAACCCTGGAAAGCTCTAATTTTCTGTGAGATTACCAATGAAGACATTGGGGAAAAAAGGGTCAAAGAAAAATGGATTTCTGCATCTCTGATTCCTAGTCCCAGTATCCATTAGCTACAGCCACCATTTGAAGGTGCATCCTTCTCACAAATATTTCGTTCAAAGAGTTTACTTTGAAAGCTGAGAACTTCAAAAATCCCTCATAAATTCAGAGTGACCATTTTTCAGCTGCTATTATTGAATGTGTTCTAGTGTTATCTAAGAAATGTTTGAAGTAAAATGGAATTATAATAAATCATAAGACATGAGTTTGTGCTGGACACTGGATGTTATTAAAAACATTTCTCTGCAATCAGGTATCAAAATAATAATTAGTGGTGCAAAGAGATATTCACAAGAGGCTGAGGGACAGAAAATATTTTTCCAACAAAACCTTTGGCAGAGTGTCTAGTTTGCATTCAGTATGATAGATGTTCTCTGGAGATACGAGCTTTGTAGAGTAACTTCATGGAGATACTGGAAATGCAGTGCATGGAGTCTTTTTATTGAGCTTCCTAATTGTAAATTCAACAGCACATTTCAAAAGCTCTGCCTCACTGGGCAGCTGGAGTGGTTAGTATAGAGCTTGGAGTGCTGACCCAAGACCTCCCGCCACATAACCTCTCAAGTCAAAACAGAGAGTAGTTGTTTAGTTCCTAATATCCCCGAACACAAATCTATTTAAATTCAAGGACCACTGTAAAAATTTCCTTTCTCACCAGGTCCTGGCTTGTAACAGTGAATGCCTTTTGCAAGCTAATAAGCAGGGTGAAGAGAAATTGATGTGCCTACGAGGCATTAATATAGTCATTATTAGGTGGATTTGTGTAGTTTTTAAATATTAAGCCACTACATTAACCTTTTCAGCAATTACTTTGTAAGTTTATAATTCCAAGCTGGACAGATAGATAGGCAGATAGATAGATAGGAGGATAGATAGATAGATAGATAGATAGATAGATAGATAGATAGATAGATAGACAGACAGACATAATTTTGATGGCTGAAATTAATTTAAAATTTTAAAATTTAAAAATTCAATAGATTTCTCTGCTGGGTATTTCTGGCTTCAAATACACATCTAAATCACACACATATATGTCCACATAATATGTGCATGCTGGTATATACTATTTAATTCTGTAATATCGAAGGTTATGCTAAATTTTCTCAAATAGTGTTAAGTACCAAAGTTCATTTTCATTCCACTTGGAATATAACATATTAAAATAGATTTTCAAGGAACTTGTTTTACTTACACATTTGTTTTCATGGGAAAAAGATTAATAGTTTTAAAAACAGACTAAAATATCCTCAAAGCCAGCTCTAATTTTTAGCCATGCTGTAGTTGTTCACATTGAGTAACAGTTCCCTTCAATCAATCAAAACAAAATGAATAAGAGCAGCACAATCGAGCCCTGAATAATCTGATTTGAATAATTTTATTTTTGAGGATTTTGTTGTTATTCATGTCTGTCAAAATGGAATAAAAATGTCCTTGTCATTATAGTCAACACACACAGTACTTAGCTTGTTCTCATCCATATTACTACTTCTGTTTTTAAAGCTAAGCAAGTGCACAAATTGGTATTTGAAACAGTAACTATTTTCTGAGAAAAAGGAAATTTCAGCCTATACTGTAATTCATTCTATCCCTGGAAATCTTACAGGGTCACTAGATCCATATAAGAGGAAAATGGTGTATCAGAAGTATGGATAAATTTTTATGTGTATATCGCTTACAGAAATTTCAATAGGTCAAGCCAAAGATTTCTGGTAAACTTTGTATTTGTAAATAATTCCAAGCAAAACATAGAATCAAATACATGTTATTCTAGAGTTAGAGAGAGAAACTGGAAATCGGACTCTGGAGTGAAACAATTTACATAGTGGTGTGGTTTTGTTTTTACTTGTTCAATGTATGTATTTAAGGTTTATTCCTATTCTGTAGTCTGCAATGGTTCATTCCGTGTACCCCTTTTTGTTCTTTCCCTTTGGTTCTCCCTAGTGACAGTTAGTTGTCACTGCTGTTGTTATGTAACCCATGGGTCCTATCCTTCACTTCGGGGCCTCACCCTGCACTTGGTAAATTCCAGGGAGTGCATCGAGTGATGGGACAGGAACCCAACTTTCCTTTCTCACTTCTCTTTGATTTGTTACAGTGTTTGTCTGTTACTGTCAGAGCCACTCCCATGTTTACCCTGATTGGTCTTGTTCTGAGCCCATCCCCTTGTTCCTCCACCTAATAAAAGTTGCTGTACCAGGGTGTTCTCTGCTCTGCTGAGGTAGACACTCTGTAGTTGAGGTCACCTTTCATGGGTTCCCAATAAACTTCAGCTGTTGTCCCCTTGTCAGAGTCCACCCTTGTTCTTTGTCATTGTTCGTTTTTCACTGGGACAAAGACCCCACAGGGTTAGCAAGATATCTCAGGGTATCAGACCATACCTTTCACTGCGGCCGGGGTCAGGACTGGCCTGGCGAGGCAGAAAAGGAATCCTGCAACACTGCGACCACCGCAAATTTATGTCTATATAGGCAGCCTAATCTCTATCACTAAAGTGTGTTACACCATTTTGCTTCCATGTGTGAAGATCTCCACCTCTTTTAAAGGTCCAGTTCACATGTTCAACTCTGGCTTTCCAGGATAGTAAAGGTCAGGTCTGAATACTGAAGTCCTGGCACTTCAGATTATATTGTCTATGTAAAAAAAGTAATTGAAATAAACCCGAGCTAGTAATAATTTGGGAGACTTAGAGAATTGACAGTTCAGGGAAGAAATTTTTTTTTCACCTAAACATCTCTTACCTACTTTCTTGGATCCTTCAGACAACCTACACTATAAATTCTTCCACCAGGACGTCTTGTAACAAGCACTGTTAGATAATCTTGGGTCTGCTGAATCTCTGTTCTTACTGTTATAGTGCTGATCTCCTTGTTTAGCCACAAGCAGAACCTAAAAACACAGTGCCTACTTCCAAAACTTGCTGACAATTAAAATTGCTTTCCATCCACAGATGGAAAGCAGTGGAATTATCAGCTTGCATCTCACTGACAAGTAAAGCAAGATGCATTGATGCCACCTCGTAAAATGTACAAAAATAATCTAATGCATGGAGCAAGAAACAGGAAGAAAAGCTGCATTTGTATTCAGATAAGTGTTTTCAAGAAGTTTTTAGAAATACTGAATGTAATGTTGGAAAGACTTTTTTATTTGTAGCAGCGGCAGTCTTGTCTGGCTGAGTATTATATAGCTCTGTTGTGTATCTTTTAGATACAACCTTTGTTATCAAAAGTGAAAAATGAACCGCTCTTTTACTGGCTGAATGTATGCAATGAATGCCCTTGCCTTGTGACAGAGGAAACCTGAACACCGTATGTCACCAGGTGCAGAGATTGTCAGTCTTCAGTGTTCTGGTTAGAAAACTATTCTGTGCCCAGTTTATGGCCCTGGTTGTGGATATTATAAAGGAGAAAAACTTCACATGATAGTAATTGGCATTTTGGGGAAAAATCTGAGGGGAAAGACAGTAAATTTGAGGTCTGTATTGTTTTAATAACAATTTTAGGGTATTCTCTGGTGTGAAAGTGCACGTTCAGACTCAATTTTATAAGGCCTTCACCAGAATAAGTTTTCAGAAGCAGATCTTCCACATACATAGCATATATGACACAGAAATTAAGAGATACCTGAAAAGTCTATGTGTGGCGATTAAGCTACAAAGGAGCAAGATATCTATGCAATGATTGTCAAAATGTTTAAATGGCAGTGAGCCTTTCTGGATTTTGACCTAACCTTGGCTCCTTGGGGCTCTGATCTATTAACCTGTCCAGCTATGAAAATAAAAATTATGCTGGCTTTAGCTCAAAACCTTATTTGCTTATCACATCAGAGACAAGCAGCAAAACCCGTTCATGAGCCAGTATTGATCCAATGACAGATGTTGATGCAGTCCTCTCTCAATTTTATTCAGACCCTGCAACTTCTTACAGTCTGGGGGAGAGAAAGCAGGTAAATATTCTGGCACTTCCTGCATGTGCTGTGGATCTTTGAATCAATGTGTCAATGGAGCTTCCTTCTCAAAGTCGTAAGTGCACTGTTCATCAGGATAAACATTTCTCAGAGGCCTCATTTGTTTAGCCTTAAACATGGCAGAGTGGTTGCTGTCCATACTAGCCTAAACCACAGACAATGATCCTCACAGATAGAGCTCTAAACCTAGCAGGAGCCAGAGTGTACTGTGCTTCGTGAAAATGTTTCCAAGTTCTACTTATAACCGTGATCTGCAAATGGAAAGCCAGTAAAATAATTTCAGGGACAACAAAAACTTTCAATACTGTTTTCTAACAGTTTGTCTTGGTTGCAATATGTAATCAAAAATGTTTATTCTATTTTCTATCTGTTGAAATAGGCTGGGGAGGTGGTTTTTTTTATCTCTTGCATACCCATTCCTCATAATGCCGGGGGGAGGGGACGGGTGCCTTCTCCCAATTGGTCAACTGTTAAAACCAGGTGGGGAGTAATGTTCCTTATCTCTTCCACAACCCATCCTCCGTCCAGGGGAGTATCCTCTGTTAACAGGCCATTAAGGCTCACTGCATGACTGATAAAATTACATCATCCCATTGTGAGATGGTCCACACAGTGGGAGGAGCCAAGCATTCCCACCTAAATTATAACTGAGACTCAGAAACACCAAAGCAGCCTATTTTCCACTGGATTCCAGAGGAAGACCAGACCCATCTCATCACCACTGGACCCTTTCTACAGGATCAGACAGGTCCAACAGAACCATGTCTGTTACTACAGGAGAATTTATTTGGATTGCTTCCAGCACCCTGACCAACAGCGTGTCAGGTTGTATTTCTGACTCTGTCAAGATTTCTACGATTTTTGTTTGTTTGCTTGCTTGGTTTTTTTTGTACTACTACAGTTGGGTTTTTAATATCCATTAAGTGTTTTCCATTTGTGTTTTTAATTCCATTCCAAGGGGAGCCCTAGCTTTCCTGAACATACACCTGTCTTTCCAAACCGAAACAGAGTTCTTTGCTAAACAAGCTATTAAAATACTCCTGATGGTGTGAAAAAAACAGAATTTAAACTTCAAACATAGTGCTGCAACTAATATTAACAAGAACTTCTGCCAAACTGTAATGGATATGTTAAAGCTGATTCCACATAAATTTACAGTTTTCTTGCTTAAAGTGTCTGAGGGGATTGTGGTATAAAAAAATACTAAAAGATACACAAAAATTTAGATACGGTGATCAAGAAATAGTCATATGGTATAAAAAGTGTTTACCGATGTTGTCTTCACAGGCAGATTAGGCCCTTTAAGATTATATTGGAAAATTTAGATTGTACTCCAATATTTTGTACAATGTACTATTAGAGGATTCTGATACTATCATTGCAGTAATCCTATCACCTTGCATTCTCTTTTCTGGATTTATGATCTATTTGTTGAAGTATATTGAAATCCATTGATTTAGATAAACTCTCTTCATTCAGAAGGAATATTTCTCCTATGTAAAAGAGCATGAAATTTTATTACAGAAATGGTCATTTCGTTTTAACACATTCTGTAAATCAGAATGCTCTGATTTGCTCTACAAAGTTTAAGCTAGATATATTTCTCAGACATTTTAAGTTTTCTTGATGCCTAACCTCTTCCAGCCCAAGATTAATTTTAAAAATAGGACCTCACTTTGCAGTTTCAATAGATGAAGGAGAGAAAAACAGTGGATGGGTTCTTGCCAGGTAGCATTATTGTCTTCATGGTCTTTACTTCAACTGTGTAAAACCTGAGGGAGTGTACAGGTCATGATTGCTTTTGCTGAACTCTTCTTCTGGGACTGGAGAGGATGTGAGGTTTCATGGGTGAAAAAGATATGCCAGGTGGAGGAATAATCCTGATTGGGTTGTTGCTGGGTGGGGAGGTGGGAAGTCTTCCAAAAGCTATTTTCAGTGAGTCAAGAGCTACAAACTGCCTGCTGAGGAGCCACTATCCCCACTGGATTTACAAGAAATCAGATTCAACTACATCTAAAATCAATAATTATTGATGTCTCCTTTAAACACACATGTAGATTTGCAAAAATAATATTCAGAAGACTTCAAAACAATTTGATTTTATTTCATTGAATAATTTTATTTTAATGTACAAAATTTTAACAATTAATGCCAATGCTAAATCCTAGTATGGACCAGCCTATCCATCTTTGGAAGTGTAGAGTTAATTTCTCTTCTATGTTTGTTCAATATATGGTGTATGAATAAATAGTTTGAAACTATAAAATTATACTTAAAAACTAGATGTAACTCTTTGTACCTGAGAAACTAAATTTCCCTAAGGTACAGGACATTACAACTTTGGAAGTGTCTAACTACAGAAAGCAGTGAGAAGTTTTGTGGGGAAGTATTCTATAGTTAGTGGTCCATAAAAACAATTGCTGAGCTAGGTCTGCAGATAATGATTTACCATGCTTGCAAGTTAACGTTTTCTTGCTAAATGGGTAAGGAAAGACATAGTAGAGTACAAGGTATACACATTATAGGATAAGACTTTTATGTAAAATGTAAAAATCCCAAAGGTTCCGGGATTCTGTTGACATTAAGTAGTCCTAATGCCATCCTTTTTTCTCACAAATCAGAAGTTTTCCAGTTAAGTCTTGCCTAAGTTAATCAAAGTTCAAAGGGAACCTTGAAGTTTTCTGGACAAACTTTGTCCTGCTGTTCATTTGATTTTGATAAATTTAAAAACCCTTCTTCTAAATAAGCTATCTTTTCTTAATGTCTGGGTTTGTTTGGGTTTTTTTTTTTTTTGTTTGTTTGTTTGTTTGTTTTTTTGGTAGGAATTACTTGAATCCTTCTCCTTCAGCATTTTCCACTAGCATGGATGAACACCCATGATTAAGCAGGATGTCTGGTTAGGACAAAATTAAGTAAAATCAGATTTAAAATCATTTCAGAACATGAGAGTCATAGAAAAAAAAAAGAAATAACCATCTGTGGGGTACATGTTGATAACTAAAATGTGTGAAACAGCTTATCCCTAATTTTTCATTTAATTTATAGCTTAGATATTGGGGAGTGCTGTTAATGTAAAAACCACTGTAGCAAGATATTTATTTTTCATTGCAGTAATCTAATTTGGGGGGATATTTTACTTTTTGTTTTAGAAACAAAAAGACTATCCTTGTGTGGGATTTTAGTATAGAAGCTGTTTCTGAATGTACCACTCCATGTTTTTCATCAACAAAAAAATCTTAAAACTCCATGTCAGACAGAATCAGTAATCAGAGTCAGTTTGTTATTTATTTGCTCTCTGAACCCTTGTTAGAATCAGATAGTACTTCAGAATGTTTAGCATGTTTGCACTTCTTGCCTGTAAGTGCCATTAAACATTAATTATATTGTGGTAAGCTGCATATGTCAATAAATTACATTATCTTGGAACACTGATTTTTTTCATGTATGAAAACAACAATTTTAGAAATACTAAGAAAAATGTTGAAAACTATTCTGATGTCTGACTGAATCCCTGTTGTATTGGCTTAGTGTGGCCAGGGTTGGTAGTGGGGGGCTACACTGGTGGTTTCTGTGTGAGAAGTTGCCAGAAGCTTCCTTCATGTCTGGCACAGCCATTGCCAGCTGACTCCAGGATGGATGTTCTGCTGGCCAAGGCCAAGGCCAAGGCCAAGACAAAGACAATCAGAAATGGTGGTAATGCCTCTGTGATTAAGGAAAGGTTATGATGCAGATGTTGTTGTTGCCAGAGAAGAGTGAAGTGAGAATATGTGAGGGGAACAGCCCTGCAGACACCCAGGTCAGTGCCAAAGGAGAGGGAGGAGGTGGTCCAGGTGCCGGAGCTGAGATTCCCCTGCAGCCCCCGGTGCAGCCCATGGAGAGGCAGCTGTGCCCCTGCAGCCCATGGAGGTCCATGGGGATGCAGAAATCTACCCTCAGCCCATGAAGGAGCCCCAGGCTGGAGCAGGTGGATGCCTGAGAGGAGGCTGTGACCCCTTGGGACACTCGTGCTGGAACAGGCTTCTGGCAGGGACCTGCAGACCTGTGGACAGAGGAGCCCAGGCTGGAACAGATCTCCTGGCAGGATTTGTGGCCCTGTGGAGGATCCATGTTGACATAGTCTGTGCCTGAAGGACTGCACCCTGTGGAAGAGCAATCCATGTTGGAGCAGTTGATGGAGAACCATTGCCCATAGGATGTACTCATCCTGGAGAAGTTTGTAGACAACAGTTTCCCATGAGAGACACTCCACAATGGACTAGTGGAAGGCCTCATCTCCCTGAGCAGTGTGAGGAACATGTGATGAACTGAGTGTAGCCCTCATTTCCTCTTTCTCTTTGCTGCTGGTGGGAAGTAGAGCCTTTAAAGGAAGAAGGGGTGGGGGAAGGGCTTTTTAAAGCTTTATTTTACTTCTCATTATCCTGCTCTGATTTGGTTAGTAGTAAATTCAGTTAATACCTGAAGTGGAAACCCTTATGCCCAGGACACTATTTCGTGAGTGATCTCTCCCAGACCTTATCTCAACTCCTGAACCTTTGTTATATTTTGTCTTCCCTGTCCAGTTTGACAGGGGAATGATAGAGCAGTTTTGGAGAGTGCCTGGCATCCAGCCAGGGTCAGTCCAGTACAGAAGCTATCACAAAAAACATGAGGCATTGGAACAGGCTCTCCAGGGAAGTGGTCACAGCACCAGCCTCCCAGAGTTCAAGAAACTTGAACAGTGCTCTTGGGCACATGCACTCTTAGTGATGGCACTGTGCAGGGGCAGGAGCTGGACTGGATGAGCCTTATAGGTCCCTTCCAATTCAGCATTTTCTTTAACTCTGTGATTCTGTTTGCCACACACAGACTTTTGGCTTTTGAAAGCTGCTGAGGGAAGGCATTTTAAAAAAAGAGTTTCTGCTTTTCTGGTACATAGTGTTTACATCAATGTTATATAATCCTATAAACACAGGTCACTGCTTTTGAGGCAGTGACATCACGGGGTGCTTCTTTCACCCTGATTTTTATACCACCCCCATCAATATCGTGGCTGTGTGTCTAAGCACTAAACATGGTACTTCTGCTCAAAATAGGAAAAATATTCAGTGCTCCTCACTGAAAAATCTGTTTTAACTCTTAATCTCAGTTTCCCTTATAGCAATAAACCCCAGTGAATTCTATGAAGTACAATGAAAAAATATCCAAATCAGATTGTTGGTTTTATACAACAATGCAGTGTTGATTACAAATTACACAGCAATTAGTAAAAGCAAAACTGGCACTAACCACATTATATGTCATTGGTTTACCAAGGTGATCTTAAAAGAAAAGTGCTGAAGATATTTGAGGGTTTTAGACAGTGGAATTTGGCCTCTTTAAAAGGAACCATTGATAGGATTATGAACATACCTTTGCTCTAAACTCATGCTTTGCCTCAAAAAGAGAAAAATCATGTAGTTATTCTATTATTAGCTATACATTCTGGACTGCCTGTAATAGTCTCTTGCATACCTAAAAGGAACAGTGTTTTAATTCTGCATGGATAAATTGCAGATGTTATATGCTGCTTTCACACTCTTCAAAAAGCAAACTGAAAATTCAAGGTGGCTTATTCCCATGCCTGTATTTAAATTATTTCATAAAAAAATAGTTCTCCAGTTTTGTACACATGCATTGAAAAGTTTAATAACAGTGAATACAGAATGGCTGAGACAAAACTGCTCGTACAAGTGATCTTTCTTTACTGTCTTGACAATAGAGAACATTAATAACAACCAACCTAACTAGCCTATTAGCTGGTTTTATTGTTTCTTTTTGGGCTTGAGCCAGTGAAAATTTAGCCACAAAACTAGATGCATTGTAAAAAATTCATGGCTTTTTCCTGGTTATAATTCTACAAAACTTGCCTGTGTAGACAGTGATTTCACTGGGTTTTATCTATATAAGGGGAGCCTACAGAAGTGAGGTCTCCTGTGGACACTTAGTTGAATAGGTCCTGTTTTTGTCTGCATTAAGCTGCTTCTACATTAACTTTATGGGCAAATAATTGAAAGTAACTAAGTTATCATGGCTTAATGACATGTCACTTGTCAGCCAAGCTAAAACAGATCACCACATCTATGTCCCTACCTCACTGCAAGAAAGAAATGAGAGTGTTTGCTCACACCAGCATTTTCCTTCATTAACCTAACCCATCATCACTGTCTGGTAGGATCGTTTCACAGACTCAGTCATGGATTTTTTATAAGCAATAACCTTGGTTCAAAATCTCATAGAATGAAGTCTTCATTTAAAAGCAAAGATGTATCTGCATCCATTTAATTTAATAGACTGGTTTTTATGTGGGGGTTATGGATATCTTGGGGTGGTATGTTTTTTCCCCATTCTCATAGGTGCTAAAAAAACTTGACTATGCATTCAACAACACCATCTGTTGAGGGAAAACACATTATGAGATGCAAAAAATACATAAAATGTACTTAGAAAAGAATATGCTAATGTAAATTTAGAGGAAGAATCTGTAAAAATAAATAATATTTTATATGCAATGTGTGAAGTGAATATATTAGTGTTGGAAAAAAAATTTCATAACACTTTAAAAGCAGTATTTTCCCTTTTCAGTTATATTCTCTATTTCAAGCCACCTAATAAGTTAGAATCAAATAATAAAAAAAAAAGAAATAATGAAACATAAAATCACAAGCAGTCCTCAGAACTATAGCAGAATATTGCACTATTCTACCAACAAAACTTAAGATGAATACAAGCAATGTTTTTGTAGAACTGTACAAAGTTTTTAAGTCCCAGAACTTGTTTGTCTTTCTTTGTCCAAGTGTTTCATTGGCTTAATGTGAGCTATTAACTCTTCTTGCAAATGCTTTGTGATAAGCTACGGGACTCAGATCTCTACCATGAAAATTCATAACTAATGATTGATATTAAAATTCAGAGCATTGCTGCCAAAATATGAGTCAGGGACTCACCAGACTCACCACTACTTAACTTCACCAAGTTCTGTATTAGTCTTTCATTTCTGCAATGAAAAATACCTCAGACAGGGATTAGTGTATGCAATATTAAAAAAAAAAAAAAAGGACACAGTGTAAAGAGCTACTAGTTTTGAAGATTGTTTGTTTTCTAGGGGAAAAAAACCTCAAAAATGTTACACAGCTGTTAGGCAAGACAAGCACCAGAGGAAAAAAGAAGATGTAGTGTTCTGCCACTGGTAGAAGATACAGTCTGGACACTTTATGAAGATCAGATGCTGACAACAGTGTTATGATTGTCACTCTTTTTTATTGTAGTGCTAAATGATCCCAGGTATTCCCATGAGTAAACTATGTCTAGTGAATTCCCACTTGATAAGCAGAACAGAAATGCCAACTCAGGTGTGCCTTTTATTTTTCTGCTGTTTGAGAATTGTCAGGCTGCAGGTACTTTGTAAGGCTGTAAGGCTTTATGACTTGAGGTATCAGATAGGAGTAAAGACAACACTTTCATTCTGTTGCCATGCAGATGCAGATCAAAGAATGATTGCCTTTTGTGTGATTGTAGGCTAGCTAACTTTAGCAGTGGTATCAAGTTCATTGAAGGTGGTAGGGACCTGGTCAGAAATTTTTACAAATGGACAGCCTGCCTCACTCTACCTGTGATCCCAGCTGTGTGCTTATTTGGCAGCTGAGCTAGCTGCCTTGAAGCTGCAGTCACATCTCCCAGTGTAAATGACACTTATCCTCAGTAGGATGTGGAGGTTTACTGGTTCAGTGGTTATTTCTGTACATTTGTAACATCAGCCTACCCAAGGTTTTGCTAAGAGACTTCTCAGTGTGCAGGAGAAAGAAAAATTCAGGGTGTCACTTGGTGACCTGTGGTGGAATTGTCCCTGATTTCAGGAAGGCCAATCTTAGTTAAACTAATCAAGCACCCTTGCAGGCAAAGGCTCAAGTGTGGAAGGGACCAGCTACAATGAGTTGGTACTGCTCTTCAGGTAATGTAGTAACAGACTGAAGACAAAGAGAAATTCAGAATAAAGTCAGATATTCACTTAAAAAGAGCTATCACAGTAGCTAAGACAAGAGCTCTACCATTCCATCTGTGTCCAGCAGGCCTGGTGATGACTGCCCTACTGTCAGAAAAGACAGAGTTGTGGCAAAGGCTTCAACCCACATGTTGATCAAGTGGGTTCTTCTGTTATATATAACATATATATTTATATTTATATATATATATAAATATATAGAGATACAGATATATAGATCTATAGGCAAAAATTGACTAAACAAATGTAGGAGATGCCTGCAGAGCTCAGAGTTTACTACAATGCACTTCCCAAGGTAATTGAAGTTACTCTGTTTGGAAAGCAAAATAGAGTCAGATTCCTAGATGTGAGTTATTAGAGCTGTAAATGATACATTAGTAACATATCCTCCTACCTATTCAGTGAATAGCATGGCCAAATGTTTAAAAAAAACCACCCAGAAGCAATTTTAGATTAATCATTTTAAAATGTCTTTGTCTTTCTGCTGTGTTGTAGGTAAATTTATGGCAGTTTCAGTCACAATCTCCATTCCCCTAAACCAGATGTTTGTACCAATATCTTTTCCAAAACTGTCATTATAGCTGCTCAGTAATTCACTCGCCCCATCCTTCTACAGAATAATGCATGTTTAAAATAAAAAAATAAAAAATCCTGGTACTGAAAAGGAGTAGGACTATTTAGCATAGGCATCTGTTTGCTTATTTTTTGCTTCTGAGACAGATGCTTAGACTAAGGAGTAGTCTAAGATTGCTTTTGCAAAACTGCAAATAAAAATTGTCCAAGAAAATAGAAGGCTGTATTGCCTTCAGGTCCCAAGTTGTGCAGAGCTATGGCTATTATAGAGGACTGAAATCCCAACCATATTAGTTCAGCTCTGGCCCACAAAGCCCTGGTATGCTTGTTTTCAAGGAAACGATAAAATTATCATTTAGAGCCGAACTTTTAATATTTTCCACAGCTTAGATGTCTGACTCTGTTTTCTCCATCCACTGCAGAACAATAATTAAGGATTAACAAAGTCTGTGAAGGGCATGGGGGAGTATATATATTTTTTTTAATTAAAGAAAATAAATCTTTTGAAGGACAGAATGAAGTTTAGACTTTTGAAAAATTCAATGGCTGCTGATAACATATGCCTCATTCCCCAAAAAATAATTGTAAAAGCAATCAGCTAGGGGACAGAAATTGTTCTTGGCCTTCTTGGTTCGAAGGGATTTAATTCTACATCCCGTGTCTACAACATTTTCATTTTCAGGGTTTGGGATAGTCAAAACCCACTCCTTCTTTTTGAATGTGGGGCGTAGTAAAAGACAGAATTTAAAATTCATGAGGCCAAAAAAATATTAAGGAAAATGACTGGTATCTTTCATTTGGGGTGATCAGCTGAGAATGAAGACACCCTAGTTTTGATTCCTGCTTTCAGGCTTTTACAAAATTTACAATAAATATACAGGAAGTCTACATCTGTTTAATTACACGTGACATAAAACTTTCACTGCTAACTGGCCTCTCTCACTAGAATCCACACTTTTGAACAGAGATTAAAGTCTCTATCAAAACAGATAGCTGAAATGTTGATGGATGTGATTGCCAAGATCCAATTCTCAGCATCAGCCAAATGCCAATGCCCAGGAAAGTGCAGGAAAGTGCAGGAAAGTGCAGGAAAGTGCAAGAGAGCTGAGCCAGCACAGATGCTGCTACTCTGTGTACTCTCCCAGCCTTCAACTATTCTTACTCAATGATAGGGTACAGTTTTTATGTTTTCATTAATTATGAAAATAGCTCCTCAAATTAAATTCTGTTATGTTTAGGTACCTAAATCTACCTAGCTACCCAGTTTGGTTGATCTGTATTACCAAGTCAGCACATGGGTAGGCTATTATTTTTGACGTGAATTTTTATTAGGTGGGATGCTCTGGAGTGTTCCAGGGGTGAGTATCAGGAATTTCTGCTTTGGGGGAAAGCAGGCTGGAGCTGTGCACACACATAAGACACCAGTGAGAAGGCTAGAAATGCAGTGTGGGTGCACTTAGTGCTCTGCACATCCACAGCACATATTTAGGACCAGAAAACAAAAACATCATTGCTGGGAAAGATGGTGTAAACGTGTCCTTCCTTCTGTGTACCACGCCAAATGCAGGTGCACCCACTGAGAGTCTGCATGGTCTAGTCATATATATTCCTTTTAAAACCCCACCCATAAAATCCATTTTGTCTGTACAATCCCCATAGATAGTGACCTTTGAACAGAGAAATTACAGAAGTCTGGGAAAAAAAGAAGATCAATGAGTCACTGTAAGAGCTATAATTTCAGAAAAGCCTAAGCAAGTTAAAAAAAAAAAAAGTAATTAATCAGAAGATTCTTTTCAATTAAAATTTAAATATTATCCTACAGAGAGAAAGTCTTCTGGGAAAGGCATTTTTAGAGCTATGTGAGGACTAAGTCATCTGCAGATTCAGACAATCCAAAAACTATCTTATTTTAGAAAAGGCTAAATAAAAAGGAGAATACTTTTAGGTTTTGGATGGATCAGGAAATATTAAGAGTCTGTTCACTATAATGTCCTCCCTGGTTAAATGCTGATCATTGTAAACAAGTGTTCTAGCTAGTGGGGGTAGAGATAAGCATGTGGCTGTAGGCTGAGTCATAAAAATGAGTCAATGGGAACTCACTTTACCTTTGGCTGGGCTGGGGTTACTCACTGAGCACCAATCCCAACATAAATTAAACACAGCTATCTCAAACTTCCCTCGGGATAATAAGATATGGTATTCATAAAACACCACATTAGCAGCATTTATCTTCTGATTGCTTTCAAAAGGGCCTAATATAACTTAGCCCCATTGTCCCTGGGCATTTGCAGTAACTTATGTTCATAACTTTCTTAATTAAAGTTACCAAAGAATCGCCTTCTAAAACCCATAATGATCCTTTGCTTTACCATCAGGGTGTGTTGAACAAACTGAATATCACAAGGTGAGCTGGAGCACATTAGCCAGGCAACCATAGAACTGAAGAAATGCTATGTAAGTCAGTAAGTCAGAAGAGTAGGAGTACTTGATTTTACACCTTGAAAAACAGAAACCGCCCCTCTCATCCCCCAAGCCATAGTCTTTGAAATGAAGACACAAAAATCTCTCCATGCCACTGAGTTAGCTGTATGTGGGAAGCCAACAGAATGCAGTGTCTTTTGTTAACAAGCCTTTGAATAATTATGTAAGTAACTTACACCTAATACCTTAAAATTTGTATGTAATGTTATAAGCAAGTGTTTTTGTGGAGTAATTAACGCCAATAAGGTGCATTTTTCTTGGTTCTCTTCCATTTTTCTTTTTGCCTTCTTTATGCTCAAATTGCAAGAAAAGCTTTGTAGCTTGGGAGAAAAATGTAGTGCTGTGCAGTGTAGCCGTATTGCAATGATGCTCTTTACACTAACTAGGAAGAGAGATGAATCCAGGAAGTAAACCCAGCCTTTTCCTGCAGAGAGCTGCAAACCACAGAGTAAATGTGTTCAGGTTATTCTTCTCTTGTTTTCTCACCTCTGTTGTCCACAGGGATTGCACATGTCCTGAAACAAGCTAGTCAAAGGCCTTCATGGATTGTAGTCTTTAACGGTTTAAAGGGAGCTGTAGGTCTGAGGTATTACCCTCAGTGCTCAGGAGAGATAGCACTTATCTGTCATAGATTGCATGTATGTATAAAAATAAAACCTATAAAGTGGGCCAGCCAGAGCTAGTGCATTCTGAAAATGTTCACCATATAAGAGACTCATCCTGCATCAACAACTAGATATTTCCCAGAATATTATCTTTCACCATGTTAACTGTTGTGTAGGAGTGAACCCACACAATCTTTATGGGTGGGCATAATGATTGGGTTTCATGCCTTTGTCTTATTGTCCCCTCGCTCACTGTACCCTAAAAGCAATGATTCAAGGGCAAGTACAGGCAGCTGAGAATGCACACCAGATCCCAAGTTATCTAAACAGACCAA
Source organism: Chamaea fasciata (assembly GCF_029207755.1). Lineage (NCBI taxonomy): Eukaryota > Metazoa > Chordata > Aves > Passeriformes > Sylviidae > Chamaea > Chamaea fasciata. The sequence goes on from NW_027094089.1 coordinate 56,093,426, forward strand.
GCAGTGCTGCAGAGGTCCTGGTAAAATGTCCATGTACTTACAAAAATACAACAGTCTTTCTGTAAATTGCAGTGTCTTTCATCTATTCCGACATGCATACATACTCCTGTCAACACTTTTCCTATATAGTATGTCTTATGAGCTTAATTATGGCAGAGCATATTGGCATGTCTGGTCCATGAATCTCTTATTCACAGAGTCATCTCCAAGATCAACGATTCCAAGTTCAAACAACCTGGAATTAATAACAGGTTTATAAGGATTTTTGTTTCCATACACATTTTGGGAGGCTGGTTTGAAAAGACAGTGTGAAAACACCAGCCTATTTTGAGATTTTAGAAGTGTTTGATGAAATTATATAAATCCAATAATTTCAACAAGTCCATCAGTCCAAATATTAAGTTTGACGTATGATTTACACTGGTGTTTTCAATAGCAATCTCTTTATCCAGGGCTCCTGCAGATGCATAATGCAATTTCCATCTGTGATTCTGAAGAAAAATGTTCAAAAGCACTGCTTTGAATATGGTACTGAAATAACTCCTGCTTGACTTAAATTTATTACTTCTGATTTAACTTTTCATCATGGTAATTCACAGTTACTTAAGTCTGTAGTCTAAGCCACAGTGGTTGCCTTCAACCACAGATCAGGACTCTGATCATGGCTTGTTTTGGGGATACTGACCTTGGGCATAGATCCCAAACAAGCTACCTGGCTGTTGAGTCATCATCTCTGGTGATATATTCTAACAGAGGAGATAGTGATTCTGTGGAAAGTTACTCTTTATATATACATGTGTCACTACTCTCATTGCATTCATAAATCTATGTAGAAGATGCAACGGATTTTTCAGCAAATCAGTCAAGTCTTTCATTTTGCCAGCTTTCTTTATCTTCTGAAACACCCCAAGGTAATTTACACTAGGTCTTATCTGGAAAATACATATCCAATCATTTACAGAGAGACGATTTATCTCTCATTTATGTCTTAACTTATTACTGTTCTCCCACAGCAACTTTCCTGTGACTTGTTCTCATCAGAGAAATTTTAACTCTTAATTTATTGTTCTAGTCCATGCTGTTCTTCCAAGCCTACAGAAATAACTCAGGTCTGACTCCATCGTATCCTCTGTACTGGTGGCTGTGGTCCAGCTCAGTGTAATGGAGTGTAGCAGCAAGTCCCAGAGAATTTTCTGTGGATTTCTTCCTTCATGTGAAATTTTTCTATTGTCATTTTCCAAGTAACTCAGCACACATCCACAGAAGAATTTTGATGATATTTTCTTCTTTTCTAGTAAACTTAAAAGATCGTCTAGGCCACACATCTTTTAAGACACATCAGTTTTTGGCTAAAGTAGAAAAGCATTCAAATTCTGATTACTTTTACAGAGTACAAGGGTGTTTTGAATGAATAAATGAACGAATGAGTCATAAAAACGAGACTATTGCAACTTAAAATTATTTTTCAACAAACTGATGTGAACTCTAGAAAGACTTGCCTTTGAGCATTTTCAAGCTCTTAATTGATCCAGTTGATCTGCTAAAATTTTTGCAGAAGAAAATCATCATGAAAGCACAACCTAGACTAAATGTGTAAATGGGTTCTATGGACTATACACTTCTGCATGGAGAGACACTCCTTTCATGTTTGGCTTCAGCCAGTCACAATCTGAGGCCTGATAACACTTCTTTTTTCTAAGAGACTCTGTTCAAAAAGCCCTGCAAGTGCATTTCAATATGGAGCTTATAGACATTAAAGATAAAAAGCAAATAGGTTCTGAAATCCTACCTTGATCTCAATTTTATTTCCAGTACCCAATTTCAAACCAAACTCAGATAGGAAAACATTCACATCTGAACAAGTCAGAAGCCAGTTTTGGCTATGAGACAAGAGTACTCGTATAGCAAAAATAGAACTCAAACACAGTCAACAGAAGGCAAGAGAGAGCATACAAAAAGATATCTGATTTATAATCCAAACCATTGCAAAACAAATTACATGGCTTTTTTTAAAAAAGGTTGTCGTTTTACAATTGCAGTACATCTGCTAATGAACAGTCTGAATCAAAAAACAGGTATCACAAATTAAAATTCATTTTTTATTTACTACTGCTTGTGATAGTTCTTGCCATTAATTTCATGTTATAATAGAATTTCCATTAACAATTAGGTATTATTTGAGTGCATGTACTAAAGACTTTTACAATCCATTTTTGTAACTCTGCTTTTTCACTGCACTTAAATAAAGCTAGCTTAACAGAGACTTGTTGAACAAATTTTCAGTAGAAATAAAGACTACAAACTACACAATTAGGTTAACATAGTACAAGGTTAATAATTGACTATAGTTTGGAGACATTAATTACAGAAGCTGAGTTGATGCAAAAGATAAAAGGCAATCTCTGGGGCAAATATTTATTCTTAACTGCATTCCAGAACAATTTTATCGCCATGGGCTAATTGCGTTTGAGATATTTACTGAAATACAATTCCCATTATTTCCAGACCACTGTTCCTAGCTTCATGAAAACCAATCAGTACATGTGCAGTTAAATATAAAAGTATGCCTTTTCATTCATTCTTTGCAACTGACAAAATATTTTTATATATAAATATCTATTTAGATATAGATATGGATATAGATACAGATAGATATAGATATAGATATATAGATATAGATATATAGATAGATATAGATATAGATATAGATATAGATATAGATATAGATATAGATAGATATAGATATGTCTATTTCAGTCCAGTCTAAACCTTTCTGACATATTTTGAAGGGATATAGTGACATGCTATTTTTTTATCTGCTGTATTATTTTAGTAATTTGCTCATAGAAGGCACAAGAATATATATTAGTTTCTTTTTAAGTTGAAACCAAAGGCCAAGATGAAACATGTCTAGATAACCTACTTTCAGTGCTAAGAGTGTGGATTTATTTTTCTTTTCAGCTTATTTCAACTGTACAGTTCCCTGCAGCAGTTTAGAATGTGGATGAAAAACAATAGTTCCATATACTTGGCAGCCACTGCTAAGCATAGTGTTCAATTTTCAAATACTGCTTCCACCCCACTGTCTCCTGAGAGTGCAGAAGCTGGATGTAAAGGTGCAGTTTGGTGAAGGTCAACAAGATTGGTGCTGTGGTTAGTCTGCTGGCGACTAGAGGGGCTTGGCTTTGCCTCCCCCATCCTGTGACCCACAACTTGCCTGCAGTATTCTAGCTGCATCTGTTCATTTTCTTAAACATATTCTCTGCTCTACAGATCCCACTGTTTTATTCCACAACAATTTTTGGTCTGAATCTTCAGTACTCATGGTCTTGTCCATCTGGATAAGCCATGCATTGCAGTGCATCTTTCCTCTATTCTTCCACAGAGACCTTTTTTCTTTATCTTGAAGGATGCTTCATAATTGACTGGTAATGGTACTTCTGTCCTTATTTTCTCAGATATGTTAATTTACTCTCTTGCTCCTCCATTTTCCTTTCTCTGCTTCCTCTCCCCTCTTTGGAAGGCTCACCTTTATTTCAACCACAGATTTTTAAGCAAATGATATATGACTACCTTACATATCTTGCTTTATTTTTGCTTCATCTTCAGAAAATGAAATACTAAGCATGAAAAATATCTGGTTTTGTTTCACAGCAAAACTGAAACAGAATCACAAAATAAATAAAATAAAGAAAAGCATAAAATCAGTGATACTTACTCATTTCAAATGACTGATATTTCCAAAGGAAAAAAAAAATCATAGAAGTTGGACAACTCCCTCATCCATGTAGCCAGTGCCTGACTTTCTCTCACCTGAAATGTGAGTAGTTTGCTGGTCTGGTAGTATTTTTCTCGGTTTCAGGGATGTGTCTGTGAATTTCCTAAGAAATCATCCAATGACCTAGGATTTTGCAAATGCATACTGAAACAATATATGTGTAACAGTGAAATGTACATTTTGGAGACACAGGATGATCAGGCGTATCAACCCTACCTCTGTGGCGCAGGTAAATTCTTTGTGTAACCAAGCACTAGCTGCTGCCTGCACTGCTATTAGCTTTAATACATCCTTATACCCTGCATCTATGTGGGTATTTACAAATTCCATAAATACAGTTACAGAAAAATTATCTCTGAGAGCTTGGGAGAGGCACAGCTGCTCAGTTTCACATCCCGGGGTCCAACCAGCTGTAAGGAGACACATTCCCAGCAGGCAGATGTACACAGAGCACGTGTACATGTCACATCCCTACAAATACACACACCCAGACACATGAATCAAACAGAAACCCAGAGCATTCACATGGACACACAGTGTACTAAGGGCTTCATCCTGCTCCTCTCTCATTTTCTAACATCCCATAATAAATCCTATTTCATCTCAAAATGCCTTCTCCTGCATCCACAATGTATCCCCCACTCCTGGGCAGCAACACACTCCTCAGTCTGAAATATGATCTGGAAGTTGCTTATAGTGACTTGCGGGGATCAGAGGTGTTTTATCACATACCTACCATACATATCTAAAAAAAGAATATATACATATATATATATATATATGTGTGTGTGTGTACACACAGTCACACACACATACACATGTGACTAAATTTTTTCTTATCCTTTTCATGTCCTTCAGAGTTCACACGTTGCAAAGTCTATGACACCACACGATACTTGTTACCTTGCTCAGCCAGAGCTCGGTCCATTCTCCTTGACCCAAAGGCTGGGAGAGAACAAAGGTCTAGGCAACACAAGCAGTCTCATCTCAGGCTAGTGGTACCTCTTGAATTGATCTCTCAATTGTTATAAAATTGTTATTGTGTCAAAACGGATCACTGTGTTCCCTGATGTCTTATTTCTTCCTTTTTCTGCTTGCAAATTTCTATGCATCACAGTTAGAGGTAGAGATCAAGAGCCCTGGAAGGTTTAAGGAGGGACAGAATACTGCTACTACTAGAAGCACTATGCAGGCTTAGGGAAAATGTTTGAAACAAAATTAAACCACATGATTCATAATGCATTATGTAAGTAAGAAAGACAAATTGGAGACATGAGGTTGAATAAACATGCAGATTCTATCACATCTAAATACAGAATTTTGCACGTCTCTCCTAGACTGTCTAGAATTGGCATCTGTTTGGAGGACAATACAGAACAGATGTGATGCCGTGTGGCTAGACATGTGTTAATGTTATGTAGAAGCAGAAAAATACAACTTCATTTTTAAATTTGGTAACGAGTTAATCATTGAAGCAAATTAGGGAATTCTGTCTTTAAAATAGGACTTAAAATAAGCCTGTTATTTAAAATTTATTTCAATATTATTTCAATTTTAAAAAATTGAAATTTAGGGCAAAGTGGTAGGTTTTATTTTATTTCTTTTGATTTGATTTAATTTAATTACTTCTTTTGAGAGTATCTCTGCTATTTGATTATATTTTTACAGGACTCTTAATACCTGGCATACTGTGGAGTTGTCATCTTTGCAAACAGATGTGTACCCATACTGACCCAGAAATGCTGGCTTAAGTCTGCACAGCCTCAAGCTGTTTAGCTTAGTGCTGCTTCTCTCCATGTCATCCCATGTTTCAACCTGTCACGTGTTTCACTATTTCCACCTTGTACTGCAAGATGATGTGAAAAGCAAACTTTAAAGATGCGCTTTTGAAGCAGAGTTTTTTCTTGTTTCACGGTTCCTATCAACTCATATCCTACTCTAATATTCAGAAAAAACAAGTCTCCTTCTAGATCATTTACAGCTAGTAGTAGACCCCTGTGGAACTAAGACAAATGAGCTATTTTTAATACTTCCAAGAAAAGTATTACTGAACAAAAGAAAACCTCTTATGGTTAAAATGGAACAGTTTATGGATAAATCTTTTCTGACATCTGTTTCATGAGAAGCTGAAGCAATCATTAAAGACTACCCATATTTTTGTACAAAAGATTGTTTTTGTTGCAGATCTTCTTGTGAATCATGATTAACATTCTTTTCTATGTTGTCTATATCATACACAGAACTTTGTAGCATGCACCCACATACAGTATTTCTTAGAAAGATGAGCCTACGGAGAACATACAGTCGCCATAGCAACATTTTTGTATTCTGAAATGCTATCATTTTTTCAATGCTACATTTTTTCATCTTAAGCTTTTGTAGACTGCAAATGCCATCTTTCCTCATTCAAGCTGTCAGTTAATCTCTCAAGATTCATTCAGGATTACTTTCATTTTGTGATTAAATCCCTCAACATCAAATTATGGGCTGTTCTACTGCTATTGTAAGAGCATTTGTAGTTAACTGAAAACTAATGCAAGTCTTCATAGGCTTGAAAAGAAACAAAAAGTTACAGTTTATACAATATACATGACAGCTTGATCAAAGAGGTTCATGTACACAGATATTACAAGATACTACTGTATTGTAGTGACACATATATATTCTGCCAGGGAAGCCCTTAATAAAGAGACTTTGGCTATATTTAAATCAGCCAGGCAAAATCACGGTAGAGGAGAAAAGAATAAGGTGATTTGTTTGCATTCACACATGATGATGTCATAAAATCATAGAATGCCCTGGGTTGGAAGCAACAAGTCATTGAGTTCCAGCCCCCTGCTGAGAACAGAGACACCTACTATTAAACCAGGTTGCTCAGAGCCCCATCCAAACTACCCCAGAACACTTCCAGGAATGTGACATCCACAGCTTTTCTGAGGAAACTGTTCCAGTACCTCACACTAGAGAATTTGGTTTTTTTACCTATACTTAATATCCTAAACTTATAATCTTTCAGTTAATGCCATTGCCCCTTGTCCCATCACTACCTGATTTTGAAAAAGTCCCTCTCCAACTTTCCTGTAGGTGCCCTTCAGGTATTGGAAGACTGCTATAATGTGTCCCCAGATGTGGCAACTGAGTGCTCCAGACTGAACAGCCCCACTTCTCTCAGTCTTTCCTCATAGAAGAGGTTCTTCGTCCCTTGGATCAGCTTAATGACCCTCCTCTGAACTCACATCAACAATTTCATGTCCTTCTTATGGTGGCGGCCCCTGACTGAACAGAGCACTCCAGGTGGGGTCTCGCCAGCACAGAATAGAAGGTGAGAATCTCTTCCCTTGACCTGCTGATCACAAATCTTTTGGCACGGCCCAGGATATATGGATATGATTCTGGGCTACAAGTGCACGTTGCCAGGTGATGTTGAGCTTCTCATCCACCAACATCCAAGTCTGCCTCTCAGAGTGGCTGAGTCTGTCAACCCACTCTGCCCAGCCTGTACTGTGTTTGGGGTTACCCTGACCCAGGTGCAGCACCTTTATTGAACTTCACAAGTTTCTCACAGGCCTACCTCTCAAGCCTTTCGAGGTCCGTCTGGATGGCAACCTTTCACTCCAGTGTGTCAACAATTTACACATTTGTATTGCAGGTTTTGTTTTAACTACAAGGCTTAAATTTTTCTGATTGCTCATCTGAATCAAGTTCATATTCTCAATTTTTCTGCCAATCATTTATGTCTAGAACTTGGCAGCTGACAGTCTGGCTATTGCAAAAAAATCTCCCACTTTCAGAAGTCTTTCTCAGTATATAGTGAAAGATGTGTTAAGAAAATCAGACTGGAAATCAGTTATTTTCACTGTTGTAACTGGCAGTTCAAGCAGGAAGCAGAGACTATATTGCAGGAGAGGCTTCTAGAAACTTACAGTAAAGGGAAAGTTAAGTAGTTAAATAAATATTCTTTTCAAGATATCCCTGAACATTCTCATCTTTGAAGTCTACTAATTTCAAACCAAAAATATTTTTTACCCCACTACTGCATAAATATGTATTACATAAACCAACATGAAAGATATTCAGGAAATATATTCAATAGCCTTCTGACAGCGGGGAACAGATATTTCTCCAGACACATCAGTGGCCAGAGTAGACATATAAGTGACTAGCACTTGTAGTCCAGGCTATTCAAAATGCAAAAAGCTCCAACTAGCAGCTGAAGGCAGAGCATTATACACACCACCTCATGGAGGAGAAAAGGTCATACCCCGCCATACACACCATGCTCACTGCAGTATATCAAACAAATATTGTGACAACTTGGTGGCCAATCATAACAATGTTTAACCCCATTGTTTCAAACCAGAGTCTCCATTTAAAATACAAAATTACTTCCTAGGTTAATCTTAAATATGCTTTCCATTGAGCTTGGTGTTTTTTTTTTTTTTTTTTTTTTTTTTTTTTTTTTTTTTTTTGTTTTGTTTTTTGTTTTTTGTTTTTGTTTTGTTTTGTTTTGTTTTCCCTATATAATCTACCATTAACAAAGGCTGAAAATGATATTTTTTGTCTAGGAAGGTTTTAAACTTACCAGCTGGAAAGTGCTCCAACAGTGGAAGGATATAGTTGCAAATCTATCCATGCAGATGTTGCTCTTCTGTTGATACCTGTGCACAGTAGGCTATCTCTGCTACACAACTAAGGAAATTGCTATTATACCAGTCTAGAAATATTACAAGGAGGGTCAGAGTTTAGGGAGGTAATCAAGGTGACTACTGATTATGACAAAAATGGATTGGCAAAAAGACAGATTTCTTCTGAAATTTCTGTTCTGAAATTTCTCTGTTTTTGGGGGTAACCAATAAGAATTATTTTTTTATATACAGCGTTGCATAATGGTTTTGGTTGGGTTAGCCTTTCCTTACTTATTTTACTTCTATTTAAAAATACAGCTCTCTATATGCATTTATATTGATAGACAGCATCTTGATAACAGGGAACACTTTCCCCCAAAACCAATAGTGACAGATTTCTGTAATCTAGATTCACACGCCTATCAATAAAGTCCCAAATTTAGTTAAGAATTGCTATTTTACCAAGAGCATCTAGTGCAGAATTCTCAAAACGTAAACAAGCAAATATTTCTTTGAAGGAGGAAAAGTAACAATTCTATTAAGTGAGGAAAAAGCTTCAAACTTTCCATCCTAACAAATAATTTTTAAAAGGTTTTAGAGTATATTTATATAATTACTAGACAATCTGGTGAAAGCACAAGTCCGTGATTTTTTTTTAATGTAAAGGCTATTTCTCTACTTTTTCAAACTTTATTTTGTGGTTAAATTTGGGATTGCTTTTTTTGCTCTGAAGATTCAAAAGTACAGCAAATATAAAAGTATGCAAGGAAATTGCTACAGAATGGGAATAAAGAAAAGCTGATGGATGGACAAACACACGCACTCACACACAGAAAAGACAGATTAAAAAAGCATGGTTGTAAAAAACAGAGACTCAGAACTACACATGCAGTATATAAAAAAAGGAAACCATAAGCATGACATATATAGCGCAGCCTAAAAACTGCACTCTAAATACTTGTTTTCTTCCCATATGGCATGTCTGCAGTCACCAGATGAAATCCCAGTTGATAACTCTGCAAGCTTATTGCATAACAGGAACTGATTTGTTGATGAAAGCCAAGAAAAGATTAAACAGAGATTTTCAGGGTCAACCCACTTTACATCCATTCAGATTTGTTGTAATTTCAATTGCTTTCTTTGCAGATGTGCTGCAAATAGCTATGGCTAAGCTTTAAACATGGTAAGGAATTAGACCAGTCAGTACCCTCCTACATTCAAGTCTTGAAGTACTCTCATACTTCCACTGAAATTACAGGATTTAGAACCTTAGTTTTGTAGATAGTAGATGAGTTTAAAAAATTAAAAAGGAGGTATCTGTTATGCACAGTCAACTCCTAGCTAACAAGGTATATGAAATATCTTTTGCTCTAAAGGAAATTGTCAAGCTTTAGGGAAAAGATTTGCAATAAATTAAATATATATGTCTTCCTGATTCTAGTCCCAAAATACATGAAAGAATATTTTAATGTTTTAAAGGTAAAAACTTTTATTTATATAAACAAACTATGCAACTGAAGTCATTGATGTAGTCTATGCAAAACTGGTATCTGCTTTTGCATATGAAGCTGGGTAAAAATGCTTCTGTGAGTCATATAGCCTACGAAACCTTCTGCTTCAAAGCAGCTGAAAGTAACTAGGTTTTTCTGAATAGTTTTAGCTATAAAAAGCTACAGAAAATCTTGGTAAATTTTGAAGTTACTCATATCTTTGTTCTTGATTCACATAAAGAGAAATGATTGATTCTAAGACAGTCTAAATTATATGCACATAATACACAAATACGGTTTGTGGTATCTTTATACATATGTATATATATAAACAGTCTTTCAAGGTTAGAGTTCTGACCATATATACATACGGCACATTTAAATACCACATGTATATATAAATTAAACATCACAGAACTGCTAAATGTTATAAATGCCATATGCATATTTATTCAAAACTCTAATTTGAGAGCCTATTAAAATATATTTCTAGGCTTATTATCACCATTCTTATAGGGGTCAGTAGGAAAGTATCTTTTCAATAGGAAAATATCTGTTCTCCCACATGCATTATACACTTCAACAAGAATGTATGAGAAATTACTAATTCAGATCCTACAAATAGTGCATGTTTTGTATTTTCCTGTAGGATGCTGCAAGGTGTGCCTGTGAGAATTTGAAAAATTTGAAGCTACTTATAACAATTCTTTTAGAAAGTCTTACTGAAAGAAACATCTAACAGTCCTGACCTGGGCTATATCCAGGCAAGTACCTGAAAGGCAAAGGGATATATTAGGAATTTGTCTCTTGTGGTATGCTAGATTCATATCTGTCTTTCTGGAAATAGTGCCTGAAATCCTGACCTAGAAACAGGCCCTCCAATTCATGGACACTCTGCCTGATCAACATGATCTTCACAGCCTCCTCCCAACTGTTAAATGAAAAGCTTTCATTAAAAAAAAAAAAATGCTGCTAATATAAAATACTAAGCAATTGCCCAAGGAAGTTTCAGTGAATTCATTAGCTGTTTCAGTAAAGTTTTCAGGCACACATTATAAAGGACTGGAATAGGCCATTATAAAAATTTGATGCATGTACTGGCACTTACTGTAGAAAGGGGATGACAGTTTCAGAAGGTTGTCCTAAGTTTTCATTTTTTAAATATATCTACATAACTAATTTTGAGGAATGGAGATATAGATAGATAGATAGATAGATAGATAGATAGATAGATAGATAGATAGATATGATTGCATTGTGTCTCTCATATTATTTGAGTCACAATCTTCACAAGCTTTCAGCTACAAGAGCAATGTGCAGTAAGAGAAGGTTATAGTCCTCCCATATCAGCTACTGCAGGGAGGTAATAAGACAGGAATAACTTGGTGGTGTAAGAATCACACTTGTCTTCAGTATCTAAATGCATTGCACTCTTTATCAAGCTCTCTGAAAATTACCCACATATTAGATATGTCTTGTGACATTTACAAACCATTGGGCAGATTTGAAAACCTCAGTGTTACTGAACTTTCTTGTTGTGTTCAAAGAGAAGTAATAAAAGGGAAGTTTTGAAATACATCACACAGAAGAGGCATCAGAATATTTCCTTATTGAAAAGTGGAAGAATTCATAAAAAAGTTTCTTTTCTATCCTCAATCTTTCATTTTGCCTTCAAGATTACTTATCTTCTTGGACAATTTTTAATCCTCCAAAATCTTACATGTGGGAGAAAAAACTATGACCTATGTGAAGATATTAAGGCTTTACGGCTTTAATACTGAAAATAATTCCCATAGTCCATCTTATATTTTATAGCATTCATTTGCTTTACAAGCATTTTATGTCAATGCCGCCTTGCACTGAAGGATAAGCTGTAAACTTTAAAGTGAAAGCAGATAACATTTTTCCTTGTTCCTCTCTACAGTCATTGCAGATGCAGAATTTAAACAATATAATATCATGTTTTTAGATAGATTCACAGAATCAATCAGGTTGGAAAAGACCTCTAAGGTCACTGAGTCCAACCACTAACCCAGCACTACTTCCCCTCTAAAATCATAGCTCTGAGTGTCACAACCACACCTGTTTTGAGCATTTCCAGGGTTGTGACTCCAATACTTCCCTGGGAAGCCAATTCCAATGCTTAGCCAGCCTTTCAATGGAGAATTTTTTCTAGATATTGAACTGAAATCTCCTCTGATGAAGTTTGAGGATGACGCCCCCGTCCTGTCTCGGGCTGGCTGGGAGAGGCAGCACCCTCCTGTCAGGTGGTTGTAGAGAGTGATAAGGTCATCCCTGAGTCTCCATTTCTCCAGGGTACTGGAGACCTTCTCTGAACATGCTTTATCACCTCAATGTCCTGTAGTGAAGGGCCCAGGACTGGACACAGAACTCAAGGTACAGCCTGACCAGTGCTGAGTACAGGGGGATAATCACTGCCCTGGTCCACACTAGTGCTGGAACAAGCCAGGATGCCACTGGCCTACATGTAAACTCCTAGACAAAATCCATGAAGTTATACTTGAATTCAAGAAAATCCTTGCAGCACAGCTGATGTGAAACCCATTACCTCAAACCAGTTTAAAACAATTTTTGTTCTGTGTTTATTTTAAATGTCCGCTCCAAATTTTTATCAGTCAAAACAAATAAATCGTGTCTCATTGCAAAGCAGAAAGAGATTTTGACCCAGTACAGCATAGAAGCAGAAAAGAACTGAAAATGGAAGTAACCAAGGTCAGGACATCAGTTTTGAAGACTCTACTGAAATGAGACAAAAAAGAATAATCCTCTGTGAGATCTTTGAGTGTCTGCCTTCAAAATAACTCAAATCACTTACAGGAACCGACTGGAGAAATTTTAGAAACCTCAGCTATTCAGCTGAGGTCTCTAAAGTATCTAGGCAGCTGATCAGCACATGAATGAAGTAACTGGTATCTTCTATAATGCACTGAAGAAAGGTATTCAAATATCTGTCACTCTTAATTATTTATACCAATCTAGAATTCAACTTAGAAGTTCACATTAGAAGTACTAAATAACATTCACCTGAATGATGTTACAGTACATCAGTCAGCTTAAACAATATTGTTTTGTGAAGCATGTTTAGCTTTACAGGCATGTGCTATTCAGCAGTGGTGGGTTTTTTTGGTTCTTCCTTGTTAGCCAAATAGCGGCACTACAAAAATAAGTAAAATATATGATAAAATAAATGAATAAATAAATAAATAAAACTGCTGTGTTGCATTATACAAAAATTTTATCTAGCTTAGTATGCAGAAGAACTTATTTCTTGTTTTTTATGAAGGGGCTGCTTATCTAGCCTCTTACAGTCAAGAAAGCTCCATCTAATTTAATTTTTTATCTCAATGGCAAAGGTATGAAGGATCCTTCTGAAAATAAAGAAATATTTTTAACTGGTTTTCAAAAAGAATTTGTCTAGAGACCACAGAGCCGACTGTGATTTGTTATAGGGATCCTAGGTCAGCAGGGGAGCACATGAAAGGAAACACATAGGAGGTCCAGCCACTCCAAACACTGAGTCATCTTTATGGTGGGCCCAACTTAAATCTTCTAAATACAGTTTTTGTTCTCCAGAATTATTAGCAAATAAAACTCATTAAAATGAAGGGAACATTGATATAGGCTGGAGTTTACCAAAGTTAGTAATAAATAGGCATTCTGAAATTACATGATGAAGCCAACTAATGAAGACTAAATTTCAAGAGTCTTTTGCAATAATAACCACTGTAAGTGTCTTCTATTATGGGCAGTTCTAGAAGAGCAAAAAAACCTCTTGATAACACTTATTTTTCCATTTCAAGACTAGAGCAATAGTATCTAGTTGCTCTTCCTGCACTCTTGGCATAGCTAGCAATGCCATAGCTGTTTAAATTTGGACAGATGCAATGAAACAGGAGTTGGGGCAACACCTCAGCCGACAGAGCAGCCACCATACCTATCCACTCCTTTTCAGTTAGCTTCTAACAGTAAAATTGATGTTCCCCACTCAGCTGAATCCTGCTACACCAAATGCCTGAAGGCACTTAGATTCAAGTCACTCACACCTGAGCTTATACTGCAGTCAACTTTACAACAGAACCAAGTACTACTGTTTGATGGAGTCAGTTGCCTTTGCTCTGACCAGCTGGTTCCAAAAAGTGCACTCTAGTAGTAAATCCCTGTCTGCAAGACTTGTGGCTTTCCCTAAAATCAAGGACCAAAATTTGAATTTACTTCCAATGTATTTATTGGAATGAAACACATCATGCACAGGGAGATACCTTTTCTCTCTAGTACAATCTGGCATGGAGGTCAAGGGAGAGGACAGCACAGAAGCAGAAATAATAATTAAGTAGTTTTATTAAAGGTGAAGTGATAATGAATACTGTAAGTGACTGAAGTGAAAGCTGGAATGTCAGGCAATTATCCAGGTAAGAGGTACAATCTGACAACCACTCCTTCGGAAGCAGGAAAAAAATCTCAACTCAGGATCTCTGCTTTCTGTCTCTCTCACCTAACACCTCATTGTGTTTAAACCACAACAGTAGTGCTTAGAGGTATGACATCTATTTAAAGGGAAGAAAAATGCCCTTTACTAGATCTTTCAACATTTCAGTGTTGGGGCTTTCCTACTATTAACACAACATTAAACCACACAGTAATACACCAAACAAAAAATGCATATTGTATCACAGGTGTTAGGCATGTATTAACAATTACAAACATCTTTAAGTGGGGTGAGAACAGATGCATACCAAAAGCTAACCTATTTATATCATAGACCACAGAAAAGGCTCACAAGGTGTTTTTTTTTTTCTTGTGATACTTAGATAAAAAATGCCAGCATGTTAACCTCATAAAATAAGCCCAGAAACCAAAACCCAGCCCACAACTGAAACCAGAACCACAAGGAAAGAGCCTGAACCAGAATAGCTTTTCTCTGAAAGACTTCTTCACTCCAAACAAAATTAAGGGTCAAATTTAGAAGGAAATGAGCTTATAATCTGAGGAAGAAAAGATATAAATCCACCTATCTTTCATCTCAGTCTTTCATGCTAATTTACACATATAATATGCAATGAGAAATAGAAAAAAGCAAAACTTCAAAAATATTCCAACACTTTTGAGTATCTAACTCACTATCTGCATGATGTCTACTAAAGAAAGGGTTTTCCTCTAGTGCCTGTTCAGCATAGAAGAAGTGTGCTCCTTTGGGGCACGTAAAAATCCTTTTATACTGCTCTAAATTCTTGTGCCTGCATTTCTAAATGTACGCTTGATTTATTGAAAGTAAAATTAGCAGCTACAAGGACTCTGCATTTTTTTATATTCAGCAGCTCCAAAGAGTTCCTTATCTATCCAATTATTTTGAAGTCTCAGATATACAAGACCAAGTGTGAATGCAGATATCCTCATCTTTGCTTGTCTGCTATTTCAGAATGAAAGTCATTCTTTAGTTCCCATCTCCTCTTTTCTCAAGAAAGCCTGATTAGGTGCTCTAAAAATTTCTTATTCAAACATGGTTAAAAAACAGCATTAAAATCTTTGGCAAAGAACCATTTCCACAGTTTAAAATACTAGAAAGTGTTCCCAAGGCAACAATGCTGTTCATGGTGACTTCATTGATTACTCAGTGGAATTAATAAAAATGAAAATATTTTATCCTGCTCCTTTCGTGCTTGTAGTGTTTGGTTACATTTTTTGCAAACAGTTAATGTGTAGGAGAATGGATTACAGGCAACCTGGCCCCTAAAGAGTCACAGCTGTGTCAATTACCAAAACCAGCCTTGCCCTTAATAGGTCACAGCTATATCCAATAAGGATGAGTGTGATAAAAGGGTGGGATAGTTGGTCAGGGGAAGAAGTGAAGGTATGAGGAACAATCCAGAGCAGGACTAAGAGGAGAGGAAGGTTGGACAAGATGGGGACTGACTAAATGGGAGAGAGAATTGCTGCTGTGAGGTCAGTCTGAGTCTGCAGTCAAAGTCTAGTTAGGTAAAAGCCTGCAGTAGGAGCTTGCTGTAGTCAGAGTCTTCTGGATTTGGAGTCAGGATGGCCAAGTTGTGAAGAAGAATAAACAGGGACGTTTTCACAGTGTGGTGAACAAGACTGTGTGTCTTAACTCATTTCTCTCCTTAACACAAGGTCTTCTGCGACATATTTATGTCCTCCTTTATGACTTAAAAAGAAGAAAGAAAAAAAATAATGATATGCAGCTTCCTTAGATAAACAATAGTATAAAAATCTAATGGCTCCAAGGACATTTTGCTCAAAGACAGTGGTGAGCAAAGAGGTGGTCTTGGTTTGTAAACAATATTGGTAAATTCACTGTTATAGTACCATGATCAACCACAAGGTCTTCTCCAGACAAGAGTGCAGACCTAACACTGGCTATTCAAGGAAAAGTCACATGAAAATTCTATCTACATCTGAGGAATACAGACAGTCCCTGTCTGTTTACCTGTGTTTCATGGGTGACATAGTGATGCACACTGAATTATGCCAGTGGCTTTATGGGTTTTCTCCATTAATGTTCCTAGTCAATATTATTTAATCTCATTTTCTAAGCCTTCAGTAACTGCTTGTCCAGCTAAATATATTATACTTTAATAGCAAGACAGTAGCATTTTCTCTGGATTTACTCTCTTTTCACTTGGTTTAGAAATTTTAATTAAGTATGCAGTTACTCAATCCAAAACTCAGTGCATGGCAAACTCTTACAAAAACTATGACATTCTCCTAGATGTAAACAGATAGATGACTGAACTTGTGCTTCTGAGCATCTTCACAAAATGTTATGTGAGCTGATTCATCGATGGAGTACTAATGTTCGAAGACAAATATTGGTAGTTCAGTATCCAAAGAGTTCAACTCTTTCAGCTATAAAATGTCTTCAGAACACCATATAAAAGAACTGCCATGGCTGAATATAGTTTCAAGCAACATTAATTTAAGAAACTTAGGTGTAAGCCAAATCCCAATCAGAATCACTCACAGAGAAATATATAGGAAGTACCCACTACAAAAGACTAGAAAAGGAGATACTAGCATTTTATAACCTTTATACTGTGTAAAACCTCACTGCAAAATAAAGTTTTATTCTTATGAGACCAAGGGCAGCTTCTCTTGGTTATACACTGAAACTGGTGATTCTTTAACTTAAATCCTGGCCTAAACAAAACAAAAACCCCAGAACACCTTTTTGGTGAGACAAAAAAAAGTTAATTGGTTTAAGTTTTTATTTATGTGTCAGGAAAATGGTAAAATCTTTCCAAAGGTACATTAAAAAATGAAAATAAGCTCTTGAGAGAATATACCACTACAAGATAAAGGCAGTATCAGATATGTTATGTATCTGAATATTTCTATCAATCTCTTGCTTGTTTGCTAAGAGATTCAGGTGAGCCTACATTTGATGAAATGAAGATTTGTTCCTGTAATTAAAGCACTGGAGTGGAAGAGCTATCTCTACTACAGAATCGGTGCATAGCTTTAGGCAAGACTGCTTTTCAGTCCCTCTTGTAAAACTGGGATAGCATTTCTCTTATCCAGTCTTTTCAATCAGCAACTGTTAATGCACATTGGTTTGTTGCTTAATACATAAAGGGTGTTTATAAAGTGTCATTACTCCACAGGTTAATAAAATTTAATGGTAGCTTCTCTGAAAGGCCCTACACTCCATCCTGACAACAAAGGCAAAGGGAGGGCTTCCTTTTATATAAAGTCATTATGGTTAATTACAGTATAGCCTGCATTGGTAAAGAACCATTTCCACTCAATAGCAATTCCACCAGGAGGAAAACACATCTCGGTGCTGATGATGCCACCTGCTTAACTATTAATCCTAAAGTGCCCGGTTTTGTTCCACTAGCCTGCTACAGAGACCTTCCTCTGAGGCAAACCACTGGTGTGTGATGTGACAGATTTTACCTGACTGGAGGGCAAGCAGGACATGCCTGTAGGGTAAACCTTGGTCAAGCCCATTTCCATTTCATTAAAGATACATGCTGAACTGATCTAAATTGTTTCAATACCCTGGAATCTACCTCTTATGATATATTCACAAATTGAAACATTTCAGCTTGCTGGTAAACTCTGGATTAAAAGGTCAGAATATTAAGGAGTTTCATGATCTGGAAATAACAGGTTTTGACATGCTGTTCTAACAAAGCTACAATTCTCTTCTTACACCATGATGCATGTAATTCCATTCTGTCCTATTTCTCAGAACTGGAAGTAAACAAAAACACATTAGAACGATACTTTCAGAGGGCCGGATGCTTTCAGCAGCATTATCATCAAGCTTTTATGCAGTTCAGACTTCTGAACCATGCGTTTTTTCTGGACATTCAGGGTGGTTTATTTTTAAATCTCGTTGATCATGTAAAGCTGTCTTCTTTCCTCTTACATGACAAATCAGGATTCCTCACCCTCATTTTGATGGCTTTTAACCTAATATTAGCTTCTACTCTTGACAATTGCGCATTACAGTAATTGAAAATGCAAAACAGGAGTACATTAGTTGAAAAGCAGAGAACTGAGGTTTCTCAGTTCTCTAATTACAGCTGAGCTGAATACAGTTGCTCCATAGATTTTTAAGCATTGCTGACTTTGTTCTCATCATTGAATAACATGGACGTCTATGAAAAGAATAACAGCAGAAAAAAAATAAAATAGAACATTCAAATCTCAGCAAGATGCAATCTGATTGAAATATGCCATAACTTTGGAAAATTACAGATCTTTCTACATTTATCAATGCAAAAATACCTGAAATTCATTTAAGTTAAATCAGCTTCACTTTTAGTTATTGTTGCACTCATTATATACTTAAGGAAAATAACATTGTTTTCTTGAATTAATTTATAAGCCTCGACACACAGTTTGATCAGTTCATTATTTTTCAGGATATACTTTTTCATAATTTAATATGCAAAGACCACATTAGGGGAAAAAAAAACCCCCACAAACAAAACCAAGACATTTTGCAACTCTTACCTAAACAATAAAAAGGATTAGATATCTGTAGGAAGCATAAGGACAAGGTTTATTTACTCTGTAGTGGTTGTAAAATTTCTATCATATGTCTGTCATCTGCCATCCAGTCTGCCAGATCTTTCAGGAATTTAGCATATGACTGTCTTGAGTAAAAAGAAGCAGTGGAGACAAGCACATGCTTTAACGCTAGCAGGGTTTTTTATTTTTTATATTCAGATTGTGTTTCATTTGATACATAATAGACTGAAGACATTAACTACCAAGTCAGAATTTCTAGTGTATCTGGATCAAAAAACTTAAAGGAACACTAAATGTTTAGTTGGCAAGTTTGACTGAAAGTATGTATTTTCTTTTTCATTAATATAAAAGAAAAATTCACTGTCAAATAAATTTTTTTCAATATCGGTTGACATAAGGCATTGAAGAACTTATTTGCCTGTCCATATGCAGTAGAGATAAGGGCAAGATGTTATTTATCTGCCATGCCTATTATCAGTTTCACTGTTGTGAAATTCTGGTCAGAAGTACCCACAGCTGCCCAGACCAAAGTCCATCCGTGCCAGCATAGTCTCCAACATTAGGCAAGGACAGATGGTGATGAGCAGACAAATGCTGACACTGCCCCTGAATATACTCACATTTATTTGCCAGTGATCTTCATCCCAGGGATGCTGTAAGCTATAAATACTGTCTTTGCGTTCAACAGCTCCAGCTACAGTTTTCTTCTTTATGCAGGAGCCTCTTTGTGAATGTGGATAATGATGTTAATTTGGTAAAGCCATACATATCAATAGACTGAAATATCATGGACAGTTCATGTCTCCACTATAAAGTAGGTAAGGGAGAGAAAAAAAAAAATCCTTATTTTCAGGTTATCATTTACATTGTTTGAAGAGATAAGCACCTGGAATATGACCTCTGTGAGAAGATAGAAGGGTATTCTAGAACCTGAAAACTGATGTTTGACTTCTGGATGATAAAATACAGATGAAGGATCTACAATAAATATTTTCAACAAATAGAACACATTTTTTGTGGATTACTACAGAAGATCTTACACAACTACCACTGCATGCATAAAAAAGGTGTAGAAAAACCTTAAAACCAAAACCCATCAACTTCTTAAGCCTCATAAGCAAGTGCCTGACATATAAAAACAGGAAAAAGCTTGAAACCAAGTTAAGATTTTTTCATCTGATACTGAATTGAAAAATAGCAAGACCAGTCTTATAGATCTGACATTCATTTTGTAGACAATTGTAATTCCCCAGCAGTCTGATCAAAACACACACTTTATCCTGTGCTAATACAAAAACTGGTTATGAAACATTAGAGAAAATGATCCATTACAGATCATTTGGTTGGATGAGTGTGTTTCCTTGTTTTCATTTAGGTCATGATAGAACTTTAAAGAACTAGATTATTCTGGGTTTTAACTGTGAGCTACTTCTATTTGTTAGTGTATGTTTAGAAGTGGTAATTTGCTTTTGCAACTAATGTACTCCTGTTTTGCATTTTCAATTACTGTAATGCATAATTGTGAAGAGTAGAAACTAGTATTAGTGTCTTGGTTTAGGAAGACAGGTATACAATCAGAGGCTCTTTGGCAAAGATTTGGGAAATAGGAATAGCAGTTCTTTACTAGTATGTAATACAAAGCAAACAAACACAAAAAAAAAAAAACCTCCCCCCCCCCACCAAACAACTACAGCATTAATGACAAACGACAACAGTACCAAGAACCTTGAGGGCTTTGTTTCACAAAACCCAGGGCAGTTTGGTTTCGGTGTCCCTGCAGGATCCTCAGAGCACCAAGCTGGAACAGTGGAAAAGTCCTGGGCTGGTAGCTGGGATGGCAGGGTGTCCCGGCAGGCAGGGGCAGGATGTCCCGGCAGCGCAGGGGGTGCAGGGTCACGCTGCAGCAAGAGGAGCAGCGCCGAAGGAGCCGAAGGCGAGGCAGAAAAGCGGCCCAGCTTCTGCTCGGCGTGCTTTGCGGCGGCTGAGATCCTCGAGGAGCGGCCGACACGCGTCTCCCGAACGCCGGAAGCAGAAAAGCCCGCAGCTGCCTCAAGCTATGTCTTTTACCTGCGTTATCTCCCCCTTCCACCTTTTGTCCATCTCTTTGTTTCAGCCAAGCACTCTCAAGTATCCAACACCCGGTCCCCTTGGCAACCCGTGGGGAAAAAATTCCCCAGAGAAAGAAGGAACAAACCCAACCCCCAACAATTAGGTTAAAATCCATCAAAATGAGGATGGGGAAATAATTTTAAACTCTGTCCTCTTACACTGGGGAAATTAAAGAGTCCTTTGCTTCTACCATATGGTAAAAAAAGCCCCCAAAACTCATCTATGAAGCTGGTCTGCCTGCATGCTCATCTACACAAATGCTTAGGAAGCAAAACTCCTTATAATGTGCTGTGATGTGGTTACTGAAGGTTTTTACACCCAAAAGAAGGCCACATGAAGTATGGTCCTCTGTCAATCCAGCAGTCTCTGTTTTCTTACACAATGAAACCAGTGTATGTGTCCTCTATTAATGCTGCTAGAAGTCACTGTCTTTTAATTATCTAAGACCCTCAAAACACAAACATCTGTGATGTAACAGCAAGTTCAGTTAAAGGCAAGAAAACCACATTGAAATAGCAGGCAGTTACACATTTCTGAGATTTAAAATGGAGATTACCCATTCAGTTGGACTGCTGGTTGTTGCAGCTTGCTTTTCTTGTATGTTTTCAGCGAATTTTTGATGTTCTGTTATCTGCAATTGACAGTGATGTTTTTTGTTGCAGCCTCAAGATTTGCTGTTTTCTTGGAAAACTCTATCAAGTGTGCCACTGAAAATTACTTTTTTATTAAAACATATTTAGGCTGTTCTTATCTTTCAATCTGTTCTTCATTTTCTTCTCACCTTTTCAAGTTTTTCCATGTCATTAAAAATGCTCCTTCTGCATTTTCACCTTGCATATTTCTCATCCCACATCTTTCAATTTCTTTCAAGAGCTATTCACTTGTTTGGCTTTCAATTTTCTTTGTCTCTGAACTCTTTTCTTTTTTTCTAATCATTAATACTTCTGTCCAATTTTAAACCATTGTTTAAATTTAAATACTTTCTGAAGTACATAGCTGACAAACCTCTATCAGTTTGTTTTTTAAACCATTATCAGGTCTTGACTTCTGTGTCAATACCAAAAAGTTTCAGTTTTCCTTTATCAAATTGGGGACAAAATTAGCAATCATATTTTCCACTAGATTCTCAAGTTACACAATTCGCATAGAAATTACAAGCATTTTGTCCACCTTGTGCTCTGTAAGTCATTGCTATTTTTGTGCTAAAACATCGTCATGCAGTTTCTAAAGAATTCCTATTCCGCCATAAAAATATTATATGGTTTGAAGAACTACTAATAAATGTAGGAGGAACAAGTAACAAGATTGTTACAGTGGGATACTATTCAGCATTCTGGATAAGGAAGAGAAATATAAGAAAATCTAATTTAGGGATTTATGAGGGTCAGTCAGTATTGTTATTTAAGTACTGTTTTTCTATTTATTGTGTATACCTGCACACCTTGCTTCCTAGAATATGAACTATATCTTGGTGACCTATTATTTTCCCAGTCCACTTTGGTCCTACTGCTAATAATTAGCATATTTTCTAGCCGACATCTGACTTTTGACATAAAAGTTTTCAGTGGTTCCCGGGAAGATCAGGGAAGGGTCCTTAAATAGCCAGAAGAAAAGTGTGTACAGCCCTTTACCACTTTTAGACATACTGAAATCCTATAAACTACTATATCTTTCTACCACATGATATTTAATTATGTCTTGGTTTGTTAACCAAATCCCAGATAAAATGAAAAATGCTTTTAAACTGTTATGCTATACAGGTATTGGGTGTTGTTTTGCTACAGCAATTCCTGCAACAAAAGCTTGTATCTCAACAATCTAAGTGCTTGTTTCTAAGGAATCCCAGATGACCACAACTTGAAATTAAACAACTGACCTTTGTGTAACAGTTCTGTGTAATATATGCAGTATGTAAAATTCCCATAGTATTTAAGTGGCCATCAAAGAGCTTGTGGATCTTTAGTCCAGATCTGACTTCCTCCTTAGCAGTCTGATTTTATAAAAAACTCCATAAAAACAGAAAAGCTCATTTTGTAATGGATAGAGTGGCTGGGTGGCCAGTGTCTTCCAGTTTTAGAAGAGAGGCTGCATAACAGGAACATGAAGGTTTTATTTCTAGCCAAGTTTCAACATATGTAATTGAGCATTAAAGAGCTTTTCCAAGAGACTTCCTGCTAACAGCAGGAGTTTTCTTTCCATGCCAAAAATGGCTTTTCTTTAATGGAAGTTGCATGGTGTAGTGCAGAGAAAGCATGGAAACTAATCAAAGTAGGGTACTTGGAAAGATGTCAGATGAAAAGACCTGGCAGCACCTTTGAGAGAGGAAGTGCTCTAAATAGATATTCAACTGTTCATCAGACAGTTCGAATGGGATGGAAAAGGAATACAGCAGAGCTCCTCATCCTGCCAGTTAGACCCAACTATATAATTGCTTATGTTTTTCACAATCGGCTCACCTAACAAAGACATAGAAGAGTTTCTTGTACAAAATACTAACTGCCAAAAAACATTCTGAAATCACCCACATACAGAACTATTTATTGAGATATTTAGCCATAACATGCTACTGACATGAGCATATAAATTATGACTGTAAGGTTTTTTCCTTTCTTTTTCTGGAAAACTTTCAGAACCACCTTGTAATGCCAACGAAACAAATAATTCATTGTGAATATCCCAACATTTTAACCTGTTGTATTGACTAAAGCTTAACTTTAGTAAATAAAGTTAACTTTATTTAACTTTAAAGAAATATCACAGTGGGATTGGATAAGACTTTATACCTGACCCTTGAAAAGCAACTGTTGGTGAACAGGAGGCAACTTTATTATGATATAAATGAAACTGATAAAGTTTTAGCAGTTAGTATGCTACTTAAATTGCAGCCAGGCCTAGAGGCGACAACTTAACCTGGACATTGTATAAATTTATATGAGAACAGGATATTCGTCCAAACACTGAATTGAAATAGGCCGGGAAGAACCCTCGTATTTCTGCTTGAGAATTCAGACTGATTTTTCTTCTGGTTTCTTACAGGAATTCAATCAGTTTAAAATACGTATAATTCATGACCTTACTTTAAAAATGTTCTATATATCTTACAGACGTGAATATCTAAGCCCATCTAAATAAGTGTATTTCAGGTCAAGTAGTAAAAGATTCCCACACTGAAATTTCATCACTACAGGTCTATTCTTTATCCTCAGCCAAGAGGACATTTATTTACACTAATACGCCAGTTTATTTACAATAATTATTTATCTGCCAGGTTGCAAAGAAAGTAAAAAATACATTCAAACCCACTGAACTGCAGATAAACCATGCTCTATAAATACTATTGGTGTAGCTTGAATAACAAAGGTATGGGATTTTGTGGTTTGAGAACTGATGGGACAAACACTGAGGGAAAAAAATCTACTGATTTATTTAATATTCATCTGTTTTCCTCATGGGTCAATTTAAAGGTCTGAAACTACAAAAGCAGTACTCATTCATTCTAGCAAGGATATGACCTCTGAGGACCTTAAATTCTGTTTTATGTCCTTGGAGTTTAGGAGCACTTATGCCACTCTTATTTAGGGTGGTTGATGAAAACAAAATGAGATTTGACAGGTAGAAAAAATTTTATAGTGTCTCCATGACATTTAGTTTGATTATGAAATGAGTCTTTGAGAATTGAGGATCAGCACCACAGCTCTGCATAAATGGTCAAAAGTACAGGACACTAAAAATATAAGGACATTGCAACACTGAGTGGACTCCAGTCATTGCATGCTGGTTTGGAGAAACACTGAACAGGGCACACACTGGATCAGTAAGACACACTTAAGGTCTGTCGCCCTGATTCTTTAGCCTTCTGATGACTGTTTACATATTTCTAGTGGAGTCTCTCACGAATGTAACATAAACAAGTAGATTGTTTTCATTCCAGTCTCTGATGGACTGGTGAACTGATGACTAGGGTCAGAAAGGTGTTCCTCTCATCTACCAATCTTTGACCAAACTCCAAATTCTATTTAAATCACATATGATAATAAACTTCCTCTTTCTCTGCTCACCTCTGAACCTGACTGAGTGTGGTTCTCTCCTGTCCCTACCGGCGACAAAGGTCTAATACAATACTTATGTATTTATATAATTCTATAATAATGCCTCGGATTTCAGTGTTCTCTAGTATCACGTATATGCAGAACATCACAGTGACAATTAAAATTGCTGTGTGAGAGGACTCCATGTATAAGTAAACAGTGGGAAAAGAGAAGAAATTGGTATTTTTTAACATAAGTAATCTGGCATCTTATCTGACTTCAAAAAACAATAGTCAAATTTCTATAAATGGATCAACTAAACTAATGTAAAGGCATTTGCATTTTTTACAATAATTAAAGGACTCACAAAATCTGTTGACTTATGAAATCTGGTAAATTTCAGTTTGCATTTTACATTATTTTTCCTCAAAGTAAGATATTTATGTTAAACCAGAAGTATCTTTGCTTAACTACTGCCCATAGAAAATATTGTCATTAAAAGCATGGAATTCACAAGTCGGTTAGACACATTCCTCCAATTCAAACAATTTTTCTCCATTCAGTAGACCTGGTAAGTTTGGGCTGTGGAGTCTACCACCCAGTGCTGGCATCACACAGAGCTGGAATAGCAAAAGCTTCCTATCCCATTAGCAAAAACATTATAATTTCATGGATGACAACTTCATACTGAAAATCAGATTTTTGGAGACCCCTGTATGATGGAGCCTCACATCACCCATGATTCTGATTTCTGTCTATCGAATGCCCAGAATTTGTTCTTGTGCATACTTTTCATTTGACTATAAGGCAGTAAATGAGATCAGGCATCTCTCACATTTGCAGGAGAACATGATGCTATTAGTAAAACAGAAGAAACAAAATTGAGTCATTAGATTCAGGAGAGATGAATGCCACCCTGCCAAACACTGTGCCAATCTCTTTGCCAATGCCAGATGGTTTCTTTAGGAGGCTGTGAAATAGTCTCAGAAAACTCTGAGATTGCTGTCAATCAGGCCAAATTTTAATTTGCATTTTCATCCCTCTACTTATATGTAGAGTTTTGTGCTCATATACTCTCAGGAATTTTTTTTTACATCCCTTCTGAGTATCTAACTTCATGCATCTTAAATCATCTGGTTTCAACATCCAACCTGATTCTAGATGGTTTTCACATTACATTGTATTATTTCAAAAAGGGACACAGTTGAATCATACATTCGGCTAAGGAGTTCAGCTATTTTTGACAGAACAAAGTTAATATTTTTCTTCCAATAGTTGCTGAGAATCAGCAACTCAGCCTGCAGAACCCTAAATTACCTCTGACATCCCAATGCTTCTTTCATGTTAAGGAACCAGGCTGAGACTGAGAATATTGATGACTGATTTTGCAATGTAACAACTGTGTAAAATTATGTGTCTCACATTTATTTAATGGATTGGAAAGTCTGCTGCACTTAATCAAGACTGCTAATGAACCCTAGATGCATATCAGGAATCTAGGATATTTAACAGCTGTTGAGTTAAAAACTGAGTCACAATTTGCTTTGATATGATTCTTTATGACTAATTTTTTCTTGCAATGTGTACATGAAAAATCTGTTATACACTATGTGTTAGTCATATACCTTATTTTTCTTCTTAGAAGTGTTCTTTATTGTAAAACTTTCTGCATCTTCTTTATTTTTTTCAGACAAAATACAGTCTTCTTGCACTAAATGCTACACAAAGCAGAGCAGCATGAATATCACCCAGGGTATTTTTAGAGGCACTCAGTGGAAAGGAATGTGTTTTAAAAAACATAATCCAAGGACAAAAATTTAAGTACTGCTGAGTGGGGACCCATTTCCTAAGATAAACAATAGATTAAGAATCATATGGCTACAACATATAGAACTGAGAAAAATGGAACGAAAACTCATCTGTATATCCAAAATTTGAAAAAGACTAGCTGAGGTATTGAGTCTTAGGCCTTTCTCCTCTTCAGATACTCTGTCAAAGCATCAATTCATCTTATCAGATGAAATATTATCTGAATATCTTTCTCCCAGTTATTGATGTTCTACCATCCACATGAAGCAGAACTGTACCAGGACTCAGGTAAGGCTGCCACATCCCTACCTGTATTTTCACACATGTTGGTTATTAAATACTTCATACTTCCACAAAATCTGAAAGAAAAAATAAAGTTAAAGATTAGCTTGAAAGTTCCATTATCCAATACTCTGTTTTCAAGAGGTAGAGAAATTAACATGTTTGAGAAACAAGGATTATCTTTTTCTTTGAGGCAGGCAGGAAATCTGTAGAAATAAAACAGGTGGTTCCATGAAATTTCCTTTGTCATGATACGGGTGAAGCATGAGCACGCACAGTAAATACTTTAAGATACACCATTTTTATGTTTCATTTTCTGACACACAGTAGTCTGTCCTGACTACACAAACTTCTATAGAAAGTCAGATAGAGAGCACAATTTCCTTGCTTGCATCCCCGTACAAGTTACCTGCACATTTCCTTGACAGCATACTTACAAGGAATTCTTTTCAATCCAAAATGCACATGTCCATAACACCTTCCCTTATTGAAACCTATAGCCCAGAAAAGTTGATATTACTGAAAATTTCAGATTAGTGGCTGTTCTGTTGATTAATGGTTGCTTCTATTGTGATGCATAATAAAATTAGACAAAATTCCTTATGCTATTACTTGTACAGACAAAAACAAAATCATACTTTTCTTGGGAAAGGATCAATCATTTTTTGTACAAATTACAAAAAGCACCAGTGAGGGTGGTTGTGACTGCAAGTGTACACACACTTGGTTGAAGTAAAGGTAACATGAAACAAATGGAATCAAACAATCCGTTAGAAGGCAGAAAGTTATCTCCTTTGTGAGCGAACACCCCACTTCAAAAAAATCACAGTTTTGCCTTAATGTGGAGAAAAGGGTCAAGAAAGGACTGAATTAGCCAAACTGTTTTAGCATAGAACTGGAACATAAATCATGAAGAAAACTTTACCAAGTTTTAGGATTCTTTCCTCATTTTTTAATACGTAATTTTCTGGATAGTATAAATAGATTTTTTTTTTTTTTTCCAAAGCAGAAAAGTTGAGACAGAGACACTGAAATTTTCAAAACACTGCAACCGTTTAGTTAAATTCTGATATATATGATTTGAACAGCTCTACCAGGGAAGTCACAGGATGCACTAGCTAGGAGGTTCCTTCAGGTGAGAAAATCCTGAATCTATTACTTGTTTGCCAGGCAGTAACATCACATTTATGAATAATTCATGCTGCATAATTGTCTTTCAGTTTTCTTTCAGAAATACTAATTACTTTGTTATTAGAGTGCCAAAAGGGTAATTAAAAATTTATTACCATAAGAGTCAAATGTCCTCCAAAGCAATGGCTAAAGATCAAGTCAAGTTCTTGATTTCTTGTTGGTGCATTTAAACTGCAGAAATATAAACCAGCAAATGTCATTAATCTATAGTAATTCTTTTAAATAACCTGCGTGGATCTTTGTTTTCTGCAGAACTGCGGTGTTTAGTCACTTGGTTAAACAAGGTGTTTTTATACCATTGAAACCAAGGGAGGAAGACAGCATTTCATTTGAACAGACAATAACAGACTCTGTGCTTTCAGAGGCATGTCTAGCATATAAAATTTCTGCTGAGACAGTTGCACAATCCTTTCCAAGCTTATGAAAGTATCACTCAGTCACTTGATTAGCTGTCAGATGCAGTAATTAGTTCCTTAACAGTTTATGAACAGTAAATCAAATCACTGAGAACATTCAATGCTATTTTGGCAACTTTCCCTATTCCCTACCACTGGAGAGCTTGGAAGGAAAAAAAAAAAAAAAAAAAGAAAAAAAAAAGAAAAAGGAAATGGGATAGCATAACTCCCAGGTGCCACGCAAGACTGCTTCATGTTATATGTCTACCTGTTCTAGGGATGATCACCGTGAAGAGAAAACATCAGATAAGACACGAATTCAGACAGGAAGATTGTTAGGATCACAATGGCTATGGGGGACAGTATGGAATACGCTTCAATATTTGCAGTAATTTTTAAACAAATAACCTTTAATTTACAATTATTTTTTTTAGTAGATCACAGCTGTTGTTTTTGTAAAATTACCTCAATAGTTAATTTCATAAAGCTAAATGTAAAGCTTGATATTAGGGGGAGGGGGACAAAAAAAGAGGAAAAAATTTAAGTAAATCTGGTATAGGTCTTCTATGAAACCAGTAGCCTGTGATGTCTGTAGAAAAAGATCAGAAAAGTTAAGAAATATTCTTAATATACAGGAAGTATAGAAAGAGATTATGAAGTGTGTCTAAGACAAAAATAAAATTAAAATCCCATTGCAGAAAATTCTGACTAGCAAAAGAAGTGAAACTAATACTTCTAGCTCAGAACACTGAAATAAAAACTGATGGATGAAAGGCAATTAATTACCATCTATTGATGTGCTGCTGAGTACATCATTATAGCACATTAGCATTTCTTAAATCGTTTCAGTGACTTGTCGAAACAATATTCCTGGGAGACAGCACCTCACTGGGAACAGAAATACATGATTAAGGAAAACTGTTACATTTCCATTTATTTTCAGAAGCACAGCTACAGTCAGAGGCCTTGCTGTCAATGGTAATTTTAGTAGTCATTACACATGGCACTGTAGCAAGGCAATGCAGATACCTCTTTTCCCTGATACTTTCTATCTGCAGCATCAAAGAAAATACTAGAAGGGTTTCCTGTGCAAGCCTGTGCCTCCTCTCTTATTTCCACCCATGTGACAAGCATTACCATCAGCAAGTCAACTTCCCACCACCTTTTTAAAATACCATTGCTTTCTAAGTCATTCTGAAATGGATCAACAAAGAAGTCACTTGCTAAAATGAAGAAGCCACACTTTAGGAGAGCACTGAATTTCCATTTTAAGGACTACATTTGATATTAGATGTGAACTATTTTAGTCTAATATGTGAAATACTTTCCACAGTTGAACACTAAGGAAGGAAATTTCTCCGTCGATAACTAAAAGACACATAAGGATGTGAATAAACACTAAACAGAAAAGGACAATATCACTTAAGTTTTATTGTAATCAGAAATACTTCCTTAGTGTATAGATTAAAATTTTCCCTTGGTTTTGTTTTAGGTCTTTTGTTTGCTGCAGTTCCTTTAATTTAATCCTAACGGACTAATGAATCTGTTTCCCTGTACAGTATCATTGTGTCATTAGTATATTGCTACACTGGCAACAGTGACAGTTCTCTTGTTCAAAAATAATCATATTTACCCCTTAATAAACTAAACAGTAGAAGCACAAGAAAAATAAAACACTCCAGTATAATCCACAGGTTTTGGTTAGACATGCAAAATTAAGTGCTATAACTAGAGACAGCCATTGGCTTCATTGTCCTGGTAATGATGTGGAAACCATGAGGCATGAAGGTACTGAAGAAATTAGTGGAGGACTCTCCTCTGTGAAAGGGACCCCACACTGGAACAGGGGAAGAGTGTGAGGAGTCCTCCTCCCGAGAAAGAAGAGACAGCAGAGAAAATGTGTGATTGACTGCAACCCCCATTCCCATCATCCTGTGTTGATGGAGGAGAGGAAGTAGAGTACCAGGAATAAAGATAAGCCCAGGAAGAAGGGAGGGGTGGGAGGAAGGTGATGCCAAAAATGTTAATCCAATTTCTACTGTATTTGTGAGCTTTTAGTAGAAAAACACTGTGACTGGGAAGAGGAAGAGGGAGAGGGAGAGAGAGAGGGAGAGGGAGAGGAGAGATTTCTAACTGACCACTTTGTTTATTTGTTTGGGTTTTGGGGGGGTTGTTTGTTTGTTTTTGTTTTGATTTGGGTTTTGGGGTTTTTTTGCATATTGCATGTCACCAGCTTTGTCAGCCAAATCCACCCAACTGTCTGTTATGTTTTATCACATTTAAGAAAGTGCTGTAGGCCATCAGAATAACAAAGTACATTCTGCAGATATCAGGCATCTCTACTTGAAAGGATTCAGTTCTTGAAATTCAGCCTTTCAGACATACATATAGAAAAAACTGCTGGCACACATCTTTGATGTCCAATGAGAGATAATTTCTGCACTTAAAATGATTAAACTCATCTATTGCTATGCATAGTGTATGTATACACAGCTTCAAAAACACTTCCTGGCTTTTCGTGTCTGCTATTGTTCTGTTCAATTACTTAAATAAATCCTGTATCACAGACCAAAAAAATGTTCATGGTGTTAAACTAAATCAAGATCAAGGTAGTTTATTCATTTTTTATTGACATGTAAATAACTGGCAGTGAGCTACATTTTTGAGATCAGTGTCAGTGATGCAACTCATGAACTACACATCAGGAGCCCTTTTGAAAACGCTGAGAGACATCCCCAGTCTCTGAGCACCCCTCTGTTATTAATCCCAGGAAGTGCAATCCCTGCAGTTTCTCTGGAAAAGCCCCAGGCGATGGAGGCTGGCCCCTCCTGAGATCGCTGGCTGCAAACCCTCCAGGGCTGGAGCTGCCAGGAGAGCTCCCAGCCCGCAGCCCAGCAGGGTCCCTCTTCACCGCCAGCACCCGGCCAGGCGGGCAGGAGGAGAGGCTGCTCTCGGTACTCCTGGGAGAGCAGAGGTCAGGACACCCCTGGGTCGTCAAACTCAGCTCTGATGGCATCTGCTACCACAGCACCCTTCCTTCTGACACTGCAGCCCTGGTGCTTCTCCTAGACCTCTCTTTATGCTGTTTGTTTTTTTTTTTTTTCCCCCTGACCAATTTCGGGGCAACACTCCCCGAGCATTTTAAATTTGTGATTTAAATACACCACACTGTCTGAGAGTCTCACATTCCTACCTGTTCTCTGCTCTCGTTGGTTTGCCAAATATAGGTGCTGTGAAGACTCTGCAAGTCTGCAACAAAATTCCCATTAATTTCAGACAAAATTGGTAGTCTTTCTGGGTCATGGAGTCTAGTCTATGCTGCTTCATTTACTACGTGGAATAATTTCTTCCGTACAGAGACAGATATTTGAATACTATTCTCAACAGAAGCTTTGGAGGCAAAAAGAACTGCGGACTCTCTCTTTCTTTTCATTAATCTGTACAAATTTTCATTAATATATTCAACAGGATATGAAAGTTTACTCTGTTTCTTAATGAAAACACAGTAACTCACAATTGTAGATTGAAATGTGACATTCAACCACTTTACTTCACTTGAACATCTTTCATACACTTCTAAATAAATTGGGACAGAGAAGAAAATTCAGTTTGTCCTTGATCAATTAGGAGATTCTCATTAAAAAATTAGGGCTATAAAATGGAAGAGAATACCATTTTTATAGCCACACTATAAATATATATACATAGAAACACTAGACACCTCATTTATTCAGTGTTTTAGTTTATGTACGTATAAAGAGGCAAAAATGCAAACAAGAAATTGGAGATATATATATATATATATATAAAATATATATTGTTTTCCTTTGGTTCCATGCCCATCCAATTTAGCAAGCAAGATAGAATTCAATGTAAGAATTTTAAAGGTTCACTAGGAACATACAAGTCATTGAACTAGTCTAGCATCAGCACAGAGTGCCAAGAAAATAAAGCACTCTCTGGGGCAGTGATATTGCCAGTATCATATTTGCTATTTTGAGACAGTACTTTTTAACCTGTTGTAAATCACTCAGGAGCACCAGCAGACCTATTCATAACTTGCTGTAGAAAACCTATTGTGTACCAAGTTGCAGTACAGGGAATTCAGGATAGACACACACACAGTCTTCACTTGGCTGAAAAACACGTGAACTAGATAACTGAATTCTCACCAGCTGGGAGCTACAAGCCACTGTAGGAGCCCAAGATGATCCTAGCAAAAAAAAGTTTGTTTTGAAGTAGGTGCTAGAAACTTTACTTGGAGTCTTCATATTAAATTGGTTCTTGATAAAAGAAGTGCTGAAACCATGTGCATTCTGGTACTGTTAAGCAGCACACAGCGTATGAAAAATCAATGTATGCATTTAGAAAATTTAACTCTCTGCCTCACTGTTCTTTTAACATTGTTAAATGAGTTAAGGCCAAGACCAGCTTCTGAATAGGCAGAGTGTTAATCAGGAAAGAAAACAAAAGCAGATTTTTAAAAAATTCTTTCATCAATTGCTTTGCACCCTTTGGCTCAGTGTCACCTCTTGTCCATGTAACAGCATTGCATGGACAGCAGTTGCATTCTTCTAACCCAGATCACAGTCAGATCAGCCCTTTATCAAAACCGTCACTCAAAACAAAGATCCAGCCCTGCTACTTTGTTAAAAACATACAGTGGTTTCATTACCATGGTATATTTTATAATTGCATCTAGATCATAAACACAGGAATCTAGCCATTAAATATGTACTAGTGTCTCACTCTATGGATTTAGAAAAGTTACAAATTTTCAGCTGTATTATTAATTGCTCTTGAGCACAATCAAGAACTACTAGGTTTTGTCTAGAGAATAGAAGGTCTTCTTAAAACTGATCAGCACAAACTTTCCTTGCCTTCTAACCACTCTACAATTAATGCAGGACAATTGCCAAAGCAGATGAAAAGATGTATGTGCATGAAAAGCCTCCAAGGTAAAGTCATCTATGGTGACCTAGATGGTAGAAGATGTTCAGCTAGAGACACTGCAGCTGTACATGAAAATACTCCTCTCCCTGATACTAGCTTTAATCATAGCTGGGGCAACAGGAAGGTACTCATAGCTTTTAAAAAATGGCATCACATTAAAAATATGATGTATGCTGGAAGCAGACTCTTAATGCTAATATTCATCATGCAGCAGAGGACTGTCATGATAGTTTCTGGTGTGCTATTAGGAAGGCTACTGAAGCCATTTTTTGCTGTAACTGCAGGTCTGGACTGAATTTACAGAGAACTGAGAGAATTATTGTCTCATAAAATCACTAAGAAGTGTGCTTTGCCTGAAAACACTACATTCTGTTTAAAAGCAGAGCAAAACAGAGGGTTGGGTGGAAAGAAGCAGAGCTTAACAAAACTGGGTTATACTACTGAGAAAAGCTCTTCAAAATGAGCTTCAAGTATCTCTGACTTTAAAGAAACTGAAAAAGCCCTACACATCACACAGACTCTAGCATAGTTTTTTTTCAGTAATTAAACTGTGCTAGAATTCTACAGCTTTCTCTTTCCTTTACTCCATCTGCACCAAACTTAAATATTTTCTATGCTCACTGGAGAAAAGTACTAAAATTCTTCTGAAACTTCGGTTAACCTTCTGCAATCAGATGCCCTGGCCCTGATTTAAGGCTGAAAAAATTCCAACACAGATTGTTGAGAGTGCCTGAGAGAATTCAGTTGCTCTCCCATTTTGGTTTGTTTAAATGCAGCAGAGAGAAACAGCCTTACTTTTTCCTACACCCTGTGTACCCTCATATTTGAGAAATTATAGGCACCTGGCAGTGAAAACATGAAAAGCAAGCAACATTCTGAACAGGCTGCAGTTTGTTCTTTTTTCCTTTAAAATTATTAAAAAGAAGGGAATTGGCATCAGTAGCACACATAACTTCTCTCTTTGATCAGTGCATGAAAACATTTTCCTGGAAAAGTTACATTAAACGCATCAGGACAGGAAAAGCCTCTGCCATCCCACAGAGATAAAACTGTGGGAATGAAGACTGTTGGTCCTAGTGTGCTTACATAATCCACAGTTTTCCTCTGAGAAGACAAAAGTATTGAGTATGTAATCTGCTTTTCTGTGTTGTCTTTGCAGTGATTTTAGTTTGTTGGGTTTTTTTTTAATTTTACTGATCCTGTATGTTCATGAACTGCGATGTAATTCTCAGCCAATTTTACTTCAAGTTATCATTATGAGTGAATTTTGTCAGTCTAGAGTGTGATCAGCTTTGACCGGCTGCGTGAGTTGTGCAATCTATTGTTTCCTTGATGACCGAGGACTAATGTCTTAAACAAAGGATTTTCATGCCAGATAAGGAGAAAGGCTGGTAAGAAGCAGATCCTGCAGAGGTGGGGTAATGCCTTTTATTCTGCCAGCTTCTCCCTCCCAATAAGGCTGGCAGTGTAAAACTACTCCCTGCCCTAGGACTCCCGGACTCACAGGTAAGCTGGAAGGGATTCTTCTCTTCTGATAGGTACAATTGCATCTGAGAGTGTAAAACTCCCCCCACCTCCCATTCTTCCCCCACCCCTCGTGAAATATCAGGGTGTTTCCAGCAGATGTGGATGTATATAATCCATCAAACTCTGTTGTGCTACCCCCACCCTCAGTGGATCGAGGCTTCCACAATCACTCCAACCATGGACATTGAAATTACAGCTATCAGGTCTTGTAGCTTGGATCTATGGGTCCTGATACCTTTCCTCTCCTCTATCTACTATTGTTCTTTCCACTTCTTTCTTTCTTTTCCTTCCTTCTTTCCTAATTCCTTCATTATATTTTTTTATGGACAAGATGGAAACGGCTATATGTCTCCCTT
The DNA here is from genome assembly GCF_029207755.1 of Chamaea fasciata. Taxonomy (NCBI): domain Eukaryota; kingdom Metazoa; phylum Chordata; class Aves; order Passeriformes; family Sylviidae; genus Chamaea; species Chamaea fasciata. The sequence continues at coordinate 56,128,984 of NW_027094089.1, forward strand.
CCATTGCAACCAAATTGATTTAAAAATAAACCTGGTTCATATATACATCTTGTCACATTACTGCAACCACCCCAAGGGATTTATCAATGAGAGCCTCAGCTGCCCTGACTCAGAGGTGGGTTGTAACATGATGCATACAGGCTGATATGAGAATATATATTAGATATTTTTTGGGAGAAGCAAAGTTGTCCCTGAAATTGATGCTGAACACCATAATTAGAGTACCAATAGGAGTTGCTTTCTGGAAGAATATCTTTGCAGACAAGGCAATCAAACCTACTTTCCTTATGTAGAATCACAGGGTAACCTAGGTTACTACCTCTAAGATCAAGTCCAGTCACTAACCCAGCACTGCTAGGACCATCATTAATCACACTCCTAAGCACCTCATCTACATGGGTTTTGCAAGCTATCTGGACCCTTCACCAGCTCTGTTGCCCTACTCTTGACATGCTTCAGCACTTCAAAATACTCCTTGAACTCAGGGGCCCAGGATTCAAGGTGTGGCCTCACTGGTGCTGAGTACAGGGGGACAATCTCTGCCCTGGTCCTGCTGGCCACATCATTGCTGATACAGACCAGGATGCCACTGGCCTTCCTGGCCACCTGGGCACAGCTGGCTCATGTTCAGCCACTGCTGACCAGTACTCCCGTGGTGTATGACCATGGTTATGGATACAACTCATGGCCAATTTGTTTGGCCTCTCTTAAATAAGAGTTTTTGTTGCAAAAAACAAAAGAGCAAAACAAAAAGGATAGTCTCCTATGTTTTTTGGAGCTTTCTCACAGTTCTTCATTGATTCTTTTACTTCACTATTAACCAGACCATAAATTCTCCACAGAACTTTTGCGGGAAGAAAATATCACCATCATATAGGTCCTGTTTCATAATGCAGATCTCAGGGAAGTGAAATCTGTGAGTTATCTGTGTGAAAGGATCTGTGTATCCAGGATTGCACCACCACAGGACTGCACCACCACACATCCCATCCCAGCAACAACAACCTTTCCCATTACTCCCCAGGTTAGAAACATTTACACCTTGATGGCAAGGAGTCCCTGCCATCAAGAGATCCCAAAGGATCTCACTGCCTTGGTAGTAAATGCAGGGATGTTTACTGCAAGGAAAATACAAATAAAGACATTGAATAAATCTTCACTGGACGGTTATCCCTAAGGGTTGAAAGATGCTGAGGGCTGGAAGTATCTTAAAATGACAGGAAAGAGGAAAGAGACCCTACTGTTTTGATCCATATCTTTCTTTCTACCCTGTGAGGTACCTTTCTCAGCAGTGTCAGTGCAGGGCACTTATGGTACACAGCCTCACCCAAATTACTTTTGAGGAACTGAATTTGACTGTACTGCATCAACACAATGGCTCAAAAGCTCTGGTTTACTGTAGACATACCAGCTCCATGTGAGTCAGCCTACAACGAGAACAAGAATGATTAGCAGGAGGGTCTGACTCTTGAATCTGTGTGCCCATATAGCTATTTCCTATAAACCATACATACTGCAGCAAATAGCATTTTTTCTTTTCATATTGAAAACTTCATTTCCCCCTTACTTCTCCAGAAGAAAAGGGGGTAACCCCCCCCAAAACACCAAAACCCCCAAATCCCAGTAGTTTATAGGTTAAAAGCCCCAAATGAAATATGCTTGTCAAAAAGAACTCTTTGTAATAAAAGTCAATCAAACCTGCATTGCATCGTAACAGCTGGCCTTGCAGTATCACATTTATCAACTGTCCTGGGACACGAGACTTTAAGGAACTGCATCTTCACCTATGAGAACTGCCTCAATCAGTGAACTTAATCTGCTTATTTTAGTCTAAAGGCAGCCATGGTTTATGGCACAATGTTTCACTAGTATGAAAATTCAAATGACTGCACACATCAGGGAATATTAAATCACACAAGTCAGATTTTATTTTCTCTAAGGAAGATTCCTTTCCAACCCTCTCCAGCGCTGTAGATAAGATTAGAACTCTTGCAAATAGGAAAAAAAGCTAACTCACTTGTTCAGAGATTGTTGCCCTGGAACTTCAACGTAATGGAAGGAATAACTTAAAATAATCACTGAATTGCTAATCTGAAAATTGCTACCAACAACAGGTTGTATCCTTTTGCTTTTTAGTTATCTCTATAAATAGACTACAATCAAACTGGATAGATTCCATATTTGAGCTGCAGTTCATTTATCTGTGGGATACACTGTGATACGTGTGTTGCTGAGAATAGTAAAGAAAACAACAGAAAGATATCTAGAATGAGGACCAGTCTCTTGGTGTTCAAGTAGGATGGGAAACCAGATGTTATTTTTGAAATTCAGAGCACTTGTCTTTATTAATAAAGGATGCTATATCATCTGGCTGAAGGAAATCCATCACATGTGCAAAGGAACCTGTTCATAATTGTATCAGAGGACAGTAACTTATGTCAACATCTTTCTTATCCAGTCTTCTGCCTGCTCTTAGCAGATACCCCATCATTTTGAGCTACCCTGGCTGCCCCAAAATATCTAATGAAAGAGTAGAAATAAGAAAGCAGTACCTGCACTGCTATACTGGGTAGTTGACATTTATACAACAAATATTGACATATTAATAACATTCTTTTGCAGAATATAAAGATATTACTGTTGAGTATTCTGAGAGATGGTCAAATTCAAGAGTACAAATTTAACTTCTTGCGATTGTTTTGATATTTCAAAGGAGATACTGCATTGTTAGCAACCTCTTGTCACTAAGTTTAGTCAAAAGGTAAAACAAATATGCAGATACACATTAACTCACTAACACCCCTTGAACTACCAATTAAATTAATATTCTGATCATAAAATGGGCTAAGATAGAGAAGGGCACAGCTCTGTAGGACTGAACTTTGTTTCAACTGAAGGTTGTTGCTGAACTGCAGGAGTGGGAAAGAACAGGCACCCAACCACAAGCAAAAATTAAATCCTAAAGGGAGAGATTTACATTCAGGATGAAGTGTAAAGCAAAACAAATAGCTATTTATTTTTTCATTCATGATGTTACTGCACGAAATTTATGTGTCAAACCAAAAGACAGTGTAGAGCATTGGTCCTGGTGGGACACCAAGTGTCCACTACAGCTGCTCTATCACTCCCCTCCTTAGCTGGGCAGGAGGGAGAAAATATAATGGAAGTCTTGGGTGTTGAGATAAAAACAGGGATGGGTCACTTATCAATTACCATCACAAGCAAATTTAATCAGAGAAGGATAATGAGAAATAAAAAAAAAGTTTTAAACCCAACCCTCCCTGATTCCCTGGCTCAACTTCATTCCCAGTTCTCTAACTCCTCTTTTCTTTTTCAGCACCAGAGGGGGACAGGAATGAGGGTTGTGGTCAGTTCATGTTGTGTTTTCTTCTTTCTCTTCCTCTTCTCCTACTCCAGTGTAGGATCCCTCCCACAGGAGACGAACTTATCCAATGTCAGTCGTTCCCATGGGCTGAAGTTCATCACAAACTGCTCCAATGTAGATCCCTTCCATGGAGTGCCATCCTTCAGGAACAGACTGATCTAGTGCGGGCCCCCCATTGGGGTCATAAGTCCTGCCAGCAGACCTGCTCCAACCTGGGCTCTTCTGTCCATGGGGCCACAGATCGTGTCAGGAGTCTGCTCCATCATGAGATTCCCACATGGTTACATCCCCCTTTGTGCATCCACCTGCTCCAGCATGGGCTTGTCCACAGACTGCAGGTGGATCTCTGCTTCATTGTGGACCCGCACAGGTTGCAGAGGCACAGCTGCTTCATCATGGCCTGCACCAGGGGTTGCAGGGGAATCTCAGCTCTGGTGCCTGGAGCAGCTCCTGCCTCTCCCTCTGCATTGATTTTGGTGCTGTAGGACTGCTGTTCCCACTCCTCTCTTCTGGCTGGAGTTGTGCAGCATTTTTCCCCTGCCCCACACAGGCCCTGTGGTCCCCCCAACCCCTCGCCCACCAGCTGTAAGCTCATGTCCTCAGTGAGCAGCAGGCTCTCCACAAGCAGTGGCCCTCCTGCTTTAAGTGGACACTCTGGACTCTGAGCAGGCTGTTCTTGTTCTCCTGCATGGCAGGACATCTGGAAGATTAGTGCCTTCTTCCAGCACCAGGCTGGGCCCTGGAGATGGCCCCTGGCCTGGAGCCTGCACGGTGTCCTGAGGGAGCAACACAGGGTAGAGTTGATGTCCAGGTGTTAGAAAGATAAAGTACTGTCAGCAGAATTACCTGTCTAAAGTTTAGAGCTGGACATGCTTCAGTGGTCTCAGACCTAAGGTGTGGTTGACAAAGCTAGGGGAGAAGGACATACTACTTACTGCGAGTGGACACAATGAATGCAGAATTTACACACAGAACTCCCAAGATGGGGAAGAAACTCATAAAGCCGACTCAGAAACTGTGCTGATATCAGCTCTGTCTGGATAAAAAATAATTCTAACAGGAGGAGATCAAAAACACTTATTCATGGCCCACTGACCCCAAGAAAACCACCAGACCTGAGCATGCAGATTAATCAGTATAAGAAGTGAGCGAATCTTTTAACCAATAGAATATAGCACACTAATTAATAAGAGAACCATACAACTTGGAGTCAATGAACATTACGGTCTTTGCTAAAATGTATAAAAACAATGAAAAGTTGTGTTAGCCACTGTGGTGGCTTTACAGGTTAGCTACTCAGTATGCCATTCTGTTCAGAACTGACTCTGTGTGGGGATTGGCTTCTTGCACATGGGGTGACAAAACCCATTTTGGGAAAACAGCTTTCCTGAGGACACATTTATAAAACATGCTGATTTTCTAACCATTCTTGCTATGCCTAGGCCATCCTGGGAGCAAGGAGTGGGGAGGCACGGCACCAGAGTTTTGAAATTCAACACTACGTGGTTGCTGTTGCCCAGCAAGTTACCAATCACTGATTCATCCATGACAGTAACAAATCATGAGGGCAAGATAAGGAAGAAACTCATGGATAAATGACCTGCTGAATTCGGGCCATCAGTCAACAACCACTAGACTTCTAAAAAAGGAAAGGATAAAACAAAAGTGAAATAGGACATCATTGAATTTGCTCTGTCTTTAAAAAGTCAAGGTTTTTCATGAGTTCCTGAAATTAATGTTTTCATTTTGGCTAGTGAAAAAGATAGAGTGTACAGACACTTTTTACTAGAACAAGACTCATTTAATAACACTTGACAGCACATTGCCAATCAAGAATAACATAAACCTACCATAGGCCAGGAAAAAATGAAGTCCCAAATTCAGATAGATAACTTTACTCAGACTCCCTGGATATTATTTTAGGTTAGGCAAAAATGACTGTTGCAATGAATTATTTGACTCAGGATGATGGACAAATTTATGCCCTAAATTACAGCCATCTGATATCTGTATGTGGGTAAACCACATACATGCAGCTGGAAAAGGGACTTATCATTCATGAAAAAAAGTTTCACCCTTTAGGCCCTAGGAAGATCTGAAAGCAGTCTTCAAGATTTAGAATCTTTTTCATATCTTTACTCAACTTATACAAAGCATGATCCAAACATCTAGAAAACTGCAGATTTTCCTGATGAAAGTCATGTATTACAAGAAAAAATTCCCAAAGGGTGATGCTTATAACTGATTTGTTTACTTTCTTTACTTATGTTTCATATTTCAAACATGTTTCCATAAAGATGAATCAATTTTTACAAAGACAAAAGCAAACATCTATCACAAAGTATCTCATTTAAACGACAAATCTGATTCCCTTTTACACTCATTCTTTATAAAAACACAAAGCTGAATACACTATAAGTGCTGTCGTGATGGTTCCTTGACAAATGAGGACTCTGTGCTTATATATCTATTGCTCTCTTCAGTTACCTGAAATCAAAGGTAAAGCTCACAGTCACTTTATTGGTACAAAGGCTAATTCTTACTCTTCATTACAAAGAGCTACTAAAAATAACTGGGAAATTTACCTTTGTCTCACTACCCACTATATTTAAATATGTATTCAGATAGATACAAAGTTAGGTTCAATTTTTGATCTTAGATTCTGCAGAAATTCATTCTTGGCAACAAAGCCTGTAATTATTTTCTTCCATTTATGCTGGGCATGAAAACATGAATGATAGAAAGTCAATAAAAGCATTTTCTAAATTAAAAATTAAAATTTTCTGGAAAAATAAAGTTTGCAAAATATATAGGGAATCAGTAGTTCCTGTATTTTAATTCCTTACTTTTATTATTTTCCACAAAATTAATAAAGTCCTGGCTTCTAAAGATGGACTGGATGTCTCTTTTTTCCCCTCACAAGTGAGCTTGTACCAATTTTTTGCATGCACAAAACATGAAGAAGGATACTGAACTGCTTGAATTGCTTCAAAAATAATAGAATACATCTCAGAGAATTAGTCTGTGCTTTTAAGACAGCAAATTTCTGTTTATAGGCTTCTGCATTTCAAATTTTAGAAATATGATGAACTTGGACAACATAATTTCAAAATAGTACTGCATCTTTAGATCAGTTTCTACATAAGTTTTTTTGTAGTAGTAGAAAAATAATTCAAATTTATACTCTGTTCATATTGTAATTTTTATTGAAAACTTTGACACAGAACATCTCTACACATAATACATCTCTACACAGATATTTGCATAGAAAATGGGAGTAATGCTTCCTGCCTGAACCCTTCAGCAGACCTTTTTTTTTTTTTTTTTTTTTTTTTTTTTTTTTTTTTTTTTTTTTCTTTTAAGTTTTGTATAAGAAGGCAGAAGCACTATTCAGATGGCCATCTTCTCAGGTACAATAATCACCCAAGCTTGTCAGGCAGGGTTGAGAGGCAAGTCAGCTAGGTGGACAAGTGGCTTAATATCACTTCTCTTGTACTTCTTTTCTTAGGCAACAGGTCTACAAATTATTTAGGAAACCTAACGATTACTTATAATTAGGTCAAACCTGACTAATGCAGAATCTTGTTTACATAATATATGCATATGTGTGCATACACATAAACACCCTCTAACTGAAGACAGAATAGTTAAATCATAACTAAGTCCACTGAATAAAATTATGTTAATATCATGAAGTCTTTCTTGTAAGAACTCTGTCTTTATAGGAGTTCACACATTGAATAAACACCAGATGTCGTATCACATTAAAAACATTCTAACATTGATGTTTATTGTAGATTCTTGTTTTGATTAGTATTTCCTCCTTGACTATTTCTCTTTTTCCTCCATTACTCTTCCTTCTCTACTCCTTAAAGAGAATATCCTCTGGGTAGATGCTGTGCCCAACAGTATAACAGATTCATAATACAAACAGCCAAATCAAATGCATTGCTACCATTGCTACTTAATTACAGCTCATTTACTCCCCATTTCTCATCTTGCATTCCCTGCAGCACAGAAACCAAGGAGTCAGAAAAACAGACTCTTTAAGACATGAGGCTTGTGCACTACCTTCCCTTCTAATTTCAGTCTCTGTCTTTTACAAATAACTTTGAAGCAGCAGCTTTGATGCAGATCAAAGTGGAGACTTTTGCATAAGCCTCAGAACTATCAGATCCCCAGTGTTCCTTCTCCATTTTTGCAGAGCTTCAATCAATGACTTTTTTGCTGAAGCATAAAGGACTCATGTTTACAGGCATATTGAGAACAAGTATGTTACACATAGTAGTTTGCATGAACTATTTCACATTATAGAGTTTCACTTAATTATCCACATTCAAGCATTCACTATGTTGTCTTCTGCCTCTTCCACAGATCTCTGCAACAATTTCTCTCCTATTACCATTACAGACTGATTTACTGAACTGTGAAGTTAGTGCAATCTTCTGGAAGGTTACAATCTCCTCAACCTTACCAGGTTATAGAACTATAACCTGGTAAGGTTAGTACCAGGTACTATAGAACTGGTCTTCAAAGTCTGTAGGTTTCTGTTGCTTTGAAGAATTTGGTAGGTTGCACAATGATCTTACACAGAATTTATAGTAGGAAAAAGTGGGGAATCAAAGATAAACCATGGCAAACCAAGATAATGCATTACCATCCATGGAGACCATGATATACACAATGCATGTCTTAAGGGAAAGGAAAAAATGCAAGATTTCTTTGGAGATACTCAAGGGTGTAAGGACACTGAGCAAATGAGGAGACTGAGACTGTATTCTGAAGATATCCTTATCAATTGGTCATATAGAAATAAAGATTTTTCTGCACAACAAGAAGCAGCCTTGGCTTGATGTTATGCTGCCATGGATATGCCATGCGTATACAACTATTGATACTGAAGCAACCTTGTATAGTTACTGGCAAACATTTGGTTCTCTTACATTTGCACAACTCCCCATGCTTAATCCTTAGTTTTCATTATACTCAAATTTCTTTTGAAGTATTTTCTCATGGGCAGTGTTGTTTGAAACCACAGCTTCAGCAAATTCCTACTTAATAGAGGATATTAAGTAAGATGCCAAAACACCTATTTGCAGAAACTTTACCTGTTAAAACTGCATGATGAGAGATTATGAAGCAATCAGGGAAGAACAAAATACTTCTCTTCAATAAAGTATGGTGAAAATTCATGCATATCTCTGTTCTTCTTCACATTCCAGCAGTGCTGGGAATCTAGGCAGACATTTGTTGCTTCTCTTCACTGGTTCTCACTCTGTAGCTGAGTGTTTGCTGTGACTCAGGTCACTACTTGCAGAGTTTCAGCCTGGAAATTTCCATAGCTTCATGCAATGCTGGCCCATCAAAGTTCCTTGGCTGTTCTGCCAGAGAAATAATATCCAAAGATGCTTCTTTAATATAAAACTGCCCCATCTCAGCACTATCCTTAACCAGCCCAGCTCACAAACAAGCCTATTCTGGGGTCCTACATGTCAACATGAACCTTAGTTTAAGCTGAGTCACACATGATAAAGACTCAGAACTCACTAACTCTGTCAGTGTTTGCTAGTTGTAACTAGTCTGCTTCCTGTACAATTTGAGCCAGTAAAAATGAAAAAACACCAAGTCTTTCTCATTATTTTAAAAATGTGGAAATGACACGATGTCTCAACTTCTTCCCCCTCAATGTATTCATTTTCAGCAAAACATTCACTGTATTTAGAACAGCACAACAGATTTCTTTATTCTAACCCGTATTTCCTTGTTGGTGTTAGAAAAACACATTTTTTCCCTGACATGTTCTGTTCCAGGTAGTGTTTGGCTGTCTGTTGAAGCACACAACAGATATTGCCCACACAGTACCTCTTCAGAAAGGAAATGCAGGCAATAGCTTATAATAACTTGCCTGACTACAAAAGGTGTATCTGGATTAAAACCAAGTTCCTCTGAAACAAGTGACAAATAGCTAAATCCCAAGCTGATAACTCCTTTAAAAAGAAGGTTAGGTTTTAAGGTTATAAAAACATCAAAAGTTAAAAAGTAGTACACAGAAAGACAAAATCTGAAAGAAACACAGCAGTGTGCTATTTTCTCTTGAAGTCCTTGATCCTATATGCAAATTAACTATCACACACACAAATTCTTCTCAATGTTTGTCACTAACAGTTTCTAATCTAATTATAGTTCTAAAATACTTTCTAAAAATACTTTCAGCTGTGTAATCTTTTCCATCCCATCCTGCCCCTATGATCAGCAATGGTATAGACACAGATGAGGAGTCAGGTCTGCTCCTTTGTAGCAGTCTTTGCAGCATCAGAATGAACTGAAATTGTGACTTGAAATCTACACTTAATAACAGAGGCTGTTCAGACCACTTTTAAAACTGGTATTTGTTGTCACTGACCCATACCTATCTTCACCTGTATATGTCTTAAATATTTAAATTGTAAACCAAATCCCCAGTAATGCAACAGGTAATAAATGCTCTCAGAGATACCCAAAGCCATGTGAAACAATTTCTCCCACAAGGGTTCAGGCTGTGTCTTGGCTAGCAGCATGAAGACACAGCATGAAAAAGGCGTAACTCGGCTCTTCTAAACTTCAGGGTATGATTTATGTCAATTCAGATCTCACATGAATTCTGCTTGTCAGGTTTATGTATTTCTTTTAATCTGGTTTCTCTCTCCTCCATTTCATTCAGCTCTGGTTATAAAATAATTTTTTCCTGCAATTCTCAGCAGCTTATTTGTATAAAGAATATACATTGCTAAGGGGAAGCTTAGGGACATTAGGAAATCTGTCTGTGATTTAAATTGATTAGTTTCTTTGCTAGGTTCATTGATATCCTTCACTATGCACTGGGAAGTGTTTTATTTCCTAGCACAGTATTGAGTTGTAAGCCCATATTAAGTGCCCTTTCAAATGCGACAATTATGGGGCTTTAGGGCCCAGGTTGCCCATTTTTCCTGTGTTCCTTCATAGTCATACAATCCTTGAAAAGTTTTCACCTGTTCCTCCAAGATGGCTGGAGAACACAAAGCCCACTGGAAATGTGGACAGTAGGAATGCAAACAAGACCCACACAGAAGCCTTCAGAGCACAACACACAATATGCTGGAAAAGACTGACAGTCAGGAGTAGTAAGGACAGAGCAGTATTATAAAACAACAAATACACTTGTTTGACAGGTTACATGCTATCCCACTGCCTGAACTTCAGAAAAAGAGACATATTCCTGAAGGTTTTCTTCAGCTCAACATTACTGAGAGTGTTTTGAAACTCAAGGATGGCCAGACCTAGCCTTTAACCTAAAGAATAGAGGATTATTTGCTGTTATCCATTTTTTCAACTTTTTACACATTCAAGTTTTACAGTAACTGTAGACATGTTTAACGGCTCCCTAAGGTACAGATATGTGAAATCTAAAGTTTCATCTGTTGTTTTCTATGTTTACTGGTTAATCTGATTTTCAGTAAGTATTATAATTCACTTCAAGATTTCCTTCATAGGTAGATGCTCTCTTCAGCTGCAGCCTGTGGTATTCAGTACCCTGCAGGAGTCATATAACAGACACAGATTTTTGTCTTAATGAATACTAAGAGTAGAACGGTTGAGCCTAAAAGTGAGGCTCACTGGCAGGGTTTTAATGGAAGGACAGCTCCAGTGAGCCCACTAAGTTTGAATATCACATCAATTTACATATCTCATTTTTTGAACTAAGCTAGGCACCTTGTTCAAAACACAGAACTTAAAATTTAGAATAATTTCTCAGTATTTACACTTTAATTTTACTGAAAATTTCTAGGTTTGAATAAAAATCAAAATGTACAAAAGGGTACTTCCAAAAGGTAATATCTCTTTCTGTCTCTTTGCTAGTCCACAAGGAAAATAATTGTATCCTTTATCTCTCCGTGTTAAAGTCTCCCAAACCCTGTTCATAGTTCTAAATACTGACATAAGCTGAGCTGGTTTTTGATAAATCCACAGTCAGAAAACCAGGGCAAGCAGCAAGCTGCCCTTGATGCTCTTTTCTGATGAATACTGTATAAAACCAAAGTAACATGTGGTAAGAAAGATATAGATTTTACTCTTCCTGCTTTTGCTGCTATTATAGTGACACCTGCTGTCCCATTCTGCCTTTTAAAGTTAGAAAAGCCTAAGAAAAAAAGTAGCAGCTTCAGAGTAAGAACCTTTACAATCGTTCTAATTCCCCAAAGTGCATTATGCCGTCCGGCTCACGTCCACCGCCACATTTTCAGGTGTGGTGGACTGACCCTGGCTGGATGCCAGGTGCCAACCAAAGTCAGAGGGAAGAGAAGGGAAGGGCTAAAATGATAACTCAATGGGAGAAAAATATCCTAGATGGTAGGATCCTGGCCATTTTTCTGAAGAACTGACGCTCTATAGGAAAAGAAGGAATAATAATAATTTAAATAAATAAGTACGTAATCAGCAGTTGATGCTAAATTGGAGACTCGCCCCGAGCGGACGCAGCGGGCTGCCTGTAGCTGTCATTGTAACAAGACCGCGGCCTTGCAGTCAAGTGGTCTCAGCAGTATTTAACTGCGGAGCACGCAAAACTCACTGCGAGAGCGCTACTCCCGCCCCGGGCAGGGTGTGCGGCTCCCAGGCCCGGGTCCTTTGCTGGCACCCGGTGGCTTCGCACAAAATGACCTTAAGGCTGGGAAGGCAGTGGCGGACAGATCCGCAGGGCAGCAGCAGCGCCCACCGCCCGAGGCAGCAGGCCGCGCTGCCGCTTGCCCAGCGCCGGCCCAGCCCGGAGCCTGCGCGCAGCACCCTGCTGCCCTCCCCACAGAGGCCTCCAGCCTCTGCCAGAAATTTTTAGGAAGTTAATGACAGTAGGCTGAAAAATGCGTGATTTTTCTGGATTTCCTCCAATGAGATTCAGGGAGATGTTTGATTTGTACGAAGCCTAACACATGTGTTCTCATACCCTTAATGAAATGAGTCCACTATTTCCAGCGCCGTACAGAGCAGTGCATCTCAACACAGTCCTACCATCTCACAGAACTAACAAACAGAATAAGGAAAAATGTGCAACAAGAGCAAACTGCTAAGAAAGGAAGAAAACAGACTTTGTGGAAGGCTTAACAACAGAACCTGAGATGGGATGAACTCAGAAGAGATCTCAAGCCTCAGAATCTGTCAGGATTAGTGCCTGAGCTGCAGCAGCATGATCCCTGCAACATCAGTTCTGCTTAGAACCTTGCTTGAGCCATGGAAAGGTACAGCTCACCACCTCTTCTTTACTTTGATAAATTAAATGTTAAGAAAACAACATGTATATGTTGGAATGATCTAAGGACAGTAAGAACATAGGTGAAGAATAAAATCACTCACGGATTTTCTACTGCCAAAGTCGTAGTCATAAGTTAGTATAATTCTTCAAAAGTAGTACTAAAGCAGTGGAAAGGAAAGATGATGGCAAGTCTACAACCTTCTCTATATTTCAACATGAAATATAGTTTTACTTTCATAATTCTGGGTGCAATTACAGGTAGGAAGAAAAGAAAAACTGAACAAGTTTCTAATACTTAAGATGACAAAAGTGTTCTTGATTCACTGAGGTAAGGGAGGAAAATCTTTTATGTCTGACAAAAAGAGTCTATTCAGAGGGATTGTTTCTAAATTAGGCTCTGATATTTAATCAAATTATAAACCTATTTTCAGATTTTGTGAATCTTCTTACATAGCGTCACCCACAGTTTGATGGAGCCACCCAGGATCTAGGAAGGAGAACCAACCTGCCATGTCTCAGGTTTTGTAGTTTCAAGCTGTAGCTGTGGCTGGAAGGGTGATGCACAGCATTGCTAGTAATTTTCTATTTTTTCTGTATGTCAGAAATGTAACATTTTCAGGGTTTGTACATTTTTTGGTTTATGTTTTTGGGGCTCTTTTTTTTTTTTTTTTTTTTTTTTTTTTTTTTTTTTTTTTTTTTTTTTTTTTTTTTTTTTTGGGTTTTGTGTGATGGGTTTTGTTGTTTGGTTGAGTTTGGGCCTTGTTCGGTTTTTGGATTTGGTTGGTTGTTTCTTTAATTTTTCAGTTTTGAAGAAAACCTGAAAATGTTAGTGAAAACCAAAATTCCTGAAATGTTCTTTTCAATTGTTTTGCTCCTACATAAACATTCCCATTAGTATCTTATGCAGATACATCCATTTCAACTAATTTCTTCTTTTTTTTTTTGTCAGGGAAAAAAAAGTGAACAGTAAAGTTTTTGAAGAAGTTATAATGAATTGCTTAGGACTTCAGGGTATTTTCTGTACAAGCTGAAACTTGTAAATGGCTGCCAAGTTCTTCTTTTCCTTATTTCACAGACAGTTCTCTTTGTGTGTCTCCGGTCTTGATGGCCATTAGTATTTTCCCTTCCTGGCATTTTTACACAGTAGCTCTGTATTACTTTTGGATCACTCCTGCACAACCAAGGTGTCTGATAGAATAGCCTGTCTTGAAATGGATGGATTAAAAAGTATAGGGTAGTTAGCCAAAGAGAACCTTTGATCTCTTTCTCTATCAGCTGCCTACCAAAGAGCTTTACTTTGCCAGTAGATTGTCAAGTGACTTACTAGGAATTGTTTCGGTGTTGCATCAAAAACAAAGGAATGCACAAAGTTAACCATTATTTCTATGGCAGATACTTTTACAGTAGGGTTTCTCTCCCTTAGGATTGGAAAAATATTTAAAACACTTTTTAGCTAGGAAAAAAATCACTTCCATATTTGTGGAAAAACAATTAAAATCTACTGTAAGAAGGGGGGTGGACAAGATCTAAAATTAAAAAAAATTAAGCTAGATTCAGCTAGACTTTAACATTGAAATATCAACACAATATAGATATTTTCAGTCAATCAAAACACAGAGATTTTGAAGGCTTTAAAAAGACATGTCTGAAAGTGTAGACAGAGATGTCAAATTGCTGAGCTACAGTGGAAACTGAGAATAGAGAACAGAAAGCACAGTAGCTGGAAAATAGAGTACTGTGCAGACACATTTCCTTACCTAATGTTCTCACAACGGTTCTGCAGTGCCTGTAATTATTGCTGGGAAGCACTTTATTTTTTCAGGGAATCTGAATCACACATTATTCAGTCAGCAATATTTCGAAGACTAGCTTAAGAAAAACCACTGCTGAGAAAATATCAGCTGAGAAGTAGTGATCCCCCTACAGCATTGATGAAATTAGCATGGCTTTTGGAAAAGGGGAAAGAAAATGGATGTTGTCTGCAAGCCATCTGAGCTTTTAGCATGATAATTACTAGGAAATATTTTCTGTAAACAGCCATGTATTCACAGTAGAAAAGTTTTAATCAACAAAATGACTATATTTTGAATTTGGAAGAAAGAAGTAAATATTCTAAGGGATTCATCATTGGTGATGAGACCCTCCTGCTAAAGCACTGCTTCAGTTTTATCCAGCCTGTTAAAAAATGTTTTCTTTGGGCCCTAAAATACCTACGTACACATGAATGACTGCAGCTTATTCCCTAAATATCAGGAAACCATAGCACAAGATGCCCTACAACATATGACACTGTTTTTTAATGGGCCAAATGTCCATTACATCCCAACAGTTTTTTCAGGCATACAAACACCTTAGTAGTTGTCTCATCTTTTCTGCATACTTAACATGGGCTTTTTTTCCCTTCAGAACTTAAATTAAACTCCCTCAGAGATTTATACTTCAGAACAATGGGAAAAGAAAGTACATGTACAGAAACCACCAAAATACTGCATCCTTATCAGTTTCAGGGAAAGGTACTTGTTTTCCTTTTACCTACTCACTTTTTCTCATCCTTTGTCATTCCGCAAGCTAAACACCTTGGTTTGTGGCCTTGGAAAGTACTTTCTTCCAACCAAAACCAGTAGGTAACCAGAAACACGGAACAGTACTAGGGTTCAAACCTTAAAGAGGTTGACCCAGCCATCATGGAAAGTAAGACTGCTCAGAAGAAGCCTGAATTTCTTAAGATGTGACTGGGATAAGGAATGAGAGGTGGTCATGCCATGGCAGGAGGCCATCTTGAAGTCTGTCATTAAATTACTTTTATAGTAGTCAGCAAATATATTAGCATAAATACATTAGCATAATTTCATCCTTCAGAGGCCTATAACAGAAGAAATTCCTTCTTTGTGAAAAGCAACACACTATCTAACATGAAAATCTTTATTCAGGCCCTGATTTTTTCTATCTGTAAGGTTCTTAAAGGTAAAGAGGAACTATTCAGTAAACATGGTAAAAAACATTCAGTGATGCTTCTTGTGCCTTGCAAGTTCCTGCTTTGCTGAATACCAGCAAATTAGACATCTTCCTAAAGTGTTATCGTTCTTTGCCTCTGTTTGTAAAGGTTGTGTGTAGATCTCACTTTCTAGTTTCTTACTGATATTTTTATACTTCTGTGGAATAAAGCTACTAGGACGCAATGCAACGTCCATTTTAATCTGTAAAACATGATGTAAATTATAACTGTACCAGAAGAAGGATACAAGGTCAAAATGGCACAGGACAGGTTTTTTTCCTTCACTCACTACATTCTCAAATTTGTGATGCTAGAGAAAATAGTCTATGTTCACAGTTAAACAGTATTTAAATAATTAATGATATCTTGTGTTCAGGGTTTCCTACTCATCTGGCTGTGTCTCTTGATATAAGGGTCATGTCTGGGTTTTCAGATGTACTTGTAGGTATAGTCCTTAGAGTTTTCAGTTCTCAGTTTTGGAAAGGTAACATCCCAAACCTTGAGTGAGACACCTGAAAAGGCTAAGTAAACACACAGGCTGTCTGAGGAGTGCTGAGGACTACCAGTCCAGGATTACTCACAGGTGCTTGGTATCTCAGAGACCTGCCACCTCTCTTACCTCACCTGCCTTCTCTTGGTCAGAGTGGTGAACCCTTGCTGTCTACATTTTAGTTTCACAGAAAAAACAAAACAAAACTAAACAAAAACAAACCATAAAACAGCAACAATAACAACAACCAAACAATTTCATATAGGCTGGGAAATTATGATGAAGAAATGTCAGGTTTATTTTATTGTTCTCTTTAAATCAAATATTTAAAGAAAATCAGTGCTGGAGTACACTGTAATCACAAAGATCTCAACAGAAGGAATTTGTCTTAATCCCAGAACCAAAGCCCAGTAACACAAACCTTCTGCCACTAGAAGACAGCAAAGCTCCAATGTTAACAGGCATTTCATTCCTATGACGCAGAACGGGCAGACACTTCTGTTAGTAAAATGTAATATTCTTTTCCCTCCTCAATGGTTGCTGAATTCTCTCATATTGTTTGCTCTCCGTTCAGGTGCATGACTGAAGAGTATTCATTCGTAGTGATTTATTTAAACTTCTGTAGCAGTGCCTGCCAGTGACAAAGAGATTTGGGAATCTGAAAGAAATCCAAAGTAATTTCACAGATTAGCTGATGTAAGTACAAAATAGGAATCACAAAGTAGGTTATCACTGAGTTTCCCTCAGGCAATATCTATGTCTACATCCATAAATACCCAAAGAGTTTATGTCTCCACTTTGTGTGCATCTGCTCACTCTGGTGTCCAAAATTATTCTTATGTTGTAGGTATTATATTACTAAACTTTCCAAATGAAGAATTCTACTTTTCAGAGAGTGCCTGAGCTCTGTGTTAGTGAGATAACCCTATTGTCTTTTGATACCAGTAAAAGCCTGATATGAACTGCCAATGGTATTCCCAGCTCAGATTTCCTCAGCTATCTACAAGCTTCTGCACAGGATACAAAAGCCTTCAGCAAAACCCAAAGCAGGCCACCTGCTTATATTGTGTATTGCAACGAACAAACCTAAAGTCTAGGAACACAGTGCAAGACTAATTATAAAAGCCATGGAGCATTGTCCTGCATAAGTAAATCCTGGAAAGCCTTCTCCCTAGGGTATTGGTAAATTATAAGAGGTAAATGGTGGAGGGATGGTGCATTCACAAACCAGCAATCCTAGGGCACCTAAGACCAAAATGTTGCAGCCGCAGGGGCCTCCAAGAAAGATTGTTTTCATTTTGTGAAATATTTCAAACAGAAAAATCAAAACATTATCAAGTGTTCATAGGAGATACAGCACTCCTAATCTGTGTCTGGCAATGCAGCACGTGCGTCCTTTTTGAAATACTGCCTTTTAACCGAATAACAAGTTTCACAGAGCTTGGCACTCCTAGGAGTTTGTGGGGCACTTCATGAGAGAATGCAGAAATGTGGTCCCTTACTTACTCCTATGCCCAGGATACCCCCACCACTGCCATCAGTCCCAGCTCCAGCCTGAGGACCGGGGTCGTTCTGGGTCATCCTGCTGCCCCAGAGGAAACATATGGGCAGGAACGCAGGGCTTTGGCCAGGCACAGCTCTGTGCTTCAGACTGGGGTGAGAAATAAGGCAAGACACACACATGTGCACAGGCCCATACGTTGAAAATATTCAGAAATATGGGAACAAGTAAAAATCAATAAAGTATGCTTGATCAGTAATCAGTACAGAACAGAGCTGAGGGAGTTATTTAGAATACTCAGTTTGGTCTAATTTTTTTTTCATCTCTCAGTTTGTGTAAATGCTCAGAACAGTCATACAGTATGCAATCATTTTCAGTCATGCTTTTTGTGACTAAATCATTACGAAAATTTAAAAATTCACGTGAAGTTCAATTTTGCACAGCTATTCAACATATAACTTGCAAATGAACCTAGAGATGAGAAAGCACAGATAAGAAGTATCCTGTCTCAAGCCTTTTCCTTTCACCTTGAACACAAAGCATGCCTGAGTCAGTCAGTAATGTGAGCATATCTGTTCTCATTAATTCTGAAGGGTAAGAGCAGTAATGTAAGGGCATCCGTGGATGGCAGGGAGAAGGAATTCTGCTCACCTGAGATATCCTAGAATACGTGGTTTTATTGCAAGGGTCATGGGTAAAGAGGGCCTTGCTTTCAGCCACCAGCCTCGGCTGAAAGAAAGTCCCAAAGAGTGAGGGAGAAAGAGCAAGGGGGTACAAGTTAAGAGAGAAAGGAGCGAGGGAGCAAGGTGGCAGAGGTCAGAGAGCAGGGAGAAGAGGTAAAAGAGCAAGAGAGCAGGGAATAGAGAGAGCAGGGATAAGAGCAGAAGAGGAGCTAAGAGAGTGAGGTCCTTGTTACAATGCATTATGTCTTCTTTTGTCATGAATATTCTAATTTACAGTGGCCAACCAATACAAGACACAAAATCCTATAGAATCTACATACAGCCTGTAAGAACTACTACATTACCATCCTATGTTATATTTTAAACTCTAAAAACTACTCTTTAGACTTTTCTGTTTTGCTACATTGACCTTTGGTTTCTTAGCCAGCAGAAAAGTATCATTCCATCAAAAGGGATTCTTCTTCAGCTGGCTAGGCTATTGTTTTCAGGTTATATAGTAACTAAGACTCAGTATCCTATGATTCAAAGTAAGCTTCCATTTCTATTTCGATTATGGGGTTCATGTTTTCAGAATCTTTTGCTAAGCAATCATATTTATAGGGTTTCTCTGATTCATCTTCCCCAACACCATACAAAACTCCTTCTCTCCAAAGATTTTGAACACAATTTAGGCAAAACATTTTTTCTGTAGCAATATATTTTTTTTTTCTACCAGTCTTAATATTCCTCTCTATTTGGCTCACAAATCATTGTCTGTAGTAATACTAGTATAATGCAGAAGTAGTGGGGATCTCAAGGCGGTGTGAGAGGAGTGCTAGTGAGGAACTCTACCACCATAGGCTGACAACATCCAATAGATGGAAGGGGAAATGGAAGCAGACAAATGCACCAAAGAAAGGTGTTCCAAGTAACAAACCCCTTTACTGCAGCCACGTAAGGCAGCCAGGGCTGCCAGAAGGGGTTCAGAGGGAAAAACAGACAGGCCAGTGCAGCCACTCTGCATCCACCAGCATGAAGCTCAGCTGCAGTGCCGCCCTCCATGAGCTGGAAAGCAGCTGGTAGAGCTTAATGGCATAAGGAACAGGCAATACCTTTTGCTGCTGCATGCACATTAAACACTGATCCCTTCTTTTGCAGCCAGCAGATTGCCTTCAGGCATTGCCATCACCAGTTTGTGCTCTCTGCTCTGTAAACAACATAGAGGACATTTTGAAAAGGAAACTGGAGTCCTGGATTATACTCTATCTGTCTTTGTTTAAAAGACCAAATTGCCCACATTATCTAAAGACTATTCCCAAAAATACTGTACTCAGTAAGTAGAGTAACAAATTTCAAAAGTATTTACTTCTTGCATGTTTGGAGAGGAAGGGGAAATCGATTGTATAATATTTTTTTTTTACTGATAGCTGCTCTTATGTGTGTAGATCTTCATAATCTGTCAAACTGTCAGCAATACTAATCATAGTACACTGTACAACATCCTTGGAAATATTTTCTTCTGAATTTCCATCTGCATTTGTTTATCTTTCTCTAGTGTGGTATTCTTTCTCAGTTACATACTGTAGTTGAATGATGTATGACAAAAGAAGGTGTAGGAGAAGATGGCATCTTAGATGGAAGAGCCAAGGCCATTAAAAGCATTTTTCTGAGATATCTGCATGATGCTGATCAGTGTGGGTTTAGCTAGACAGAAAATATACCTCTTCTGAAGGAATTTCAATACCCACTTAAAAATATCTGAGCAATAAGAAGTGTGTAATAAATGGGTAATAATTGGAATATATAGGAATTATGTTACCAAAATTTACAGTCCATCAAGAGAAATATGTGCATGTGTGAAATGATCACAGCTCCTCATAAGAAAAAATTGACATCACTTGTTTGCAGAATGATAAAACTATGCAGAAGAAAAAAGCTAACTTTCTTTTCATATTAGGAAAATTTTGCTGCATCTTACAGTAGTAAGAAGCGAGGTGAAATTATTTTCCCTTTGGAATTTATGACACATTTGTCGTGGTGAAGCTCCTATGATGGCTCTTTTTTACTGATTCTTTAGCACAGTTGATTTCATAATGAACCAAATTTCTGCAAATTCAGTCAATGCTGTTAAGTCTGTAACTGAGGCATATTCGAAGACTGTGTGTTTTGCAGAATAAAAGTCCAAAACAGAGAAAATAGGAAAGAATTATCTGTAGGCGAGGCAAGTGCAGCTGGCAGACATGGAGGAGGAGCCCTGAATTATTCTTGTTTGTTTTGAGGATGGTTTCCTTGACTACTCAAAACAATGCAACAACTTTTCTGGGCATATGCAAGCAGCAAAGTGCCACTCCTGTTAAGAATAAATGTCTTCCACTAGCTGGAAAAAAAAATAAAATCAATGTTCTTTTGAAACTGGACAGTGGAAACTCTGCTGCTTTTTAGAAAGACCAAACTTCTCTTAAAGCTAAACCAGAGCATACAGTGAAGTAACTCACAGTAGCCCCCAAAGGCATCTAAAGTGGTTGATGTTCACATGAATTCCTCAAAAGCAACCAGCATTATTTGCAAAGAAATGCTTCTAGCAAATATGTGATGCTCTTCTTTTAAGGGCTCTGCATTCCCTCTTTCCCTAGTAGAGTTCCCAGCAGTTACTTTGTGATCAAAATGAAGCCTGCAAAAGTTCAGTGTTCAACTCCCTGGCTGCTACCTTTTCCAGACCGTTCTGCACCTTATTTTCATTCAGTACAGGAGGTGAAAAGCTGCCACAGTTCCACGGAGGTGAGAGAGGGAGGAGTGGAGTGCAGGGCTACAGCCAAACTAGTGTGCCTTCCATGCTCAAATTGGAGAGCTGGCTGCAGCACAACAGCTCCAGCTTTTGTCTTTCCACAACAGATTTGTCACAGATCAGAACAAATAAACTTTTGCTCCATATAGCAGGAGGGTGGAAACCGTGTTGCCAGCCATTCCAGTGGTGCTGCCATAGGTCCTGGCTCCTCTTAAAAGTCCTATCCTGCGGACTTTTAAGATCCCGATTATTTGACAGCTTCTGAGCAATATTATTAAGTCCACTATCCCAGTACTCTGCATCACCTCTAAATCAGGCATATACCCTTTTACTTGCCCAGAAGTAAAGTCAATTTGTGCAAAATGAGGGCATGGGAATTGTTTTATCAATTTTGCTTTGAAATATACTGTATGTACTCTATGTCCACACAGAAGAAAAGGAGTGCAACTTGCAGCCCAGACTCAGAGTTTTCAACTTATTTAGCTATCACCATTGAGAAGTAAACTTACCTGAGTCTATGCAGATACCAGGTTTATCTCACCATGGCCTTGTATAAAAACCAGCTATGTATAAGGAAAACATATCCAGGATTAATCCTTTTACAGACTGTGTAAAGAACAATAGTAGCTTTCTGACATGATACCTAGATATTCCAGATGCCAGCAGTTAAGTAGCAGAAATATCTCTGTGGAAAGGAATTTCAAGCATAAACTTGTCAACCATCTTGCAGCCTGAAGGATGCACTCATTTTTGTCTGTTCACATTCATTGGTTCTGTAGTTTGATCAGTGAGAGAAACACCTACAGGAAGAAAACAGAAGTAAAGCTAAAGTCTGTTCCACTCAAGCACATAGATATTTCACTTTTTCACAAGGTACCTGGTGGTTCAGCATTGGAACAAGGGGTACATAAGCCAGGCTTGAACTAGTAAACAGCAGAGCCTGCTTTTCTCAGATGCCTCCTCTCTGCATTCCCTCCAAGACAGCCTGATGTGCAAGCCTCTCTGGGAATTATTGTTGGGAGTCAGTCAGGCAGTCACTGCATGTCATTCAGTGCACCAGCTGTCGCTGCACAATAGCATTCATTCCGCTGAACAATAAATTAAATCTCCCCCAAGTGCTGGCCATATCGTGCTCTGAGACTTACCATCACTCGACGTGTGTTACTTCACAGAGTACATGCAGGAATCCAGGGCTGGTGATGCAGACATGGGATTCTTACTTGAAATACCTCATGAAATGAAAATTTCAATTTTTTCCCCCGTTTCAGTAACAAATCTATAAGTGTTTTTAGGAAAGAATGAGTTTGCAGGCAGGTGCTGGACAGAGATGCACAGCAAAGGCACCTTTGTTGACAGTTCTTGCTAAAATTGCTCTGCAAAAGGTGGTGACTGGCAGCTCTGCACTGTGTTTGTACTTTCTGGGGCCTCATTAGGAAAACAGACATATTGTGTGAGATAGGAAAAGGAGGCATATATTTGCCTCATGCTTTGTTTTGCTGGGCAAACTACTTCCTAGCATCATGGTTTGTGACATTTCTCTCTTCAAAAACCCACCACATTTGAGAATCTTTACAATATTTGAGATTAAATATGAAAGTAAACACCTGGAATGGCCAAACATCACTTCTAATTTATTCTAGATGCTCACTGTCCTCATCATCACTCCTTCTTTCATGCCAGACTGTTCCTGGCTGCTCCTTTTTAGCTTGTTTGGGGCACTGACAGCTCCACTCAATTTTGTTAATGCAAAGCAGGCACTCAGCTCTTCAGCCTTAGCACTGCTTTGGCCTCTTGAACTATGACCAGCTGGATTAGTATCTTCATGCCTAGCTGCATCACCATCTCTTTTATTCTTATTACAGTGGCAAGAGGGTCCTCATGACTAGAAATTTATTATGATCTGTATCATCCAAAATTAGGAAAAAGAAGGCACCTACCAGGTGTTAATGGTCATTTCAAGATATAAATAAAAAAAAAATTAAAAAAAAGTTAGGAACCTTAAGGTTAAAGGTGAAAAAATAAAAGAGCTACACTTTTCAACCTTTTTGGGTTTTTACTTGGCTTGGTTTGGTTTTGTTGTGTTTTTTTAAATCTCAAAATAATTGGATTTGAAACAACTGGATTTGAAGCTGCCAACATTCCTGGGTTAGAAATACCGTTTCTGATCAGCTCTGTAAGCCAGCAACCCACAGGAACAACTACACAGACTGTAAGTAGCTTTGGGAGAGATGTACTGTGTTCGGTGTCCTGCAAACTGTTTTGCTTTTGGAAGCATCGCTCTACATTCTGTGTCTATTAGCCTTGAATTCATGCTCCCCAAGACTAACAATACTTTTCTTGGCTCAGCACCTTATGCTGCTTACTGGCTACTGTCCCAAAGAATAACCAGAATGCTGAAATAATTAAGGTCTTTCCTAAGTACTTGCTAAATTACCACAGACCACTGTGCAATTGATCACTGGGTGAAATACAAGCTTTCCATTCATGCTTGAGTACCTGATTCAAGACAAAACACATTCAAGTGGGGCACGATGTGGCCTTGCCAAAACTCAGCTCTGAGAGTCTGTGGGAAAAAAAAAAAAAAAAAACAAAACAAAAAAACCCAACAAAATAAAAAAAATAAACAAATCTGGGTGCATTCACCTCTCCATTTCCTTTTATCCACAATATATAATACCTCAGTTTAAGTTTGGAGATTGGTTGTTGCAATTTGTAAAAAGCATTTGGAAGATCAAGGATGATAATTAATGCTATTAGACAGATCTCTTATCTAATCATGTGCAGGCTTTTTTTTTAGCTCTGATGTTTATTTAATAAAATATTTAACAGGAAGCAATCAGTAACGAGATGAAAACATACAATAAACAAGTCTAGGTTTTTGTGCTGGATTGAATTGTAAGGGGGGAAAGTGAGCACTTTTTCAAAGACCCTATATTCTATATTAAAATTAACTTGTTGCCTATAGATCAGAACAGTTTATTTTGCTGCAATGAAGAGCAAGCTTCTAGGGGGAGCTGTTTCTAGGGGTTGGATTTAAATCAGTTAAATCTTTGAAACTTGTATTATCTAATCCTTTTGAATCACTTCCCTCCAACATCTTACACATCCTGTTCCCTTGACTATCACCAGAAGAATGAACCAGTATGTCCTGGTGAGTTCAGAGGTGTAGATTTTAGACTTTTTCCCCCCTTCCTTTTGAAAATATGCCCTATCAACAGATTACTAGACATACTGTTATATTTTACATGCACTCCTGAAGATAAATCTGGAGGCTGGGTTTGAAATTTTTATTTCTTGTTATATATACACCTAAGTCAACTTCTATGATTCCTTTTCATGAGCCCTCTGATGGGTACAGCAACACCTCCAGGTCCACAGCTGTGGAGATTTCTTGAGAAGGAGCACTTTACCCTACACAAAAACAACAGTTCTGGTGATGCCATGATACCCAGGTGAAAGTCCCAGGGTTTGTGACACAACACAGGTAGAGATGCTGGAGATGGCAGCTGCTGCTGGTGGAGAGAAGAAAGGTGGTACTACCAATGCCAGTGAAGGTATCACCGGCCAAAGACAATTCCAGCAGCGGGGGTGACCCATCTCATTCCCCATGGCCATGTGCTCTGTGTCAGCCTGGGTTGCATGCTGCTTGTATTCTCTTGGAACCAAACACTTGGAGGAATTTTTGCAGGAGAATAAGGACAATAAATAGAGTGAAATAGAGGATATTAAAAACCCACCTTCACCTCTGTCTTGGCATCATGAACACAATCAGCTGCTACACCAGACTGACCCAAATCAGGTGGCCCAAACCTTCCAAGTATGCTGCTACTCCACACAAAGATCTTCCTCTGGTCCCCTGGAAACATAAATCCTGCTGCTGCAGCAATGGTGGTTTCTGGGGCACAGAGATATGGAGGGCAGACAGAGGCCAACCTGGGATCCTACCATCCTTCCGGGTCTCCTCTTCTATTCCCATCATCTGGCACACCCCCCTTTTAGCAGCTCCAAGCTCAGCTCTGTTCCCAAGGCTCAGGCCCTCTTTGCACCCGTGGGACCCATGAGAATCCCATGCCGAGCACAGGTGTAACTGGACAGACTGATAATCCTCCCACCCTGTCACTGGGACTTGTGGACAGGACTACACACATGGTGACTTCCCTGATGAGCAACCTTTGCTTCTTGAGGAAGGTTTGTAAATGGCCTTAGAGAAGGGCTCAAAAACACTGTTCTAAAGAAATTACGAAAGAAGCACAAACACCCATGGTATAATCTATATATGACAGTGATCAAAGTGATTATGTTTTATTATCCAGATTAGCACAGTAGATTGTCCAAAAGCTTATTTTCAGAATGCCCCTTAGAAGAGGCAATGAGAGGAACACATGTACTAGGGGCAAGGTGGTAAAACTGCATCACAGTAGTGCTAAGATTGTCATATTGTGGGATCCATCAACAGCTAGGAAACACAGTGAAAAGTGTCAGAACATGCAGATATAGAAGTTATTTTGTGTAAACAAGACTACAGATAATAACCCAGAACTTCAGAAGCTTCCTTCAAAGTTAAATATAGAGACAGCATAAAGACGGATGACATTTAGCACTGAAGAATGGTGTACATTGGAGGAAATCTTTTCCTCAGGGTACTGAGTCCTAAGCTAACGGTAATGATTCAGGAAAAAAATATCTTCCCTTTTTGTGGACAGTGCTACATAGAAATTGTTAAATAGATGGCAAAAATTAGAAAAAAACAGTGGATTACAGATTCTTTATATTTAATCAGTGCCCCAAAAGTTTGACTCTACTAATTTTGTTCAGTCGACTAGACATACAACAAGAACAAAAGTTTCAAAGTTACCAAAAAAGGCTGAGGTATTCAGAATGATTCAGCTGGGAAAGAGAATAACTGGAGGTGATATCAAGGGCTTATAGTTGACAAATTTTCACATATTTTTTTAATTTCTGCATTCCTAGGTAGATGTTTAAGATGTTTACTTGCTTTGCAAAAAAGAAGAAGGGTTTGGGGTTGGGTTTTTTTCCTGGTTTGGTGTTGGGTTGTTTTTTTTTTGTTTTTTTTTGTTTTGGTTTTTTTTTGTTTGTTTGTTTGGTTTTTTTTGTTTGTTTGTTTGTTTTGTTTTGTTTTGTTTTTCCTTTTTTTTTTTTTTTCCCTGATGTTGTGGTCCTTCATTGGGTTGGAGTTAAAACCTTCTGGAAAACAAAAGTAACCAAGCTGGAAATATCCAATCCTTTCATGGGTAGGTGAAGCAGGAAACCCCTTAAAATATATGGGAAGCTGGACTGGAGCAACGCAAATCCGAAACCAATATGATTCATTCAATACGTTCTCCCTCTATTCTATCTAAAATGGCAGCTTATATACACTTTGAAATAGTTTACAGTTACAAGTATTTTCTCATTGGTACACAGCATAGGGAAAAATTGAAACAAACATTGTTTATCTTAAGGTAGCTAAAGTATTCACACTACAACTATACCTACTAATACCTAGAAAACCCATTGTCCCATGTTAACACCTTATCATAATTTTAACTGCTCCACAGGCTTCAAAGGCCTAAACCTGAAGCCCAGGCTGGGGTAGGTCAAACGTCAATCTAAATGTAGGTCATGCCCTGTCTCTCTCTCTCTAAGAAATTCTGCTACAGGTAGGTATGGGAATGGAGAAGACCAATGTACAGAGGACCACTCAGTCTATCTGAAACCATAGGCTCTGGGACAGTACTTTTCTCCTGCAGTCTAACTACACTAAGGAATCAACAACTTTCACTGTCTTTGGTTTTGGCTGGAAATTTCTCTTCATAGACTTGTGTTGCTGAAATTTCTGTGTCCCTTTCCAAAAGTAATAAAGGATTTTGGCAGAATGATGTTGAGTGTCATGATTTTGGCTTCAAAAAATTCCTGACCATATCCAATAAAAAGAGAAAAGACCACCTTATAGAACCCAGAAAGGATTATGCTTAAAGGAATTGCCTTTATTTGCATAGTAAATCATTAGCCTAGGAAATTCTGTAAATACTTTTAAGACCAAGAGGTAAGTGGAAAGATTGTGTCTGTACTGACATGAATTCTACAGGTTCCAGAATATCAGAAATTCACACCCAAGCTTTCACAGAATCGCAGAATCAGAAGGCTGGAAGAGACATTCAAGACCATCCAGTCCAATCCAGCCCTAACACCTCAACTAAACCACGGCATTGAGTTAAATTAATACAACATCTCTGCTTTCGTGTAGTCAAGAGTTTCAGTCCTAGCACAGCCTCACTCAGCAGCTTAGCATCAGAAGTTTGTAGCATTTGCCCATGTCAAAAAGGAGATTTTACTCTTATTTAGAATTAGCTTCTCCCCCCACTCAGTTCTTCTTGCCTACTACTTCAGCGAGACAGGTTGCACTGAGTTGCAGCAGAGCACCACAGGCTGAAATTAATACACTACATAATTAATACACTAGAAAATTAATTAGCCTGGTGCTCAATGAGGAGATTTGTTCTTGGTAACCTGATTCTGAATTATCATTTATCTCTTGCTTTCACTGAGTGAACAGTTTGCAAGCATCAGCAGCTATTGCAGGCAATTACATCACTGATCTTTCATTCTTTCATGGCCCTACCATATGGACAATAATAACTTGAATGGAGTCTAGCAGATGTTAAGGACATAGTGCAAGGCTGAGAATGCCCAGACAGGACCAATATGATTGTACTGAGATGTTTCATGCTAAAATTTTTACCTAATAGTTAAAAATATTTGCATTGTTCAACATATATATGTATATAATGAAAATCTGCATTTATATTTAGCTAGAGTGATGAAGAGATTAAGAAAGCAGATGGCACTACAGAGCAATATTTCTATGAAGTTAATTGGTTTTCTCTGTCTACAAAGCAGGGTAGGGTTTTTTTCATAAAAACTATGAAAGGTAATTGTTTTAATCAGATTTTCGAGAGAGTTTGTGTGCAGTTACTCAAATAAGGGCAAGAGATCCTGTTTAAACCGAAGGTATACGAAAGTTAGTATCTTTGTTTCCCCAAGCTTTGCAGAATGCATTCCATCATTTGTATATCAAAGAATCACAGAATCACTAGGTTGGAAGAGACCTTTAACACCATCGAGTTCAGGCCATGCCCTAACACCTCAACTTAATCATGGCACCGAGTACCACATTCAGCCTTTTCTAAACACATGGTGACACCATCACCTCCCTGGGCAGACAATTCCAGTACTTTCTCACTCTTTCCAGAAAAACCTTTTTCCTAATATCCGACCTATATTTCCCTTGACTCAGCTTGAGACTGTGTCCTCTTGTTCTGTCAGTTGCTGCCTGGAGAAAGAGACCAACCCCCACCTGACTACAGCCACCTTTCAGGGAGTGAAAAGGTCACCTCTGAGTCTCCTTTTCTCCAGGCTAAACAACCCCAGCTCTCTCAGCCATTCCTCACAGAGTTTGTGTTCAAAGACCCTCACCAGCCTCGTTGCCTTCTCTGGACACGTTCAAGCATCTCAATGTCCTTCCTAAACTGAGGGACCAGAACTGGACACAGCACTCAAGATATGGCCTCACCGGTGCCTGGTGCAGGGGAGGAATGACCTCCCTGCTCCTGCTGGCCACACCATTCCTGATCCAGGCCAGGATGCCATTGACCTTCTTGGCCACCTGGGCACATCCTGGCTCATGTTCAACTGCTGTCACCAGAACCCCCAGGTCCCTTTCTGCCTGGGCACTGTCCAGCCACACTGTCCCCAGCCTATGGCATTGCAGGGGCTTACTGTGGCCAAAGTGCAGGACTTGGCACTTGGACTTATTAAACTTTGTCTTATTGGACTCTGTCCATCCATCCAACCATTCCAGGTCTCACTGCAGAGCCCTCCTACCTTCCAACAGATCGACACACACTACCAGCTTAGTCTGGAAATGTTGTCTGCAAATGTACTAATGAAAGACTCAATACCTACATCCACGTAGTCAATAAAAATATTGAACAGACCTGGCCCCGGCACAGACCCCTGAGGGACACCACTGGTGCCTGGCTGCCAGCTGGATGCAGCACCGTTCACCACCACTCTCTGGGCCCAGCCATCCAGCCAGTTCTTAACCCAGCAAAGAGTGCTCCTGTCCAAGCCCCGGGCTGCCAACTTTTCCAGAAGAGTGCTATAGGAGACAGTGTCGAAGTCCAGATAGGCAACATCCACAGCATTTCCTGCATCCACCAAGTGAGTCACCTGGTAATGAAAGGAGACCAGGTTGGTCAAACACAATGTACCCCTCCCAAACTCTTGCTGGCTGGGTCTGATTCCCTGGCCATCCTCTAAGCACTGTGTGATGGCACTCAATATAAACTGCTCCATTACCTTACCAGGTACTGAGGTCAAGATAACTGACCTGTAATTACCAGGATCCTCCTTCCCACCGTTTTTGTGAATGGGTGTCATATTGGCCAGCTGCTAGTCATCTGGAACCTCACCAGTGAGCCAGGGCTGTTGGTAAATGATGGAGAGTGGCTTTTCAAGCTCATCTGCCAGGTCCCTCATCACTCTGAGATGGACGCCATCTGGGCCCATGGAATTATGATCATCCAAGGGGCTCAGCAGTTCTCTGACTGCCTTCTCCTGGATAACAGGGGAACCATATGGTACAGAGCTACACTGCTTACTGCATATACACTGAGAAAACCAAGAAACTGAGAACATTTTTCATCACTTTGTTTTTCCAGCAGTAACATGCATGAGGAGGGATGCCTGAGCCACTCCTTCAATCATGAGCAGTATCTCCAAATAGCACTCTCTTCTCCTACTCCCAAGGCCCTAGGAACAAGGGAAGTGCCATGAGAAAGACTGAGTCCACAGGTCACCTCTTTCACAGTACAAACACCCCTGTCCTTCCCTTGTCCCCTTGCTTACTCTGTGAATTTGGAAAAAAAGTAATGGTGTCTGGGTGCTTCACAAAAGGAAGTGAAAAATTTTAAAGCAGACAGGAAATACCATGCTGCAATGAAGCCAGCCTTGTGACAAGGGAACATGCTTTTATGGGCAGGTCTTGAGAACCCAAGCAATTTTACATGTAAGCACTTACACACACATATACACATGTGCATACACGCACGCGCACACACACATAAGCGCCTTTCACAACTCTCAGAGATTAGAGTTTCATCCACTTGAACTTCAAGCTGGACCTGGATAATACGTCTGGTTTTGTGACTAATGCAAATTTAAAAGCATTCTCAGAATTTGGAGAGTAATCCTGCCCCTGTGAACTTTTTCTGGGCTGAAGTACTCTGTCTGCACAATTACTTCACAGTGTCAGGGTTGTGAGCCTTATTCTTGGTACTCATTAAGTAAAAAGGAGTTCAGGTAATTGTCTTATTTTCAACCTGCAAGCTTATTTTTGCAATAGTTTCTCTTCATACTGAGAGCAGTAAAAAACCCATATTTTTGTACTAAGGTTGAACTTGATATATTTATAGTATGGTAATCATATCAAAATATTAATATTGCTCTCATATATTAATTAGGTATAAATATGATAAATTTACAACACAGAATCAGAAACTGCATATGTTAGTGAAAATGGAAAAAATGCTATCTTGAACAATAGAAAATTTCACAATAAAATAAAATGCTGTTCATCATGTAAGCCATCAGGTTGAATTATGTGAAGCAATTCAGAAGAACTTAAGCAAGGAAGGAAGGGAGGAAGGAAGGAAGGTAGGAAGGAGGGAAAGAGGATAACATTAAAATTGTTTCAGAAAGCACAGTAGAGATTGACTGGGTGAAAGCAATGACTTTCTGAATTTTAAATGAAGGAACTACTGAAACATGTTGCATGTGTATTTTTACTGAATTTTTGTATTGATTCCAAAACCCTAAAACTCAAAACCACCCTACTCCTGTTTTGCATAGGGAAAATCCAATACTTTTCAGAAGAATGTCTTTCTTTGTGTGAGGTCAGCATTATAGTAACGTGTGCTTCCCATCATAGGTTCAGCTTGGAGCTAAAATCAACAAAAATTATATACCAAAATATAACTTTATCATTCCATCTCTGTGGAGGCCAAAATAATCAGGAGGATATGCTGCTGAAACCCCCAAGTTGATACACGAATACATTGCAAATACACATGAATATACAAATAAAACCATCCAATGCGTTGTCTAAACTTTGCAGAAATGGTGCCCAGAAGCTTCCCACAATTCTCAGAGAAAATTTGGTGCCCCTACCCCACTATATGAAAATACATGTAACTGAGCAAAATTGAAGAGACTTTTCTCCCTGGTTTTATGATTCCTCCACAGATTACAGTTGATATATTTATACCAGGTCTGTCCATTTTCATTATATCTTTGTCCTTTTCCACTGATTAAAAAGGCAGGGATGCTCAGGCCTACAGCTGAAGTCAGTAAGAGCACAGTGTGGCTAATTTTTTTTCCAGGGGAGGAAAAGAAGAGGAGTAGAATGAGGGATGCCTCCTTATATCTGTATCTCAGCATTGCCACAGTGCAGCATGCCTAAAGGGCTCTGGGGGAGAACATCAAAGTGATTCTGCTTGCTAGTTCTTGTTCTCATCTTCCTTTTCCACCTTGGACTTGCAACCTGTAATTTTGTGAGCAAACTAGGTGTTCCCAGGTCTCCTCTCCATGTACTTGCAAGATAATTATCTGTTCCAGCCTTTTCTCTTCCTGGAGGACCCACACTTAATGAGCTAAGAAGGAGGCAGAATAATCCTCTAGTGACATTTGCTGAGAATTTTGTTAAGGAACAGAAATGAGAGTGAGAAAGCACTTACAGAGGCCCAGTGTATGTCATCATGACTCATCAGGACGTAACTAAAAGTGCTGTAGCAAATCAAACCAAGTGTTTTCAGGACAGACACTGCTTCTCGTTTGCAGCAAACAAATAGACGAGAGGGCAGGAGGCTATCATTGATTTTAATTAGTGGTTCAATTATGACCAGCGCATCAGGACTATATTAATTGAAACAGAAAGGCTATTATCTGCGTAATCAGATCTGTATTTCTCTATGTATCAGTGTTCGTTTCATCAGAAGAAACTTAGCTTTCTGGAGACTGACCTATTTGGGAAGAAAAAACTCCACATCAAAAAAAACCCCACAAAACCCAGCTGTAATTAATGCTGCTGATGTTGTTGCATGCTTTAGAAAATGTTATACAACTCATCAGAATTACGGAATGGTTAAGTGTAAGCAGGGGAGGAGCTGTTGTCATACGTGGTCGTTTCAAAGGAAGCTGCTACCTGTCCATGAGAGTCCACCTGCAAAGAAACAGGTCACAGAGCTACCCACTCAGTTTCAGGAAAGCTGCTTTGTTTCATGGAATCACAGAATGGTTTGGGTTGGAAGGGACCTCAAAGATATCTAGTTCCAAGCCCCCTTCCATGACCAGGGACATCTTTTACTAGATCAAGTTGCTTAAAGCCCCATGCAACCTGGGCCAGAAAACTTTTAGGGATGGGAAGTTCAGTGTCTCATTATTGTCACAGTAAAGAATTGCCTCGTAATTTGTAATCTATATCTACTCTCACTTTAAAGCCCATCTTTCTTGTCCTATCACTACATGTCCTTGTGAAAAGTCCCTCTTCAGACTTCACGTAGGCTCTCCTCATGTACTGAAAGGTCACAGTTAGGTCACCCCAGAGCCTTCTCTTCTCCAGGGTGAAGAGGGTCCTCCTTCCCACACTTTTTAAAGATGAGACAATATCTCCCTTTGTCCAGTCACCTGGGACTTCCCCTGACTGCTGTGGCTGTTTGCATATCATGTAGAATGGCTTGGCAACTGCATTAGACATTTCCCTCAGAACTCTGGGATGCATCTCATTTTTGTGACTGTAAAAGTCTGAAAGCTGTGCTAAAGGACTCAGTCCAGCACCACAAAATAAGTATGATCTGCTACCAGGAATTTTCCCTTTTCCAGTATACATAATGTTACATCAGACACATAGAGAAACTTAATTCCATGAGGTAGCACTGGCTCTATTTAAATACCCTTATGGTTTGAAGTGTATGTGAAGAAGCGGGAAACATGGGTTTAAGTGTTACTGGCTTGTGAGTGACGCAGGGTAGTGTATGAATAGTACAGTGCAGTGATGTGGTAACAACCCATATCTCTACAAGTGGGATGAAATCATTCGACTTCATTTGGGTACAGGGGACTTCACACCCTCATTAGAAGAGTTCAAAACTGACTGAGAGCTACAATTCTTGCACAACTAACTCAAATACTTGGCAATGATGTTAAAAAAGATAAAGCAAGGATAGAGCCACAAAATTGCTCACACTATCCATGAGAGATGGTGATATTAACTTTATCAACTTCAGATTAAGTTAATTTTCGTTTTCTAAGTGTGTAGCTGAAGATACCTGTGCTATCCATTGGTTTTATCTCTTCTACTTTCTACTCCACCTGAGTCACATAAATTACTAGTTATTAAGTTGTCAAAAGCCCTTTTTAATATTTGAGTCTATATTTAGAACTAATTATGTTTTTTTCAAGTAGCATGATAGGCACTTTTCAGCACTGATCACATTAAGAGACCAATTGTAACTCGTTATAGGCATTTGGAAAGTGTTTAAGCCAACAAAATGATAGGAGTAGGCTGAAACATCCCAGGAAGCCTTGATTAGAGCTAAGAGCTTCAGCAGGTTCAAGAAAGCTTTTGGGAACAGTAAACGGATTTTTAGGTTGGGTCTTACTTCCCCTACTGTGTAGACCAGGAAGCAACTAAAATAAACCCCCACATTCATACTCAGCAGTCTTTTATTAAGCTATCTTTTCCTACATGTTTGAAGATGTAATCTTACACCTTAAAATCCCTCACATAGCATTCAAAGCTAGGTATATGGGACATATCATTATTTTTTAGCTCTAACACCATAGGGCAAAGTGGGTCTCTTGACTCATGATGTTCAGCATGTTAAAACTTATGCATAACCAGAAGACATGCTTTTTTCAATATGAATTCAGTCCAAGAATTTCATGACTGATTCAAGAAAGTCTATGAGACCACAGGCATGGGAAGTATGAGCAGGTGTCCAAGTGATACAGAGTATGGGAAAAAGCCATAGTGTCCACTGATGCACATGGATAAAGATTAGAGAAATTGCTTCCATCAGGACTTGTACAATCTAGAATACAACTCAAAAGCAAACCCAAAAATCAGAAAACTGCAATGTATTGGAAAAAAATGTTAAAAAAAAATCACTTCTAAACAGTAAAGTTTAACCAGAACTGAGAAGTTCTCAGGCAAAACAAAATTGAAAAAACAAACCACAGAGAGACTGTGTTTTACAGTAATTTTCCTTAAAGTGAAAAATCTTCACAGTGCTCAACAAAAAAATGGTAGATATTAGAAGGGAAGTCTCTCTTTTATCTGTAGGTTTTTTTCTTCTCATTTTCCTGCAAAGCTTCAGTCAGCAGTAATGCAGAGTATATCCCTCTAATTTCCCATAGAAGGCCAAATTCTGCTGATATGGAAAAAACTTGGCCTAGGGTATTTTCCCTGTGATCTTTCTTCAAAGCTAAGGGAGAGAATTCCTTGCCATGATTTGGCCATTCTGCTCCATACAGATACAAGCTGAGCTGGCAGCTTAATATTTCTATCATTCAAGCTCTACAGCTTAAGTCCAAGTGCTGTGAGCTCATGAAGTACAATTTCTGGCCAGTGGTTCTTGCTGTTGTTTGACACCAAATCACTTTGCCTTACTCTTTGGTTATTTCCAATAAGTGTTTTGTGGGGTTTTGTCGTTTGCAGGAAAGAACAATGACATTTTTATAGATAATTTCACAAGCTGTACGTTTTCATTGGCAGGAAAGTTAAGAGTACTGGGCTAGCTACCTGGCAGAGGCAAGAAGCACAAGCTAACTTGAAATATTGGAAACCTAGTTACCACATACCTAAAAAGGAAACACTTAATCTAGAAGACAACCATGAAGACAATGTCACAGGAAGACCTACAAACTTACACAGCAGTGCAGGAAACCTTAGTCACTGATAAAATGTCTTCACTAGTTCAAACCATGTGAATTTGTAGCAAACCTTACTTTTCTCAGCAGGAGAAGGAGGAGACAGGGAGCTATCCTTTGGCCAGGCTCCTTCCTAAGGCACCTGCCACTCTTGCAAGATGCCAAACCCAAGTTACACATTTCCTGAATGACTGGGGTTTGGGCACTGAGTGAGGCTATCCCTTGCTGGAGCTCCTGACTCTCTAACTGTTGAGAAAACTGCCCAGAGAAATGGCCCTCCAGCTCCTATCTGATGCTGGATCCCTGTGTCAGCACTCCATTCTGCTTCACAGCTGGATAGCATGCTCTCCAGCAGCCACACAGGAGTGTCCCTGCTGCAGTCACAACTTTGCTCTGCACAATAGGCGTGGGCAATGTCACTTCCCAGGACACTGACAGATGACAGTTTTTAAGAACTTAATTTTCCTAAAATACTTGAGGATTTTTAAGAACAATATACATTCCCCTCAGAGTGGTTATGGTGCTTGACTACTTGCCCTAATTTCTAAAACTCTGAATTTGTTATTTTTAATATTGTGAGTGGCAGAATTGTCATCCAATTTAATTTCTGTCACAAAAGTCCAAGTGGGAAAGCCAAAGTCCTTACCTCATCCCTGTGAATAATATGATACAATAGATGCCAAGATTAGAAAATGGAGTAGTGCTTATTTTAAACCTATTTTAAGAATTACTGATTTCCCATTTATGCTAAAATCTCACTCTTTAACAGTTGCATTTGGACCCTTGTTAAGCAAACACAATAAGCAAAATTTTAATACTGTGCAAACACATAGCTTCATCTTTTGCAGCAGTCATTAGTCCCACTGCTTGCTGGACTGCATTTATTTTGTAAGTCAACAGCACCCCTTTAGAGGTTCTATTACCTATTTTTCCTGAAGCTTTGTTTCTCGCTGGTGCATCACGCATAGATTCACTGTGCATGCCTGATGTGCACCCTGTTAGGAAAGGAAATCCTAATTATTTTTGTTTCTCCAGCCTTTCAACCCACAGTTCTCACAGGTAGCAGGAAGGCTTGATAAAATCCCAGAATTTTTCAAATTTTGTACATTTAAAAAGAAAATCAGCTATTTTTATCACTTGAAAAGTGATTTGGAGGTGTTAATACAAAAATCATAATCAATACATATCTGGAATGCAAATAGAAAGGATGCTATAGCACTGAGGTTCCTTTTTCAGGTAATAAAAAATATAGCTTGGCACAAAGTTCCTGAATTGTATTGTCATTGGGAATGGAAAGCCTCAGATATCTACAGAGCTGTCCTTTCAGCAGTTAGTCTGCATTAAGACAGGAAGCAGTCTGCTGGATAATTTTTAAAAATGTTCAAGCTGCCATTGAGACAAAAATCTGAACTTTCTGATGATTCTTTGAACCCACTCCAGTCTTCTTGAAATTATAACTCTGGGTTGGAAATAAAGTAGCTTTGCGTTTTTTTGTGTGTTCCTGTTTCTACCTGCTTTGTGCTGGACCAGAAAAACCATTAAAGCAACAATTATCTCAGGCAGAGATTTAAGCTTTCTGGTTTTCCAGGAAACTTGGTGCTTTTTGACCCTTTATACCTACTGGAAATCTTATCTATGGACTGCTGCTTTGAATGACAGGCTTTACAGCTAGCATGGGAGGGCAGAGGCATCCATGGTTTCACACATCATCAGATAATGACTTCTGGACTCCGGAAAAGAACACCTCACCTCACCACTTGACAGACAAAGAGTCATTGTCAGGTTCAAATTGGTCAAATTATTATTAGAAACTTTTATTTAATGGATGTGAACCTGATTATGATTCTTTAAATGCTGTGCTTTCCTAAGCAAGAGTTCTTGTTTCAGTGTTTTTGTAAAACATGTGTCTCTGTGGGACAGTTCTCTACAGATTATTTATTGAAATGGGAAAACAGGAAAATTGACTTTTCCTCCATATGATTATAAGCAATTCCTGGCCAGGGAAGACAAAGGTTAACACAAAGACTGCATAGGGTACCTGGTGACAAAGTCCTTCTACTTTAAAATAAATAATTAAATAAACATCCTTTCATCTCTGTGTTCCTTTCATTTCCCACCATATATGAGGCAAAAGCAGGAGGCGGATAATTTCTAGGGGTGTTTTGCTACTATCTTTTTAGTCAGCTGGCCAAACTAGTGTTAATATTTCACCTCTGTTCTTCCTGGAAAAGCCAATACCCTGAAATTTTCATGTTGTCTGTTTGCTTTTAACTAGTGCTTGACTGAGGCTGAGAAACCTAAATATGTGTAAATAAAATAGCATATTTTTGTATTTCTATGCTGCATGTACTGAGAACACCATGTGTCATATTGAAAATCAATGCGTTTTGACATGACTTTTGCCAAGTTTTTTACCAACCACCCATTTTCTCTCTTAGTTCAAAGACTGTGCTTGTGGTCAGGTTTGTGATAAGATCTGGGGTACAAAATGCTCTAGGCATTTTATCTTTTTTAGGATGAGCGTTTAAAGCTAGACTCACTCTAGTTCAACCAAATTGCTGATTTTGCTAAAATTTTGATTCTTACTCAAGCATTTACTGCCTTTTTTATCTTCACATCCATATCCAACATTGTTGTAGCAGTGGGAAATGTTGTGAGGTCAGGTCTTTCAAGGTTTAGCCCTGTGCCATTTGTTTTTACTCATCATAGTCAGGTTGAACAAACCCAGACCAATCTGCAGCAGCCTGAGAACGACAGCTAAAAAAATCGTGGTATGGATGTGGCCCGTCAAGGAGGCACTCAGGAGTCAACTATCCCACACAACAAATTATGAATATGTGTGCCAGGTTGTGGGTGCATAACCAAGTATAATTTAGCTGATGATTTGAAAATTGAGCAGATTGGGTACAATATAATTGCTTCAATCTCCCTCTTTAAAATCAAGAGGAAAATGTTTTGATCCACAGCTGGTGTGTGAAAGATGGTGGCAACATGCAGCAAGTGACTAAGTTGTAAACACTTGGTTGTATTGATTGCCTGCACCCCACTTCTCAG
Organism: Chamaea fasciata; assembly: GCF_029207755.1. Lineage (NCBI taxonomy): Eukaryota > Metazoa > Chordata > Aves > Passeriformes > Sylviidae > Chamaea > Chamaea fasciata. The sequence goes on from NW_027094089.1 coordinate 56,167,104, forward strand.
AGACCACACCATGCAGCAGTGAGGCAGGAGTGAGTCTGCGGTGTGAGACTTGGCTGACTTGTGCTGCTTCCCTCTTGCATACATGTAGTGTCTACAGTGCCTGAAATTTTCAAAGTGGAGAGGAATAATTCGCAAAAAGGCATGTTTACAGTGGCTTAATAGGTACTATAAAAATTGCTATCTGTGACTGGTGTCAGAGGAGGACTGCCAAAACAGTTTGCAGTCGGGTATACATGCATTGCTTCACTTAAGAAGGGGCTCATACACTAAATTAGTGACACTGATATTTGGAAAGCAGGGTAGGTAAATATCAGATGCATCTGAAAAATGTGTCTCAGTGTGTACATAGTGTCTCAGTGAGATGCATGTAATTAGTGATTATTTTCTTATTTTATGAGGAAGTCATATTGTGTACACATATTCAAACCTCTCCTCCAGTCATGTTATTATCCTTAGATTTTGATTTTGGATTAGACAATGGCAAGACTGCTATTGTTTAATTTATTCAGTGTCTTCCTCTGTTCATCCCACATAGTGCAAAAGTCATTGACGTGTCAAATTTAAATAATGTGCATTTATATCCAACTCTTCCAGAAACTGCAGGTCTCTTATTCAAGATTGGTCTGCCAATAACATACATATAACTGCATTGGAGCATGAGCCTTATACAAGCATAGAATCAGGTAGTGCAGAACAGTGTGGTAATGAAAGGATACAATATAATCATTTTTCGAGAAAATGAGCTGAACATAAAGCTATATATATGTTTCAACCACCCTCCTTCTACCTCAGTGGAGTTTTTCTCTCCTCACTTAACCTTGTACTGACCCTACCTTTCCCAAATGCATTTTTGGACTGCTTCTTTATCCAGTCATACCTTCAGACTAAGAAATGGGAATATTTATTCTATACATTCACATCCATTTCAATATTTGTATAGGATAATAACACTCATTCTCTGAAAAAAAAATTAATTCTACAAGAGTACAGTCTAACAAATTAGTTTCCCACGAATGAGGATGAGCAGGCAGACAGGTAGGTAGCTACTTCAGAGGACTCTTGTGCTTGGCATTATGGACTTTCACTGAAAAACCACAAAAAACCCCCCATGCAACAAGAGCTCTGTTTCACCTGCTTTTCCTCACAAGATCAACAAAAACTGTGGAGAGAAGGTGCTGCTTTTGAATACATAACCTTTAACTCCGGGCTAACCCTTATCTGCAACCCAGCTGCCGGTATGTGAGACTCAGCTTCAGAACACAAGAAATCATCCTTCTCATTTCTACAGTTAGAATGGCCACAATCAGGAGTAAAATCTACTCATGACTCTGTGCAGCAATGTTCCCCATGGCACATATATGCAATAGTGTTTTTGGTGAAGAACCACCTGAATCTGGTGGAATAATCAGAGGCAATTACCACATTTGGATAGCCACCTGAAGAGTGTGGTGGCTATAGGAATTGAATTATCCATTCTTCCAAATATTGGAAGGATGGATAATTTTTGCCAGTCTGGCTGGGAAAAACCAGGGAACAGTGACAAGCAACATGCAACAGCCTCTTGTGTATCTCCTGTGGCTGCACAGAAGGACTCCATTGCCCTCAGCCCAAGGATTTTCAGTATATTTGATGTACATTCAGAAGAACATGGAATTAGAAAATATCATGAAGATACACCCATTAAAACTTTATTTGAAGAGTCAAATTTTTTTTCTGAAAAGATTTCGAAGTCTACCATTCAATATAAAGTACTTTATGAAAAATTCAGGAGGTTTTGTCACAAAATATGCTGTATACTAACACACACTTTGCATGCGTAGACTTATGGTTTACGTTTTTATATATTTTGGTAGAACTCCCCCTGTGTTTAAGGGAGGTATTTATGTACACCCTTGGCAACTGAGCAGCATCCTGATGAATCACTTTCCTCCCTTGCTTTGAAACACCCAAGAATGACTATGACAGTATTGGGAAGGTGATGAATTCAATTTCTCCATCATGTTCAAGGCTGCACAGTAAATCATGGCACAGTTAGTCACCATGGAGGGGAACTGGCAGTGAGAGGATATCATGCATTTACTACCTCTCTTCCATTGTACATCGTATCCTTTAAATATTAGCTCACTGTCATTTCAAAAGAATTCACTTTTTTAAAAAATTCCTTCCATCACTTCCTCTTTTTTTTTCACCCTGATGAAACTATTTTGCACTGATAGCATATATTTAGCATTGGTTACATAGGCCCAACATTATGACAGGAAGGGTTTGTAATTAACCATGCTGTTATGTTGTTTAGATTAACGTTTCTTCAAATTATGCTGTTATGTGGCATCATTGCCTATAAATATTTGCAAAATGGTCATAATATTAAAGTCTGACAGGAAAGGTGAACCCTCACATTCTTAATTTTTTTTTTTTTTTAAGTCGAGGTGGCATTTAACCAAAATATGAAGTAGTCAGGTCAAATCACAGAGCTATCACTTGTGAGAGACTGCTTTATATACAAGCAATTCCTGCATCATCTTTCCTTGTTTTTACTCCAGCCTACCCCATCTTTCTTCCCATTAACAATTCCAGGTAGTAGTACTTTTCAAAGTGACGTGCTAGGTTGCAAGTGCCAACTTGAAGTTTCTATAACACCCCAGAAAACAGAGTAGATGGCAGAACTCAAGAATAAATGTGACTCAGCTTACACCTGCTACTGTGGCCAAATCTCAGACTATAGCAATTGCTTCAATTCATAAGGGTAAAAATATTAATGATCAAGATGTTGATGCAATCATGATGATGATAGGTAGATGGTCTAGAGAAGGAAATTCACAAGTAAATCCAAACTCATTCATGGAAATACATTAATAAATCAAATTATACTGCAGAAATGTGCAAGTCAGCAGCACAGCACAGCTCAGTGTAGACGACCAGAAAGCAGTGACCATTGACTTGGGGTGAACCATAGGACTTCCTATATAAACTTTCCACTTCTGCAGCTGTGCTACCAATTAAAGTGTGGCCAAACAGAAAATACAGCACAGTGACCATTTGCAGACATGAAACCTGCTATGATATGGAATAATCACTGAGGAAAATGTTATGGCAAGATGCTGAATTGGGTGACATCATGTCCATAATCTAAAGGTATGTTTTGGAGGAAAAGTACCAGAAGGTACTAACTGAAATCAGGAATCTCAGTTCTGTAGTAAATATCTCATGATCAGTATCAAATGTAAAGTGAATACAGCAAAAGCTTAGTGAACCAAAGTTAATTGTTAAGCCAGGTTCACATATCAGTATCCAGACATATGTGATCACTAAGACTCACATTTTTATATCAGTCTTTTTCTTTAGTACTGATTGGTTTTGTGCAGAAACAACTTCGCTTTAGTTTATATTCAATTTAAAACCTGGAATGACATAGTTTTTTGTAATACATGTCTATATTTTATGTGCCTGTAATCTGGTTATTTATGAAATGGGTACGTTCAAAGTACATTAGAGGCACTATGCGATGAGGATGGGTTCTTTTGTACCTGATTTTTTACTTTTGTAATAGTAAAATTGCAGTCTCATTTAGGTTGAAAATTGCACACATATTACTGGTATGCTTCAGGTTTATTTGATGGGGTTTTTTTTCCCCTGGTGATAGGAGTTTGTTAAAGTTTCTAGGTAATTAGGGCAAATTTAGGTCCTTCTAGATGTTACAGTAATTCTTACTTAGCTATAAAAATAGTTTTATATATATATATATATATATATATATATATATATATATATATTTGCAATTCAAGTGGCTCAGGGAGCATTCTCGGTAAACTACAAATGTTGACTTTCTCTCTTTGTCAGACAACTAGGTGGGAAGTTCTGTTTGGAAAAGAAGGCATACTTTGCCTAAAGCGATGTTATCCCCTAAAATGACCTTGTTTATTGGAATCACAGGATCACATCTGGCAACAAAAACAAGGAATAGAATGCTAGGAGGCTTTCAAAGCGGAAAGGACCGCTACACAAAGAATTTATGGCCCAAAGTTTAGCTAAGGGTAGCAAGGAAGCTAGGCTCATTATCACTGAAGTGAAATTTTGACAAAGCTGATTCCCACAGGGTTTAGGTCAGCACAAGCCATCGTCAGTCTTGCAGTGTTTTCCAAAATTTTGTATAAGTGATTTTAAATGTGGCAATAATTTTAAAGGGAGGTTAGTACTCCATCATCAATTATGGTTTCTCCTATTTTTGCAGCAGTCTAAGAGAAAGCAGGAGAAGGTGTTTGTGTGCCAAGTCCCTCTGATATGATTGCATTGAAGCCACAGTCTTACTCTTCCTTCCATACAACACAGTACTAGAGAAAAAGTGGGGGGTTTGGTTTGTATGGGAGAGTATGACTGTAAATTCTTTCTCTGAAAGCATAATAGAGATGTTAATTTTCATATGCTTTTACTTTTTGAATCAATTTCAATTACATTGGAGGGTAAGGACAGGAAGAAAAACATACCAATATGAAAGAGGGTTCAAAAAGTACTTCTAAGAAATATGTATATAAAGTCCAGCCAGGGAAGAGTAGGGGGGATAGTTCAGGTCCTAGCTTTCATTTGTGCTAAAAGGACTTTCAACTCTTCACAGACAGCATCAGCAACTTTATGCGTATTGTCAAAATACTGCTGCATCGAAGACACTCAATTATCAAGGTAAAAATCTGCTTTGTCAGTTTACCTAATTCCTGAAAATATTTACTCATTAATAATCTGTGTATGTACAAATCATATGGAACAAGTTCTCCCTGCCTCACTCTCAGATTTCATCAACGGCAATCTCCAGTAAAGTGAATGAGCATATTTTCTGGTTTAACTACCCACCATGTTTGTGGTGAGAAATTTCATAACCAGCAATGATCTATCCAAAAATGTAAGTAAAACTTAGTTGTTTATGGTTTTCTAAGTCTTCGTAGGTGTTTGTACTCACTGATCTCAAATTTAGTTGCTTGTTTTACTTGATTTGGAGCAAGCCTTTCTCCCAGTATTGCAGTTGGATCCTAAAAGGGGCCAACTCCATGATAAATAGTTTCTTGTGTTAGGGGTATGTCTGTATAAACTTAGAGCAGGAGGCTTACAGTGCTCCTGAATTTTTCTGATCCAATTGATATCTGAAGTAGGGTTAATTTCAGTCCCATGTATAATGTGGAGCTTGTGGTGGGCTCTGTGGGAGGACATTCACACACTGCTGTGCCATTAAGGTGTCTGAAGATGAAACTCCTGGATCAAAATGAATGTCCAGGCATTTTTTGGAGTCTGAGTTACTGAAGAAAGGACCCAGATCATTCCTGAGAAGGCAGGTGGACATGGAAAACTACAGCAGATCCCATTTCACTCAAAGGAATAGGCCTATAGTGAAGACCTATAATGAAGTATCGCCAGTCACCCATTTGTCCTGGGCTCAAATGTCTGGAAAGATGCTAGAACAGTTCTCCCTACAATACATTTCTCAGATTTCTCAGAGGTAAACACTATTGCTGTTTTCCCAAAATAATTTTTCAGCATTACACTGCTCACTTCTTCTATTTTTCAACATGCATGAGAATAACCAATAGGTAAACTGGATGAAAAGTCTTGTTTTGAAAGCTCTTCAAAGCAATACAGCCTGAACTTAGTATTTTTATGCTGCAGGAATTAAGATGGACACAAATTGTTCCCACAAAGAGGACGCTGAGTTTGGGGAGGTGCTACTTTATTCTTCGGTCATTGCACGAGAAGCTAAATGCCTTAAACAAATTATAGCATGTGCTTGTACAGCCTCCGGGGCACAGATCTGCTGTTGCCACAAAACCCCCACAGTTCTGGGAATGCATCAGGGTTAGAATGCATCTAAGGACCAGGGTCAATGTGGCAAGAGACTGATAGCCATTGACTTTGGTGGAGAAACACAACAGTATCCTCCAAGACTGATGCTTAGAAAACATATCAGATTTTTAAGTGCAGTAGACAGTGATCTGGGTGAGACTGATCATCTAGGAAGGGAGCAGATGGCACTGGGGAATCCTGGCAGAGACAAGATCACATGCTAATGAGTCTTTTAAAAACAAGAAGGTATCTGGGAATGGGCAGATGGAGCAGTGTTATGGCTGGGAGTAATATGGGAAAAGAGGGCTTCATTTTAATTACTAATTTTTTAATTGAGAGTATTAAAAACATGAATCAGGTGGGACTGGGCAGTTGTGAAAGGACATCTGGGACAGGATAAATGATGGTAGAGATTTGGGAAGAAAAAGAGGGGCACTGCTTTGTGAGGGCGCTTGACAGCACTACGTGGTATCTGCCCAGGCCTGGACGCCAGCTGGGGACCTCTCCCCTCTGCTTCGAAGACACTTTTTGTTTATTCCCTGGGTGAGTATCCTGGGCCAAGTGTAGATAGTGCCAGTCAGACAGTGCTTCTCTTCTGCATGTGTCATGGGGCAAGTCAGTGCCATCCCCCATGCAGATGCCACACACATGGCTTCTCTGTACTGCAGCCACTGTGAGAAATAAGCACAGGACAAAAGGTGAAATTAGGATTTTGTTCTCTTTATGCTTTTCAAATACTCATGCTATTCAAATATTGCCTTCCACTTGTTTTTTAAACATCAATATATTTTTTGTTTTAACACCTTGATACTCAGTAGAAATAAAATGTCATTATTTATGTAGTGTCTTTATATCCCTGTTCACTTAGGGTTTTAAGCATTTTAAAGGAATTATGGTGATCTGATGTGTCAGCCACACTCAGAGATATTAAAACTGAAACTTGTCATGTACTTAAAAACCTCAAAGGTTTATTTCACTGGTGAATAGAGAAAAATCTTCTTAAAGGATAGAAAGCAATTTGGGTCAAGATATGCTGGCCATCATGGACAACAAAGGGGTTCAAGGTCACGTATCATGAATTCTTAATGGCTCTAAAGACCAAAAAAACTTCTCAATCTGTAGAGTATTTCTGCAGAGTTACACCTTACTCCTTATTTTAAGAGTGTATAAAGAAAGTGAATAATAGTATATTTCTTTCTTAACAATATTTTACTTGGTGTTCATAGTACATTTAAAATCAGAATAAGGCGATATTCAGAACACCATCCTAAAATTATTTGCATGAAGCAATATGGGCAGAGACTTCAGAACCCTGGGTACTGTGCACAGGCTGATGAATCCACGGAGTTTTATAGACATATATAGATACATACAGAAAGTAAGAGTCATCAGTACATTATAGGTACTGTTGCCTTCAGAAAGGAGTCTTATGAATCTCTTAAGACCGCTTAACCTGAAATTGTGACATGAACAATTCCTTTTGCACGTACACAGCAGTGATAAGCATTTTTAGACGGGTGGAGTAAAAAGATGCTAAACCCTTAAATATCAAGAGATTCACAAGAGTTTATTTCAGCCAGAGACCATACCTGTGGTTGATGCCTTTGTCAATAATATAGCTTTTCATTATTTAAAAATATTTGCAATTATAGCCTATGCAGTAGAAAGTTTTATTCAGTTGCTCCAAGGTCACACAGAGTCTGTGTTGGTCCTCAACTGAAGGTGCTTTATAAAATATTTAAGCAGTTGCACTTAAGAGGGTCAAATTCTCAGCCTCATTAAAGAGCGGGGCGTAAAATACTCAAGTGAGGTCAAGATTTGCTCAGAGCCTGCCATCTGAACTGTGTGGTCTAATGAATGCAGTAAGTTTTCTGTTCTTTTATTTTGACTAAGTGTTGACATTCTGTGGCTTTATCACTTTCCAAACCATTAAGCTGAGGATGTTACAACAAGAACTGAGGGGAAAAAAAAAAGCGAGAAGTACAAAGAAGGTTGCTGACAAGTTTCCTCTCAATTTTACAGTATATTTTATGTAAAGGAGAATGGAATGCTTTCTAGTAATTCTTCTTTCACCTTGACTACCAAAGCACTCACTTTGAAAACTTAACATAAAACAGCTAAGGAGACTTCTGCTCACATACATGCGGAGTATGTGTGGTCCTGGGAGAATTGACACACACCCAGGAGCTCATGTGCTCTCTAATCTCTTCTAGCTGGCTGTGGCATCCTGACTGCATAGTTTGTCTTGTACAAACATGCCAGGCTTGGCTGTCGGCCCAGCAGGACTGATGACTAGTTAGGTCCTATGTCTCAACTGCAGTTTTCAGAAGGGCCATAAAAATTAATGTCACAGCCACACACCATTGCATGAGACACGAGTGCACCAGCTTTTTGGCCCTGATGGACCAAAAATAGGATGGACCCCTGCTACAATGGAAGTCATATTTTTGTTCAAGTCCTTCACACATTATTCATACTATTTATGCATCCATTAATTTTCCAGAGTCCAATTCCACTTATTGCAAAAAAAAGACTAAATATGTTTACAGCATAAAAAAAAATAAATGTTTCCTTCCCTAAGGTCACCATTCATCAAAATGTTTCAAAAAACCTCCATTGTTTTAAAAAAATTAATAGCAAAGGAGCATCAGAAGCCTTATACTTGGAGCAGCACCAGATATACTAAATAAATTCCTGACTGTTGTTTAACTGATATGTTCCCAAAAGACCTACAGGAATACCGTTTTCATATTGAAGTGTCCCACTAATAAGATTTTCTTCTAATCTAAATATCCCTTGTGCTTTTCAAGCTTTATATCAATCTCCTCTCCAGATTAAACTAATCCAAATGTGTCACTCATTTTCTGGTTTCCATGGGACTTTTTTTTGATGATCCAGGGTTCTCTCCATTAGGTTCCTGTATAAGTCCATGCATTTTTTAATTCAGCCTATAAAATCACAGAAGATGCTTGTCAGAATGTACCAAATTGCAGTCACAGAAATATGAATGAATGCCTCATTCCAGCATTAAAATCATAAATGAAAGTCTTAACAGTAACAAAGCTATCACATTTCTCTGAAATTTCACTTGATCTTTCCTTTCATTTGCAACTATTTTCTCTCCCAGAAACTCCATTTCTATTAGAATTGGCCAAGTAATTCTGCACTTACCTCCAGCTCTGACTAGGCTATAACTGTCTAGCTTGCTTTTGGGACATTGTGTGAGACAGTGTGAAAATATGTACTTTAAATATGTCATTGTTTTTGGTTCCCACAAGTGCTCAACCATGGTTAACAAGCCTTAATTCTGAAATTTTCATTCCGTCTATTACTTTATGATGTTGTTATGTTGTAGGTATTCCTACACTAACATTTCTTCCACTGCTTTTCAAAAAAAACCAAAACAACCAAAAAACCTAACAAAACTTCTTTGGAAGTCTACTCAATTTTTAAAAAATTCATTCAAACTCCCTCTTACATTTAGAAATATTAAATATGCAAAACCTGCAAGAAATTCAAATTTGTGGAAAAATAATGGAAAAAAGTTTATGGAAATCTAATAGCAAATCCTGGTTTTAGTAGTGTTAGACTCTTCAGCAATAAGGACTGCTCGTAACAGTTGCTAAGGATTAATTTCTTCAAATCAGTCTTGTTATTTTTGTTTGTATTGAAGAAATGGATTTTTTTTTTCTGACACCAACCAAGTTTACTTTCACAGTTACATGTACTAGCATAGTTTTCTCTTGGTTAGGAAGGTTTTTTTAGAACTAGATTATATATGAAGCTGTTTGGAGAGGTTTTTTCATGGTTATAGTTCTGTTTATTTTAAGCCAAATTTACTTTGCCAAGGAAACAAAGACATCATCCATATGAATTAACCTCAAAGATGTTATTAGGATAAATTAACTGAACTTTTTTTCGCAGAGAGCAGCAAAATACTCAGAGAAGCTACAGCAGGTAAATATGGTCTTTGGACTGCTTCTACAAAATAAACTTTCTCTAAACAAGTGACAATATAAGGACAATCCATATTCTGTCTAGGTCACATGAGGTGAAAGGTTTGCTCAGTCACAGCACACATCCCAAGTGAAGTAATGAAATGAAAATTCACAATGCTCTTTGACAGCTCTTTGACTGAGTTAATGTTGCTCTGACCAAACATCAGTGTCCCACACACTCCACATTTTGGGGCTAAAGAATTCAAATCTCAACAACATTAAATAAAAATACATTAGGAATTCAAGGTCTGTCCTGACAACATTAAATAAATAAATATGGAATAAAATATAAAATATAAAATATAAAATATAAAATATAAAATATAAAATATAAAATATAAAATATAAAATATAAAATATAAAATATAAAATATAAAATATAAAATATAAAATATAAAATATAAAATATATATAACATACAAAATAAAAATATAAAATATAAAAATAACTTTTAAAATATTAAAAGGAAAAGTGCAGGACTGATTTGATTTGGTTAAATTTCACTTGAGGAAATAACTTTTTACTTCACTGCTCTCTGCCATTTACCTACTTTTTAGATGAGAAAAGATTTACATTGGCTCCAATAAGAATCTTTAAGTGTCCTAGAGGCTTTACAGCACGTCCACTTATTTTTTTCCATCTTCTTCTCTCTTCCTCCGTTCTATTACTTTCTTTATTCTACAGTATATTGCCATGCAGCATAGCAATACAATAATCAAGCTGCATGGTACAGATCTGCTTCTGCTGAGCCAAAACTGTACTTAGATAAACACTCCAGGAAATCCTGAATCCTGACATATTCTCAGTAGTAAATTTGCAGTGGGCTTTTTTAGACACTGTTTTTTTCGGCCCTGCTCTTCTTTGTCCTGCTCTCCCTGAATGTCTATCTATAAGATAGAATGATTGTTCTCTGGCTCTGCAGAGGGGAGTCCTGCCCAGGAAGCAGTGTTTGCCCTCAAGGCATAAGCTGTGCTTGCAGGCCCTTCTCAGAAATGCCACAAGAGACTCAGCAGAGGGAGATCGTCGTGCCTCCTCCCCTGCCAGGAACAGAGATCCTCTTTCGCAAGAAGAGTACAAAATGTGTTCCCTTACTTGCTGGCCCGGAACACACCACAGTACCAAACAAGAGGTTATGCTGCTGAAAAAATTTTAGAGGCATAGCCTTGTTTTTCTTCCTTTGCATTTTCAGCTCTGCTCTTTTTGGGATAGTTCTTAGTTGTGTCCTGGGACCTTTTTACCTTCCATATGACAGATGCATGAAATTGAATGGACTAATGTGATGGATTAATGTGACTGATTAACACTTTGGTTTTCCATGTCTGAAATGTTTGGTACATGCAGTACAAGCGTGAATACTGTGAAAGAGAAAAGGGAGAGTTGTAAGTGGAAACACCATACTCCAGGGAAGAGAGGGAGCAAAAACAGAAATGGAAAGGAAAACATTGCCATTAGTATTTATCTGACTTCAAGTGCTGAATTCTAGTTGATAGCTAGCGTCTGTAATGACCATTTTTTTAGCTGTCAAAGTCAAACGCAGTACTTTCATGTTCTCAAACAGTAAACATGAAAGAACTGAGCTGAGAAACTTGTCAATATCTTACTTAACCTACTTTTGATTCTCTGCAATATTAGTAAAATCAAATGCATGAAACTTGTGACTGCAAGTAAGATTTTGAAAAACAAAGTGGGTTTTTAGGACTAAGAAGTCTGGGTTTTGTGCAACTGATAATAGCTGGCACACAGCTCCTCTGCCATTCACACTTAGCTGCCTTAAATCATTACCCTATGATGGCTACAAAAGTATAAGTAATACATGACTGGAAACAGTCCTTTGGAAACTTCACACTGGGCCCTGATGCAGTATATCTTGTTGTCAAGTACCTTCTATGCATCAAATGCATGTAAGCTCTCAACCACAATTGCAATACTTTTAAGTTATTCAAAGAACCTAAACATCAGAGCAGGTAATTTGAAATGTCATACCAAAGCCTCACTTTTAGAAATCCAGAGTATGATGTGCAGAGCCACAGCTCCATTAATGAATTTTATTAACATCTCAGTTGCACTCCTGCCAGGTTCAACAGGAATTCGTCTGTGTATCAATGGGAATACTATTAAGACTTATCATATAACTTGTGTTAAAGAGTAAATTACTCCACAGTATGCTGAGCGATTATGCTAGAAGGGCAGTCCATCTGTATAAAAGAATGCAGGTCTTTACTTACAGCTAACCAAAGGTTGTTGTCTATAGCAGATAAATATGTACACGAGGTTTTCTAAGCAGTGAAATAAAAATTTGTATTAAGACTTTCTAAATCAGGTGAAAGAGAAGACACATAGCTACTCAGCTGAAAAAAAGAAAAGGCCAATGAACCAGTCAGATACTATCACAACACAAATGATATCTCTCACACCAAGCAGAGAATGGTCTCCAGGCACAGGGGAGGGTTCCACCCTTGCCCTTCTTGCTTAGAATCCAACCTGACACACACCGTGGCCTTTTTGGGATCACGAGTTTGTGAAGTGCTAAATTCCTGCTACTCTAACTTGGCTTTGACACTGCCAGGCTGTTGATATACAATACCTCCTACGGTACACTAGCTAGTCAGCATGGCACCATCCTTATCATTGCTTGTTTACTATAACCCCGAGACAGTGTTTAGTTGCAAACATTTGTTTCCATAAAACATGGTACTGACATGTCCACCTTTCTGTATTTTCCCCTTTTTTAGCTCTTGGAAGTAAATTTTCCCTCCCTGGAAGTTCAATTTATGCATGACTAAGAGATTTTCTTGCTTGATGTTTCAAATTTGACAGTTTTAGTTTCTCATTTTTTGGAGTTTGCTTATCATAATACTGAAATATAGGTGATTGTTCAAAGTTTATCTCTGCATGAAGAGACTCCTGGAACATATAAGCTGCCCTGAATGAACTCACCCTTGGATGCATAGAGGATAATCTCATTTCTGATAACACTGTACAGAGGGATGCATGAAAATGTGGCAACATGACTTTAGGTTTAATTTTAGTCCCAAAGATGACTTTATTGCATTACTAATGCTCAGGTTTATATTGCTGACAAAGAGTTACATCACACACAGTCACATATTTGACTAAGGAGATTGTAATTTATGAAATAATATTGGTACTGTGACTTTAACATTTCTTCAAGTCCTTTTTATGCTGCTGCTACTCAAATACTCCTGAAATATCTCTGGTGGAATGATTTGCTATGCTTTGCCACAGTAGGAGAATAATTTTAAAAAGGCTTTTTGACACAGATTCAAGATAAAAGCATTTCTTTTATGCAGTATCGCAATTCTCTGAATGAATAACAAACCATATTTAGCATATGCTTCTAATGCTTTGAATATCTTTCTAAAGATGTGGTCATAACAATTTTTATACTGTTAGGAAATGATAAAGGAATTAAATCTAGTGAAAACTGCTGTCTTGGATTCCTCAGTTTACAGGAAGATCGAATGTGCTCCCTGGCAATTTGGATGCCTTGAAAAATATAATTTTGGTAATATATCTGAGAATTAGGCAAGAAATTCTAAGGGGAATACTACGAATAGTATAATGTAAATCTTGCAGCTTAATATTCATGCGTATTATATATTGTAATAAAGGGAATCATACATAATATACCAGGATTTTTACTATTAAAAAAACAATGCGACTTCAGATCCAGCTAAGTATGGATTTAAAAGAGGAAAAATATTTTAAAACTCTGCATAAATGTAGATTCTGGAGCTGGTTTGTTGTTTTTTTTTTTTCCCCTGTAAGCTCCCGTTGGAAGGTATTAAATTGAATCAAGCATGTGCAAACTTTAAATTTAGCTCATCAGCTATCACAACAGCTGAACTTCTCCATAGAGGGGCAGGTGCCGTTGGTGGTGTACACATTTCTGTGCTCAGATCTATGCCCGTGGAAAACATATACTGTACATTCCAGCTCAGTGATGACAAAGCTGTAGCCCAGGACAAGCATTTCTGCACTGCGAATGTCCCTCATCTGCCAGGACTGCTGATGCAGTCTGCAAGCCCTGCTCAGACCTGACATTGTCACCAGCAGGAATGCAAGATGGAACACTACGTTCCTTTACAGGGGACTGGTGTTTCTAAGTGCACAGCCTCATCATTCCTGACAAACAGCTGATTTACAAATTCGTAAATGATTTCACAAAGATGTCCAGAAATGTCCTTGATGGCCCTGGCATGAATTACAACAACTTTTCACAGGATCTCTACTGCTTAGACTTGCCTTGTCTGAAACGGGAGACAAGGACATGAAGACATTTTGTACAGGAAGAAGTGTAAGCAGTGTAATTTCAGGGGGGAACCAGCATGAGGGCAAGAAGAAAAGCACACCAGCCATTACCTAGAAGAGTGCAAGTGTTGTCGCTCAGCCAGGCACCTCTGCAGGAACTGCAGTTCTGAACTGGCAGATGTCATCTGTGTATCTTCACCATTGTGACTACTGCACCACAGATTTCTGGAGAGAAATAGCCCTAGGTCTTCCAGCACTCCAAGGACTGAGCCATCTAGATTAAGGGTACACCCTCTCACAGTGAGTCATCTTACATACCCTTGCCTGGTCGTCAGCTTTTCAGTTTGTGTTTTGACTTAGAGCAGAGCACTTGTCTTTGGGCATTGTTAGTTTTGCCTCACCATACTTCCAAGGAAGAGGATGCCATTGTGCAGGAATGTCCATCAGGAATTTCGATCGTCTTGTTTCCACTGATACTGGTTCTCCCGCCAGAGAAACACGTCTTGAGTCTGCCACCCCATGGAGATGGCTCTCAGTTCTTTACCTTCAATCAACAGAGGGAAGAGAAAATACCTCTTTAAAATGTGTTGCCTGACATCTGTTGTGGCTGCTCATGACTTCCTATTCATATGGGCTAAGCAAGGAGTCTTCTCTAATTAGCACTCCAAAGTGATAATAAAGGAATTTATTCAGTGCACAAAAAACCCACAGCACAAGATCTTTAAAAACCACAGGAAACATAGGACATGGAGAAAAGGCCTTTCAGGTTAATTATTGCTCAGTCCCTCAGCTGAATGAGCAGAGAGAAAGTGGTAATGCTGCACATGAAGATGGCATCATCACCAAAGAGGCAGAGCTTAGCAGAAGGAGCAGGAGTTGTCCTGCCTGCTGAAGGAGCATACCAGGGGAAAGAAACCCTGGAACATGTTTAAAGCGGAACCAGTTGCCATGAAGGACATGATGTTTTCCATCCTGGCTCCAGGATATTAAACAAGCTCTGCAGATATATTACAAGGGGCCTGGAAGTACCTGAATATTAAAAAATACAAGGTTGATCATGGGTTGTAGGGAGAAGAAAGGTGAATTACATAAAGTTTTGGTTCCCTGTGTGGCACCTGCATGGACCTCTGTTCTCAAGAGCAGCTGGTCTGAGTAGAAGATGCACAGTTGCACTGCCTTGGGATCCGGAAAAGTCTCAATGGGGAAGTAATTAAGGGAGGAACCATCAGGTAGGAGAGGTGAAACACCTAATTTTTTTCCATTTCTTTTTCCTTATGTCTTTGGAAGAGGTAGAGAGTATGGTACTGAGTGACCCCCATAGACTGTTTAAACTGTCGGAGATCCACTCTAACAGTTTTATTTTTCATCACTTTGCCTTGATGTTTCCCACGTTTAGGTTGTGCTCTTTTTTTTCCCCCATTATAACTTCTGGCAATACTCTGCTTATTTGAAAAAAGGAAAAAGAGTTCAGGGTTGTGTACCTTGATGTAGTTCATGTTTGACATCAGACACTATAATGGAAAAGAATAACCCTGAACTTAGAAACTGACTGTCAATAATGCAAATGTATTCAGAAGGCTCCAGTTTGCTCAAACACCTGAGCCTTGTGATGGAAATATAAGAATCAAAACTTATTTTTATTGTAGAATTTGCATTCAGACTCTAAGTTACTCCTGTAAAAAAATCTCTCATAATCTAACTTTTGGTGAAAAGTGGCCAAACATTGGGTAGTTTAACTATCCTGTGGGTGAAATGAATAAATCACATAGAAATGTTTCTAGCATATTACATATGGAAAAAAATCTACTTGTCAAACAAGACATAAAATTTACTTTTCAAATATTTACTTTTGTTAAAAAAATAAATTTCGTATCGCAAACTCACATGTCAAGACAGAGGCTGTGTTATTGAGTGCAAAATGTCATGGATATGGAAGAAAGTAAAGGTTTTATGTAATTTTACCACTGAGGCAACTGTACGTAACTGCAGTCCAACAACATTACATAGCTGAATATCACAAGGGGAAAAAGAGAAGGTATTTCAGAGAGAACCTTCTTTTTCTATGAATTTTTTTCTTCTATCACAGTGAGAGTTTGGTTCTCAATACTCAGAAGAAGTTCCTTTAAATACCTGTGAAGGAATTTGTTTGGCAAAACTGCAACTTTTTCAAAATATGACCTCTACCCTTCTAGATATGGGTCACATTTTATTTGGGTCTCCACACTGCTAACTCAAGTAACGGCCCAACTGTACCTTAAATTAAAGACTGAGTCTGGCATTTGCTAGTTTGAGGAGGTTTAAAAGTTATGTATTACTTCTATTTGCAGAAATTTTAAAATTAATTCATTTTTTATCAATTCTACCTTTCTTCACTTTTATATTGCATCCAGCTCAAGTTGTTTCCTAGATCAACCCTAGAGCCAAAGTCAAGCAAATTCTTCCCACTGCTGTTAATGGGCACTACATCTGATTCTGGGAGTTGAGTAGTCACCATAAGGACAGTCCAGGCAAGAGGAAAAGGTGATGGGCCTCTGAGTGACCACTAGGCACCCAAACTTGGCAAAGTCTTGTGAGCTCAGGCTGCTCAGGCTGCTCAGGCTACTCAAGACAAGGGCATTGCTGCCCCTCTACCTCTTCAGTGTAGCTATATAGCAGCAAACTGGAAGGCATACATTGGGGGTGGACTTCCCTATGCAATAGAATAGAGGCACACTTTTATTTGTCCAAATGACAAGGAATTTTTCCCTGGTGTGTATTGGATCCTGCTTCTTTTCCAAATATAATTCTTGGATAATTTCTACCAAGTGTTCCTCTTACTGCTGTCATATGATCTCACAAAAATATTTATGCATTTTAAGTTACCAAAATATAGGTAATGTGCAGCATGATTTTCTTTAAAAATAGGCACAAGTACATCTGTGCTTAATTACATAAATATAATCTCAACAATCCATTAAATATACCTACCTGAAGAACTTTGAAACCAATACAATTAAATTTTTGTAAGCTTTGGACCAGCACTATGGTACAAATTGTAATACCAGCCTATTCTCAACCACATTCAAAGAAGTTGTACATGCATTGTATAGGCCATTTGGCTTAAATTATAGGGAACTTAAAAATGGAGTAGAGAACATCCTAGACAATTGCTGATTTTCATGCATGCATTGACTGAAAAACTTGCACACAGGGCTTAAAGACTTGCTATTCTTCTGGAACTACAGATGTTTAAGTGAAATCATTGTTAAAAGAACATTCTTTACAGGCTTATTTTATCTTTTAGTCTGAGACTAAAAGAAGGCTGTTATTGGTATGCTTTGGAAGATACTGTTTCAGAGGACCAGTTTTGGCTAAAGCAGTAGTACTTGGACACTAAAACAACACCAATCACTAAACAGCTGGCTTTTTAGTGAATTTATTTATTGATCCCTTGGTCTTAACAAACTGGAACACCTGTTGCAATATCAGAATTGCAACGTGAGTACTGCTGTGGTATATGCTACCAAAGCTGCTTCGCTCCACACCTAATTTTTGTTAAATAAACTGATGCTTATAAGAGTTGTTGTCAAGTTGGAATATTGGAAAATTATTTTTACCCCCTCCTACCTCCAATGAAACACTTGGGCAAAAGCTAACTATAAGCATGTTCATAGTCTCAATGATTCCAATAAATGAGGTTGCTTAGTGAGCCTAGAGAGTTTTGTGGACTCATTCTGCAGCTCACGATAGGTGTAACACTGCAGTGTCCTATACTGCTAACAATATATCTTAAATCAGAAATGAAGGGTCTGAATGTGAGAAAAAAGGGGTATCATTCTTAGTCAGGTAGGCAAGGCAGCTGCTATATCTGATACCTGGCTGTACACGGGACAGAAATTTTCAACACACATGCACATACGTCTCTATACTGCATTATCTTTCCTCCAACCAACCAGGTCCAGAGGAGATCAGAATGAGATATAATGGGCCCTTCAAAATTTCCATGCTGGTTAACTTGAAGTAGAATTACTCCACTTAGGAACAAATCATACAGCACATGTAGCATACTTCAGAAAATATTCAAAACCATGACACTGACTTTTCAGGAAGGTTTTGGTTTCAGAAGACACCTACCTAAAATGTTACTCCCAATATAGCAGTAAAGTGCAAAGGTCCCACCCAGCAGAAATATTCCTGCTGAGAAAACTTGCACAAAGGCACATCTAAGAGCATCTGGAAGAGTGGCAATAGAAGGACAAACAAGAATAAGAGCAAAGTAACAATTCCAGAGTATCAGAGAAAAACAACAGGGCAAATATTCTCATGAGGTCATATGGCTGTTCTTCCCTTCCCTGTATCCAAGGCTGTCCCAAATACATGCAAACTATTCCTTACTTCTGTTTGTCCAATTTGTCTGTAAAAACCTCTATGGATGAAGGTATCACAGTCTCATAGACAGGTCATTCCAGTATTGCACTGTCCTGGACAGGCAAAACACACTGTTTATTTGGTTTTACAGCAGTCTTTTACGCATTTCAAGACCAGTTACATGTCCTAGATTAGCCAAGAACCTTGATTCTGACTGAGCTAGTAGTTGGTTATTGATTGCTGGCTCATGTCCTGTTTATTTTCAAACACTCTCTTCTTTTAGTTTGACGTGCTCCCTGAATGTAACTAAGGACTTGCACATTCCACTAACCTAATTGCTCACACCCTCCATCTCTCTCAAACATGCACATTCATGCAGGAGCAGCACTGTGTGTGGAGCCTTCCAGATGCTGGCAGAGAGGACCCAAAGGTATTAGCATCACCCACCGAGCTGGTGATGAAATACAGCTTAGTTTTAGACACCCATCCACGTATGTTGATGCCTTTTCTTTTATCTTAAGCAATGCCACAGTAATGAGAGTCTTGGGATAATAGTCATTAATAGTCATTCTCTCTCTCAAAAACCTGTATAAAATGTGGACCATCTCTTGGGCAGACAACATATGATGTTGCTGGAATATGGTAAGAGCACCGCCACGCCCAGACACCTTTAAGCTGCATGTTAGAGAACCAAGAATCTGAGAAAGAAATAGGGAAAGGTGGACCAGTTGGGAGCCCAGCCTTTCAT
Source organism: Chamaea fasciata (assembly GCF_029207755.1). Lineage (NCBI taxonomy): Eukaryota > Metazoa > Chordata > Aves > Passeriformes > Sylviidae > Chamaea > Chamaea fasciata. The sequence goes on from NW_027094089.1 coordinate 56,186,295, forward strand.
GTGCAGCTGCAGTGTGTCCCATTGAAGAGTGAAAGGGAAAATGTATTCTCTTAAAACTTGCTAGGAAAAAAAGTGGGTTCGTGTGTCGAGTATTAACTGCCTCAGAATTGTTTTTAAGGTCAAGCACACAAGCAGATTCAAGACCCCATGCATTTTGTGGTATGACAAAGCAAATAGTTTATGAAAATTCTTCTTTTTTACCTAGGAAAGTGAAAACTACAAAGGCAAACAAGCAAACAAAACACCAAGCAAACAAACAAAAACCCCGCCTTTCACTTTTCAGATGATGCTTTTTAATAACATCAAGAATTTTCCAGTGAAGGTTGATAATCTTCAGATATATGGCTGTCCAAAACTGCATTTTCAAGTAAAGTATTATTACTGGAAAAATTTTTAGCAGTCTTATCAAGACTCATCTCTTGAGCTTCTGACTCCTGCTCTGAAGTATGGAGATGTTGTTGTGCAGGTCCATATGTGCAGCTCAGCTCATTCTACAGTGAGTCCTGCGTCTCTTCCATTATGAGCATCAAATTCCACAAGTCAGTCCTCCTTCTGCTATCTCCTGCCTTCCTTCTTTTGCAGGACTCATACCCCTGCACCCCTTCAGGTGTCTTCCTCTTCCTCAAAGGCAGCACCACCAGAGGGAGCATTTAGAACATGCATAGAGACAAGCCCTCCATCCTCCAGCCATGCTTTCCAGCTATAAGAAGGGATCATACCTGGAAGTTTCAGAACACAGCCTGGCTGTTGCAATTCTTTCAGATTCATCAGCCAAACTAATCTTCCTTATGTGGCTAATTTTGAAAAGAAAATCCATTGAGATTGATTCATGAGATGCATCCCTGACATGAAGGGATCTCGTCCTTTCATGTAAATCTCTTCTCCAGAGCATGGTCATGTCTACACTGATAAATTTTGATTCTGGTTTCTATGTATATTTATTTTTCTATGTAGAAAAATAATTTTCTCTTGGGAGAAAATTTGCTATTCTTGGGAACAGCAAGAGTATTTGCAGTAGGAAATTATCTGAAAAGAAATCTAGACTCTGCAAATCTGCTTTTGAGAAGTCATTCCTTTCAGACAGGAATTGTGCAGACCCTAAAATTTCATTCCTGGGCTTGGCAAAACCAAGAGGAGCAAAGTTTCATGGAAGGAGCATGGACAGTCTCCCATATAGCTAAATTCTAGATTGTAATTACATTCATTATTTCAAAGCTAGAAGAGAAGCATGTTATTCTGCAGAACCCTGTTTTCAGAACTCAGAGGCTTTCCATGTGTATCTATTGCATGTGCATAAGATCTTCAGATAATTTAAAAATTCATTTGTACAATCATTTACTCTGTATGTACAATTGTATTGCATGTCTTGGCCTAAGTGATCAACCAGGTGGCTGAATTGCCATAGAAAACAGCATACACAAACCAGATCAGTGTGTCCCTTAAGAATTTAGAGCATAGAAACAAATGCCTGTTTCCTTGCTCACTTTTCCCATATTCACTAGAATAATAATAAAAAAAATAATTCCTGTGAGTTTTTCACAGAATCACAGAATCACTAGGTTGGAAGAGACCTTTAAGACCATCGAGTCCAGCCCATGCCCTAACACCTCAAATAAATCATGGCACCAAGTGCCACATCCAATCTTTTTTACAACACATCGGGGGATCGGGAAGGGGGGGGGGGGGGGGGGGAGGGGGAGGGTGATGCCACCACATCCCCAGGCAGAAAATTCCAGTACTTTCTCACTTTTCTCCATAAAAATTTTTTTTCCTAATATCCAACCTGTATTTTATTTCCCTTCAGGCAGCATAAGACTGTGTCCTCTTGTTCTGTCAGTTGCTGCCTGGAGAAAGAGACCAACCCCCACCTGACTACAGCCACCTTTCAGGGAGCTGTAGGGAGTGAAAAGGTCACCTCTGATTCTCCTTTTCTCCGGGCTAAACAACCCCAGCTCTCTCAGCCATTCCTCACAGGGTTTCTGTTCGAAGTCCCTCACCAGCCTCGTTGCCTCCTCTGGACACGTTCAAGCATCTCAATGTCCTTCCTAAACTGAGGGACCAGAACTGGACACAGCACTCAAGATATGGCCTCACCGGTGCCTGGTGCAGGGGAGGAATGACCTCCCTGCTCCTGCTGGCCACACCATTCCTGATCCAGGCCAGGATGCCATTGACCTTCTTGGCCACCTGGGCACATCCTGGCTCATGTTCAACTGCTGTCACCAGAACCCCCAGGTCCCTTTCTGCCTGGGCACTGTCCAGCCACACTGTCCCCAGCCTATGGCATTGCAGGGGCTTACTGTGGCCAAAGTGCAGGACTTGGACTTATTAAACTTTGTCTTATTGGACTCTGTCCATCCATCCAACCATTCCAGGTCTCACTGCAGAGCCCTCCTACCTTCCAATAATTTGACACACGCTCCCTGCTTAGTGTTGTCTGCAAATGTACTAATGAAAGACTCAATACCTTAATCCATGTCATCAATAAAGATATTGAACAGACCTGGCCGGACACCACTGGTGCCTGGCTGCCAGCTGGATGCAGCACCGTTCACCACCACTCTCTGGGCCCAGCCATCCAGCCAGTTCTTAACCCAGCAAAGAGTGCTCCTGTCCAAGCCCCGGGCTGCCAACTTTTCCAGAAGAGTGCTATAGGAGACAGTGTCGAAGTCCAGATAGGCAACATCCACAGCATTTCCTGCATCCACCAAGTGAGTCACCTGGTAATGAAAGGAGACCAGGTTGGTCAAACACAATGTACCCCTCCCAAACTCTTGCTGGCTGGGTCTGATTCCCTGGCCATCCTCTAAGCACTGTGTGATGGCACTCAATATAAACTGCTCCATTACCTTACCAGGTACTGAGGTCAAGATAACTGACCTGTAATTACCAGGATCCTCCTTCCCACCGTTTTTGTGAATGGGTGTCATATTGGCCAGCTGCTAGTCATCTGGAACCTCACCAGTGAGCCAGGGCTGTTGGTAAATGATGGAGAGTGGCTTTTCAAGCTCATCTGCCAGGTCCCTCATCACTCTGAGATGGACGCCATCTGGGCCCATGGAATTATGATCATCCAAGGGGCTCAGCAGTTCTCTGACTGCCTTCTCCTGGATAACAGGGGAATCATTCTGCTCCTTTATACCATCTACCAACCCAGGAGAACAGTTGCCATCTTCCCACTAAAGACCACCCAAGCAGCTCAAATCTGATCAGAGATGGCACTTTTCTTTGCTTAAATTCACCATCCCATTCACTTTATGAATTTTGACAAAGATAAGTGCTGGATTTTGCACCTGGGACAGAGCAACTCTGGACATACAGACAGACTGGGGAAGGAGACACTGTAGAAACATGCCATGGAAAGGTACCTGGGGGTCCTTGCTGAGGGCAAGTTGAACATGAGGCAGCAGTGCCCTGGCAGCCAGGAGGGCCAATCCTGTCCTGGGGTGCATCAGGCACAGCATCACCACCCAGGCAAGGGAGGGGATTGTCCTGCTCTGCTCTGAGCTGGGGCAGCTTCACCTTGCATTCTGGGGGCAGTTTTGGGTGCTACAGTATAAAAACCAGACAATATGTTTTTAGAGTGCATCCAGAGGAGAACCATGAGGACTGGGAAGGGTCTGGAGCACTAGGAGCAACTGAGGACAGGTGGTCTGTTCAGCCTGGAGGAGACTGAGGAACAGACCTCATTGCAGTGACAACTTCCTCATGAGAGGAAGAGCAGGGGCAAACACTGATCTCTTCTTTGTGGTGCCTAGTGGCAGGACCCAAAGAAATGGCTCAAAGCTGGGTGAGGGGAGGTTTGATCTGGATATTAAGAAAACGTTCTTCACCCAGAGGGTGGCTGAGTATTGGAACAAGCTTCCCAGGAAAGTGGCCACAGAACCAAGCCTTTCTAGTTCAAGAAGCATTTGAACAATGCTCTGAGGCACACAGAGTGATTATTGGAGTGCTCTTCACAGGGCCAGGCATTGGACTTCCCTGTGGGTCTTCCCCAGTTCAAGATATTCTATGATTCTTGATCATCAATCAGATTGTTTTCAAGAATCATATGATCACCTGTTGCTTTTGCCATTTTCTGATTATCGTGAAGTGCAAAAACTAAGACTTCACCTTCCCTTGTATGCTGGAGCAGGTAGGTGCTAAGATTTTCAAAAGGCAGCTCTTTGACCAGATCTAGTACAGCTGTCTTTTCTGCTATGGTATCATCTGGCCATTATGAGGAGAAAGGAGAGCTGCAAGCTGAATTATATACAGGGCAGTTTACACCAAGGCTAGATATCCACACACATGCAGAACAATGCATGCTCCTCTTCCTAGGTATTTTTTTACTAGCATGTTCTGAGATGTATATTATTTTCTGGATCAAGTTTCAACTTCAGTGTTGCAATTGATTAATTCTTTAAATGTTGACTGAAGAATTAGTGCAGGAGAGAATATTTCACTCTGTGGAGCAGCATGTTATTATCCTATGATCATTACCACCCCAGTTTGACTGTATATGGAATAAGTCTATAAAATGCAGCTAACATCGACAAGATATGCATTCAAAGACAAACTCTAGATCACTTCAGCAGAATGAACTAACAATAAATCTAGTGAATAAATTATAAATCTCCTTAAGAAACTATCCTCCTGAAGTGTGCAGGTAAGCCTAAAACATACAGGTGAGTAATACCTGAATCTTGACACAAAGGTAGTGAAAATGTATAATGTCCATTACATATAATTGCAATAGCATTCCTCTTCCCTGAAAATTCTGCAAGCCAGCCATGCATAAGGAGACAGAAGAATGGGGGGGTGGGGGAAGAAAATATAAAATTCATATATATCTATCTTGTTAGTTTGTTACAGAAAATCTAATTCTCTAATTCATTTTAACTTTCAGGATCACTCTGATGTGCTACCAATGTCAGTTCCCAGAGAAAACTGTGATCTTAGAAAAGTGGAAAATGAATGGTTTAGGCAGGCTGGAAATCAGATTCGTATGTGACTTGTTTCCAATGGCCTTTAGTTTGGCTGAAGAGTACATTTTTAATAGATGTGCAGGAACACAGTAATCTATCTTTGCAGGACATCTCGACCACCAGAGCAATGCTGCCATTTAGAATGTTCTTTCAAAATTATTATTACACTAATAAGTTACATCATTACAAGGCAATATTGTACTAGTACTGGTAATTATCTGGAGATTTGGTGGAGACAGAGAAAGCAGCCTAGTTCTTCTCTACCTTAAATTGGTTTAAAACATCAATAGCACATCAAAATGTAGGGTTTTGTAGTGGTGTATAAGTGGTATAAACAGTATGTAAGAATGTGCAGTAGAACAAGCAAGCAGCCCAAAAGAAATCCATTTTGTTCAGGACTGTCATTTAAGGGCAGGAAAAATAGAATGGAACAGAACATTGTAAGCAAAATTGTTTAGATAATCACCCCATGATAACATAAAATATCTCCAGAAAAGAATGAACACTAACTATCCAAGTTCAAAAGTGCCACAATGCCTTGTCAATTTAAGAACTTCCACTTTTGAGGGTAGGTGTGATAGGCAGGACAGGCGCCTCCTTCCTGCAGGACTATCCTTGCTTTTTCCACCGGGGGCCTGCCTTTGGCAGTGCCAGGGGCACAGGACACTGGCAGCTGACTGCTGGCTGGAAGCCCTCTGCTCCAGGATTCCCAGGCTGCCTTTACTGCAAGGAGACCCTGCAAGAGGTGCCGATGAGGACAGAGGTTTCTGTGCAGAGGCTATCTCCAAAGGCAGCAGCCACTCACCACCAGCCTTGGACAAATTTGGGTGGGGTTAGATGAGGAAGGCAGGATGGAGGACCAGGGCCATGAGGGTGAAAAAAGGAAGTGTGAGGGCTGGTGTTGGGTGCCTTGAACAGCAGTGCATAGGCAGGTTGATTTCCTCTCAGAAATTCAGAGAGAAATGCAAGAAATGTATTATCATAAGTCTGAGTCAGGAGAAGAACTGACAGCCAGGAGAAAACAGCCCTGGAGGGACACCCCCAAATAGCTGAATTGTGAAAATTTCTTGCTCTGGAGCAGCCCAGCCTATAGCAGTACTAAAAGAACTGGCAGTGGAGAGAGAAAATTGTCAGTGGGACACAGCAGAGGTGTGGAAGTCCTGCCTCAGTGCACTGGGGTGCTGGGACAGACTGTGTCACCAAAGAGAGGCATTGCAGAAAGTGAAGTGGCAGGAAGGAAGAATTAAGTCCCTGATTGCATAAGGGAGATTTGGTGGTGAGGACAGTCTAGCTTTGAACAAACCCATCCCTGAAATAGTTCTCAAAAAGGGAAGGGTGCAATATTTAAGACATTACCAGGATCAATTTCCTGGCATTGAGCTGGAGGCGGTGGACATTAGGGATTCCCTCGCTTCAGAGGTGTCCGTGCTGTTCACAAGGATCCTGATGCTGCCTGCTGCAATGTGGATTGTGGGCACCATAATGCACCTAGGGTCACCATGACAAAGCTGCAAGGATAGGAAACACCATGTGTGTGGCACATCCTTAGGAACAAAGCAATGG
>NW_027094089.1:56797824-57095107 GCF_029207755.1 Chamaea fasciata
TGTTCTATTTAAAACTCATTACATTTTCTGATTATTCTTGTTAAGGCAGAAAAGGAAATACATGAGATATATTTAATAAACAGTACTTTATTAAAGCAAAAAGTCTCATTTTCTAAATAAAATGTACTAATCACCTGAAAAAAGTCAATGAATAGGTTTTTTTGCATTTATATTTACTGTGCTGACTTTGCAAAGTAAGTGTTTGCATAGATTTCTATTATTACTTTCTAAACAGCCCATTCTTTTGAAGTTTTTCAGTATGATTTGGAGTGCTGTGCTTTATACTAAATACCATAGATAGAACAATACAATTAGAACAATAATTGCATTTTATGACACTGGAATAACTGGTCTTCAAGTTGAACCCAAAATTTTTTTACAAGCAAAGATAAATAAATAAGCCTTACCCTTCTTATTCTGAACAAAGCAAGAGTCTTCTCTACCAAGAGCTCTACCAAGTTTTCCACAATGCCTTTTCTTGCTTTTATTTGTCAACATTTTAGCTAGAAAAATTCTGAAAGATATCTGCACCCTCAAGCCAGTTCCGGAAACAGGATAGCCCCTTGTCTCTGATCTGTTTTCTTCCCTTGTCAGTAATGACTTCTCCAGTTTGTTTCACAATCACCAGTTTAGGAATTGCTGTTATGTTGTATTTCTTCTTCAGATCACTAAGGGAAAAAAATTAAAAACAAAACACACCATTAGGAGCATTTTAAGAAAACTCGTGGTCTCTTATGAAGGCTACTCTGGCCAGGACACATGGGAGAGCAGAAGTGATGGGTGCCTGGGCTTTCTCAGGGTTTGAGGCAGAGCACTGAGTAGTGTAAGAAGATGAACACGGCAGCAGTTGGAAGCCTACACAGTGAAATGTAGCTCTGAGAGTTCAGACAGCTGCAGCATCTCTCCTGTAAATGCTCATCACTGCTGCTTGCAGAAGCAGAGGCGCTTGGAGATGCAAAAGATGCCCACAGAAGAAAAGTCTGACATTCTCTTCCACCCTGTTTTAACTAGCCCAAACCAGATCTCATTCTGGGCCTTTTTTACAGGACAGGACAAGGATCTCACTTAGATTAGCATCCATTCCCCTACAAATACACTCAAGTGTCCCATAGCGCCACTTCCTGCAATCACTATTAAAGCATGATCGTGATCTTTTTGTGTAAATGGAAGAGACTGAAGATATTCCTTAAACTCCCTCAGCCAAACAGGCATTCTACATACAGGAAAGTGAGCAATCAAAATATTTGGAATAAGAGCCACCCACCTGTGTTGCCAAAGAAAAACTTTTCATCTCTTCCTCTAGAAGAACCAGAGGACAGACAGGAAACAGGCAATAACAGAATAGCCAAATTCCAAAACACTAACAACATCTCTCTCACAACATACTTTAAATACTAAATAGAAATATGTGGCCTGAGCACCATCACCACCAGCAAGAACATTTGTTGTATGAGCTTCAAATGCCTAAGAAATTTGAGTAGAAAAAAAATGTAGACATTGTTAAAAAATACTTGACACTAATATGTAGACATTCTCAATGACTTCCTGGGAGGAAAAAAAAGTACTGAAAAATAAGACTTAAGTGAAATACTGACCCATTTAAGGCATTCCTGAAATGTGCCTTCTCTTTTGTATTTTTTCTTAAGAGAAGAAAAATCAACAGGTGAAGGACACTGCTCTGCCATTACACTGGCTGAACAATAATGCAGGAAATACTACAGAAGCAGCAACAACAGGTAAGCATGGATCAGGTTTGCTTTCTCAGTGAATTGTGGCATACAAACAATCAACCAACAACACCCACAGATCTTTCAGAAATCTGCAAAAAGAGGTGAAAAAAACACTCCAAAGCAAGTGTGCGTGGAAGCCACATAAAACTACTATCCCCTCATACCACCTGAATGACAAACAAGATGGGTGAAAGACTCTTTTTATTGTTCCAGTGGATGACAAACACAAGTGTAGCACTCAGAGACAGAGCACAAGGAGACTGATGGTAATTTGGTATGGAGACTGGAATCTTACACTTTCCTAAGGGAATGCATACATCCAGCCCAGCACGGCATCTTGTTCAGACAGCCTTAGGGTGGAAGGTTGCTTGCATCAAATTAGACTGAAGTGTGCACAGATTTTGCTTACATTTGTGCGCAACTTGCAAGATGGGTGGACCTGAAAAAGGTTCAGAAAGAGTTCTGCAGACAGTGCTTCTTATTCATCATGTACATAGGTACATGTGCTTACACAAATGACTTCTTAAAACTAATTAAGACCATTCTCTCCAATAGGGACCTAAAATCCCATGACTCACCTGCACAAACCGCATACATGCCATGGGACTAACTCTAATGGCAACTCATGGCATCATTAAACCATAAGCAGTAATAAAAACCCATGACACTAAGACTGAAGGAAACTGGAAGTCACAGCCATTATTAGATCTTTTGATTCTTACCAGAAGGCTGGATGAAAGTTTCTGAGAGCAGAGATTTTGTATTTCTAGATAATATTGCCATTGGCTGGGAGCTAATTTTCTTCATAGCAGCTTGCATGGTCCATACCAAAGCAGCACTGAAAACATACCAGTGTTTTAGCTATTGCTGAGCAATGCTTACACAGCACCAGGGCCTTTTCTGTTTCTCGTCCTACCACACCAGTGAGTAGGCTGGTGGTGCACAAGAATCTGTGAGGAGACACAGCTGGGACAGCGGATCTCAAATGACCAAAGGATGTTCCATACCATGTAACACTCTGATCAGCTGTAAAAGCTAAGGAAAGAAGGGGGAAGGGACCAACATTCAGAGTCAGGATATTTAGCTTCCCATTCAACCATTACAGGATGAGGCCTCCCTGTGCTAGAAACAGTTAAATATCTGTCAGTGAATGGGAAGTAGTGAATTAATTTGAATTAATTCCGTGTCTTGCTTTAGCTGTGTATCTTCACTTTTGCTTTATCTATTAAACTGTCTTTATTTCAATCCCTAAGTGTTCTCACTTTGAGCCTTCGCATTGTCTCCCCCATCCCAAGCGGACAGGGAGTGATCTAGCAGCTGTCTGGGGCCTGACTGCTTACCCAGGCTGAGTCAGAACACAAGTGAGTACATTTATATAAGGGTTTAAGATCTATATGCAAGAGGGTGCTTGAGATGTAGACAACACAGAGCAGATATAATATAATCTTGGGAATACAAATGGTAAATTTTATACAGATGTGTAATGTGATATCTGACAACACTTGAACTATAACAGCTTTCACTTGGAAGTGCTGTCACATGAAAGTGATGGGCATCTTGTTCATCTTGTAGCTGCTTCATACTTGTAGCAAAATGCCCTGTAATACACAGCTGCATTTTCTTTTAGCTGTGAAATTTCTGCATTGTTAAATCTTAGTCATAAGCATGCACGTTACATGCTTGGGGTTCAATTTTAAAGTGACTGCTGAGATTTTGCAATAGCAGTCTAAGAAGTCTAAGAACTAAGGAATTGCTCTTACATGCTCAGATATCTAACATTATTCTACCTTTGTTTTTTAACACCCCATCCTCCCCAATATTTCTGCAGGTGCCAATCCACCGTCGTATGTAAAGCTTCCTAATATAAAACGTACATACAACCTTTTTATTTTCCCTTTATGGGCATTCTCTATGTTTCTAATTTATACTGAGCCGTACAGGCCAACTCAGTAAATACCTGCCTGCCTGGAAGCCTGCAAGAACCACTGTACATGCCAGACACCCTCACAAAAAATGATGCCTTTCACCATATGGATCAGTACAAACACAGCAGTATGTCTTCATGTACCATTATCTAAACATCAGTCCTATTTAACAGCATTTGTTGTTGACATGTTCTGTCCCACACCTGCTTTTCCTCTCTACTACCCTCTTTCTATTCCAAGTATTCACTTCCTACCAGACTGTCTTCACACCCCACTTCAAGAATCAAAATCCTGTGCCTCAGGCAACAAAAAAAAATTATATTAACATCCAGACAGTAAAAGTATCAGTAGCAATATTTCCTATTAGTCATGCCACAGATCACATGAAGTAGTAAAGGTGCAGTCCCACCTCCGTGAAATAGTCAGGACTGACGGCATGGAAGAGTCTGGAGATCCTGCTTTGAATTCAGTACTTTGCTTCTCTGAAGGTAGGCTTGACACTGCAGCCTTAGGTTTCGCACACTACAAGTGGAATACATGCTGGCTACTTCTTAAGACAAAATTCATCACCAAGAAACTCCATGGCTCTGTTGTTGAAAAGTATTTTAGATAGCATACTTAAAATTTGCTGTGTTGTGTTAAGGACATCAGTCTATGCTGCAATGTTGTATCTTAAACACCGAAGCAACCAGTTAGGATATTTTAACATCACAGAAGATATTAAATGCCTTCTTTACACAGTCAAAACAACAACAACAACAACAAAAAACCAAACCAACCAACCAACCAAAAAACCCACAAAAACAAACAAACAAACAAACCCAAATAACTCAAACAATAACCAATTCAATTAATTGCAAGAAAACTTGAAAATATTAATAATTTTTAATATATTATTATTATTATCCAGTTTTTAAAATTCTATTCTTAATTAGAACTAGTATCGAGCCAGAATTATACTTTGGTTTAGTGAATACACATCTGCTGTAAGTCTACAATGATTCACTTGACACCAAACTATCAGTTAATCCAACCTAGGCACCTTGAACAGTTCCACAGACTCCTTTATTGTTACATGCAAGAGACACAACTTCAAAAACATTGCTTGTTCATATTCCTCTGCACTTTGCTCTTCAGTTAGCCACAGTGATTTCACAGTCATCTGGCAGGACAAGCCACGCTTCTCTACAGAACTGTGAAGGACATTACAGGATGCCACAGAAAAGCCAATTAAACTCTCTCTTTGCCTCCACTCTGCATGACTTGAGCAAGAGCAGTCAGAAATAGACCTCTAATCCACAGAGGATGAGGCTGTAAGCACATTCCTATGGGCCATGCTGAACAGCTTAGTGGGTGAGGGGCTTCATGTCCTGTATATCCATCAGGAGATTTGCCTGCATTCTATTATGATTAGTAGATATCAAATACAATTACTGCCTGGGAAGATTGTAGACAACTATGGAAAACAATATTTAAGACAGTGGGAACTGTCATTTAAAAGGCCTAACATCATCTGGCAGTTGGCATCCAGGAATGAGCCAAGAAAGGATGAAATTGTTCCTGGCTTCAAGTAATTAGCTCTTCCATTTGTCAAACTGCACTGAAAAAAAACCCCCCAAGATTAGCAAACATGCTGGCTGTTGACTGAGTAGCTGGGGTGTTACATACCAGGCAGCACACTGGCATAGATCTAGAATTAAAAGGAAAGCTAGAAGTTAATAGCAGCACGAGAAAAGAGTTCTTTATTAGAAGTAATTTGGCTGCAAGTCTTATTACTGAGTCTACATTTAAGAGTTATATTACCTTTTTGGCTTTCATCCCACCTGGAGAAAAAAAAAAAAAAAATCCATAATCTACTCATTTAAAGAATGGGGGAAAAAGATCCCTTTACCAGTATTTACAAGTATTTCAAGTCTCCAGTTACAGGCATTTCAGTAACCTTGAATATCTTACTTGTGCTCCTGTAATCCCAGTCTGTACATAGAGGAGCTAAACCAGATTTCTGAAAGCCATCCAAATCAGTCTCCACCCTTGACTTAGGTCATCAAAACACTGCTTGGTATCATCCTTCACCCTGTTACATACACACAGTCATGCCCTTTCTTTTGCTGTGTTCATGAGCAAGCTGCCTATACAAGAATGTCGCTTTGGAAAAGGAACAGCACAGGAATTTTACACCTCAGTTACCAGCTGCAGTATGCCACCGCTAAATTCCAGCTGATACTGTATCTGTCTGAAATTCTTCACAGTTTGCTCCGCTCTACTTCAAGGAGTTCGGTTACAAGTTTTGCTGCTTCTTCATTTGCATTTTCCCCAGAGCACTAACCCAAAAAATGCAGACCAACCTTAGTAACAACTACCGCCGTGCTGAAAAGCAATCCCTTGATCTTCACTTGCCATTCATTTCTTTTTACCTCATCTCTTTAACACACGGGGTCTTTACTAACTCTTGTTCAAAGATCGTTTAGTTTCCAAAGGAAGTGCGCAAACCCGCATTCTTTGCCTGTGGGACGGGCTAAAGCCAAGTGAGCGAGCTGTCCCGGTGTGCGACAGCCAGCGCCAGCCCGGGGCGGGGGTACGGCGGGGAGACGCTGCAACCTGGGCTCCAGGGACTTCAGCTAACGGGCCAGAGATGGAGGTTCCGGGGAGCTTCTTTATCAGGGACTTCCCTGTGGCGGCTGCTCAAGTGCCCCCCGGCCGCCCTCTCCCGGCCCTCGGGCTGCGGGCGGGGGTGGCCGCCGATACTCACTGCTTGTAGGGGTCGTGGAAGGGCAGGGCCAACCAGTCCCCGTGCATGGCGCGCATGTAGCCCGCCATCTCCTCGGCGCTGTGGTCGGAGGAGATGAAGACGACCTCGAAGGGGGCGGGGGGCTCGGTCTCCTCCAGCAGCTCCGTGTAGAAGTCGCAGAGGACGGGAGTGAAGTCGCGGCAGGGCGAGCACCAGCCGGCAGAGAAGTACAAGCCCACGACCTTATTCTGCAGGGCCTCCTCGGGGTCCACGCTGCGGCCATTCTTGCTGACCAGGAGCCGCCCGCTGAACACATCCACCATGCCGGCACGGCCAGACCCGCAGCGAGCACCGCAGCGGCTGCGAGCCTCAGAGCTCCCCAGGCGCGCTCCCCAGGCGCGCTCCCCAGGCGCGCTCCCCAGGCGCGCTCCCCAGGCGCGCTCCCCAGGCGCGCTCCCCAGGCGCGCTCCCCAGGCGCGCTCCCCAGGCGCGGCCGCGCACCGCCGCTCACCGGCACCCACCCTGCTTCCCCCACTCCACCAGGACACCGACACCGCCACCGCCGCTTTATAGCGCCCGCCGCCGCCCGGGCCCGCCCAGCGAAGCCAAGGCGCCGCGGCCCCTTCCCCCTGCTCCCCTGAGCGCCAAGCCGGCTTTCCCAGGAGGTACGTACAGCTCAAGCCGTGCTGCAGACGTCGAACTTCCGATAAATTTAAATAGTAATGGGCTGCGCCGGGCCCCTTCAGCTCGCCATTGAGCTCACCGCCTGTCTCCTGAAGATCTCATCACAAGGTTTGGTCAGTTTTGGCAATAAACTTTTCATAATCAGACGTCCGGCTGCTTTTTTTTTTTTTTTTTTTTTTTTTTTTTTTTTTTTTTTTGCATGGAGAATTGTCTGAATTCGGGATATAAAAGGGGCTGTCTGTTCTCTGTCCCAGCAGATAAGAGAAATTCTCATTTTATTCCAGTGCACTTATCATGCGTTTGGATTGAATAATACTTTTTTCCTCCAGCTGACATTGAGTTAGAAATTAATAAAAAATGCATTACAAATATGCAATCTTTTTTCTGCCTAAAGCAACCTGCAAAAACGGAAATGAAAGGTTATTTGGTGGTAGGGGTATTAAATTACAGTTTAATTAAACGCTCACAACAGGGTGATAATCTAACCTGGTACATTTTCTCCTTTCCATGAATTGTGCAAAACCCAATTAAAAAAGAATTTATCTTAAAAAAAAGTTATCAGTATCCCCAAAAATAAATTCTAGTGTTTATAATAGATACTCCAAGTGTCTAATTAAGCTAGCTTAAAAATATTTCATATTAAAACTGTGTGTACAAGTGCATTCTAGGCTATTACTCATCAGTTGTTCCCCCGTTTTAATCCGCAGCCTCTCAAAAATCTGTCAATTTTACTTACAGAAAAGATAAAATTGTGACAAGTATGTATTATGACTCAAATACTGAACACTAGTATGAAATGGATGTTAATCATGATGAGTCCTTGGTTGAGTAAATTGCAACCAAGTTTATGGTGAAATTAAAGTCCAATTTCTACATCTGACCATCTTCTGACCATATAGTATGAACACTGAGAACAGCGTTACTTCAAGTCAAGAATTCCAGTTTGCATTTGTATAAAAATAAACTGAGCACAAGTATTCTTCCCCATATATTTTCTTTTGATGTCTTTTTGAAACGTTTTTCTTCCACTGGCTTGGAAAAAAAAATGTTTATCTACATTCTGTCCTGGGAGAAAAAGAACAAGGTATCATTTTAAATATTTGAATATGTGAGGGAAAGACCAAAGATGAACCTCAGAAGTAAGACATCAGTATTGGGGGTTTTTTAGTAGGCTCATCAGAATGGGTTGTAGGGTCACTTTGGATTGGGAGCTGCATTCCTGCCATTTCTCTTACCCTTTTTGCCTTTTATTATGGAGATATACTGCTAATTAAAAGACCATTTGTTTCTTGTGCAAAAGTTCACACATTTAAAAGAAAATAGTTCAGTCATCACTGTTTTCCAAGAGATACTTTTACATTAATCTTTACAAAGCAGGCCTTTTTATTTATTTCCAAGTATATCAGGACTAATATGTTACTGCAATTCTGATATTCTACTGGAAAACCAAAATGAATTGCTTAGTTGTTTAAAAAGTGGCTTTTATTCAAATACTGTATTTCTCCATTTTTCATGGAAAGTTAAGGTACATTGTTTTCAAACCCAGATACTCATCTGCTTCCAAAACAGAAGTGACATTTAAAACAATGTAGTCCTCTCAACTGTTACATCTCCTTTCAATCCTTTCTCCAACTTTTGAATGCTGTTTTGTGCAGTTCCCCACTTCAAAATTCCTCCTGATGTCAAAAGCAGAAGACAAAAGGAGCTTGGAAGGTTGCCTATTCTTAAAATAGCACAGGTGAGAAATTAGACTCACCTGAGTCTTTGATTTGCCATACTGTTTGCCTTTGTGAGACTATTGTGAAATAGGATGGAGGCATAGCATTTGGAGCCTGTAGAATCACCAAAAAAATTGAAAAAAGTTTCCATACAAGTTCAGCCTACCATAGGTACCTTCTTGATATTCTTACCAATTTCTTCTTCCATCAATGGTGAAAGTGTATTTTCTCAGGTATTATGGGTGGAAGCAAAGATCCAAGGAATTTCCAACTGTTCTGTCTGTACAGCTTAGAAAGCTGGTTAGCCAGAAACAGGGCTGTGCCATGAGAAAAGAAAATACTGAGATTGTCTTTGAGACCTCTAGGCATGGAGGAAAAAGTTCATAACTACATACATCTCCACAGGGAGAAGAGCAGGATGTACATGACAGTGATATTAAACTTATTGAAGCTGTTTGAGGAACAGCTACTAGGCATGAGGAACCAGATATCTTCCCTCAGGAAGCTTAAGGTGATCAACTCTGTAAAGATATCCATGGAAGAACTTGTCTTGCACCTGCCTTTGATTTGACTACAGAGGCATTTCAAAATGACACTAATATGGACCAATAATAAATGCCTCACTTTATGATTCGTACCTGTCATGATCTGCTTGCACAAGCAGGGTTCGTGATGGTTCGTTTTAGGGATCTCAGAGCGCAAAAGACACAGCAGGGGGCAAACTCGGTTTATTCAATCACCAATGCACCTTTATTTAGTGCCAACAAATGCAATAGTGGGGAGAGAAAAGAGGATAGTAAGAAAGACAGAAAAAGAGGGAAGGGGATTATAGCTACCAACATGGAAGGATGAGTCCTCGAGGCGTGAAGATGCCTACAGATGCGATCTTCTCCAGTGGGGTGATCACAAAAGTGAGCGGTGGTCTCCACGGTTTTTATAGGTAACCGAAGTGAGGGGCACAGAGCTAAAGCAGGAACCACCTGGATAAAGGTTGAATACTCAGGAACAAGCTGCAAACTGTACCTCCGTCACGGGCAGACCAGTTTGGACAGGTGGCCTCGCTTGGTCCCTTGTGCCATTGTTCTTGTGTTCCGTTCTCATGAGCTGCATGCCAATCCTCCGAGGCTTGGCAAGCGTTCCACCTCAGCCAGGCCAAGGACTCCTTTCAGAGTCTGGGGTCTCAGTCCTCAATCATTGGAGACAGTTGTGAGGCATATCACATCCTTGGACAGACACCACCTGACACCACCCCATGACTCGCGGCTGGCGACAAAGGTGCTCCTCAGCAGGGTTCCATAGTCTTGTGAAGTCTTCAGGACTTGTCCATGTTAGTCGCATATCCCGGAAAGAAAAACCAGAGACAGTAGAGAGTGTGTGTAAAAGAAAGAGAGAGAGAGAGAGGAAAAAATAAGAAAAGGAAATAGAAACAAAACAAAATCAATCAATACTGATTAAAACAATTTCCTCAAAATAATCAAAACAAATCATAAAATTCCTTAAAGTTATAACGATTTTCAAACAAAAGCTTAATTTTGATTACAATATAACAATTAAAACAAACAACAATAATCAAAACAAACAACCAACAATTTCAAATTAAATTGCTGTTGGAGGTCTAATTTTCGCTGTTAGGGTAGTACATCTCGTGTCAATAATTTTGGGAGTATCTCTTGCAAAAGGGATATTGACTAAACTGTGTGCTTCCATTATAGATGCCAAGTGTGTCAACTTCTTCATCATTTTCCAATTTAGGATGTATAAAATGACTGATAAGACAGAACCAATCAAAACCAAAATCAAAAGAACAACAATGGGATGACACACTTTGTTCCGGATACCTGTAACAGTAGGTGACCACCCAAAAAGGGTATCCCACCACCTGTATTCAGCATCCTTTTTGACCCTTTCTGAAACACGATGTATTTCTTTCACATCATGATGGACTGTCACTAAAGTTTTCTGTCCATTTTTCTTGATCTTTTCCAAAATTCCTACTAAGTCCTGGTGAAGCAACAATTGCTTAATTAAAGTCAGATTCATTGCAATGGGGGCAGGTGTTATCTGGTGAAACAGGGTAAAATTGGATTGTAAAAGGTGATAGGACATAACTGGGGCTGAGTAAGAAAAGTCACATCCTGCAATTGTGGTAAAGTTACAAATACAAAAATTTGAGTGATTCTTAAGATTCACTACTATTTCTTCTACAAACACTACATCACAAGCAGTCCTTACACAAGCACATTCATTGCCTAAATACACAAGCACTGTTTCAGGAGCTTCATTAGGGTGTACTTCAAAATGACAAATATTTTGCTCTGTGTCCTAACAAATGTCTTGAGCTATGATTGCATTACTTTCACAAATGAAACCTTGTTGTTCCCTAACAACACAAGGTTCTAAATTGACAGTTTCCCATTTCTCTCCAATTTGACGGGCCCATTCCCTGTGCTCGGAAGGATAGAGAATAGCTCCATCATGATTCAGTCCTAATGCAATGATAGGAAATATCGAGTGCACAGAGGCATTACATATGGTTAACACAAAAGCTGTGACTGTTGGTATTTGGGTTATAAGTAAAGTTCACCAATTTCCACCAGGATTGGAATTCCCTTTCAAAATCATTTGCATTGTCCCAAATTATTTTCCGAATTTTAGTAGGAAAAGTGCCGCCTTCTCCTTCTCTTATGATTGAGGCAACAACTGTCTGCATCCAAAGCTGTGCCTGGATGCTGCTAAGAGTCAAAGAAACATTGTTTTGTGTAGCACCAAGTGCATCAATTATCATTTTGTGATCATTAACATTTACCTTTTCCCAATTTGGTAATATATTGGATAACAACCACTGTTGCGTCCCCAAGGCAGACAAAGAGGACTGCAAGGGTTGTTGTAATCTTGTCAAATCTGTTGTGGTGGCAGCCAATTTATTCAACAATACCTCAGAATCAATCCTATTTAGGATTCCCAATCCTGTCCCCAAAACACCGGTTATGTCTCTTGCCATTCTTTCCTTAGATGAAACATTAATTTTGAAGAATTAAAGATTTTAGTTTAACCAGATATTGCTGAAGTAAGACAGATAGACATCCCTTTTGATAAACAGAAGCCGGATTTAAGGAACTGATAAATCATGAGGCCTGTCGACTTATGTTTGTGTATTCTGACTAATCAATAGGCTTCAAGAAGGACAATGAATTCATAAATCAGATACTCCTAGGAAAACAGGATTCAGTTGTCACACAACACTAAAAGGTTAAAAAATCAAAGCGAAGAAGACTCACTTCATCATTTTGAGACCCTGCCCCATAAGAAAGACCACCGACCCATTTCAAAGAACAAACCACGCGTGCTTAATAGCTTTTGGCTAATTACCATACGAAGCGGGGAATGGGATGTACTAAAGTCATGAATATACATTTGTGTTTTGAGTATTCAATACTTCTGTACATAAAAAGACCCTGTGATCTTCTGTAGGGGCGCGTGTGTTTGGGAGCTATCCCGCACGCTGCCCGGCGTCGTAGTTAAACATACACTTTCTAACTTTAAACTGTTATAGAGTCTTTTGTCTGTCGTAGTTGGATATCGGCATTAGGGCGATATTCATATTTTTTTAATAATTCGTAGAAGGATTCCATTTCCGCAGCCAGGTATTCCATCCCTGAAAAGAACTTTGCAAAAAGGGTGAACAGCTTGGCTGAATTTCTGAAACATTATTCTGCATCAATAATTTGACCTTTTTGAGGGACCACTCAGGATTAAACAATATTTGTTGTTGGCCAGTTCTCGTAATTATATATGGTCCAATTTCAAAAATCTTTGGCCTTAGCATAACTGGTGGTTGGGTAGTGGGTTGTGTAGGCTTTACCACATTAACATCAACTTCTCCCCAGTACTTAGTATGGTTTTCACCACATACCACTTTGTGGGAAGATTGTACATTAGTCAAATTCAGCATACAATTTTGATTTTGAGTCTCACAGTGTAAAACACGGGCATGTGGCCCTATGACAAAGCTGTGTATGGGTTCAATAAGGGATCTAACAATCAATTCACATCGAATTGCTGTATCATCACCTTGTGTTGCCATAAAGGGAGGAAAAACATTATTTTTGCTATTCAACACTAGGGGAGTTTGCACACCAGGTTGTATGATCCCTACTGTCAGCATAGGTCTTGCCACGGCATTGATTTTAAACTTGTAAACCAAACCTTTCAAACCTGACTGATCTGCCAGGTCATTTTGCCAACTGCATATCTCATAGGATGATTTGGTTAAAGTAAAGTTATAACCACAGTCAATAGGTTCATCCTTACACAGCTTTGTAATCTTAGCATTGTTAGTGCTAGGGCTTAGTGTATAATTTCCAACATCCTTCTGGCGACAGCACAATATAAAGGGGGCATGCTTTTTGCATTTCCACTTTTCAGTGGGACAAAGTTCTGCTGTGATGTTAGGGTGCAAACTGCTTGTTATGTCTGGTTCCAAAAGGGTTCCCATTATTGTAATGGAGGCAGCTTTCTCTTGAGAAAATCCTGCTTTTTTGCATGTTACCTTAATTGGTTCACCAGCTGTACCATTTAGAGTTGCAATCCATTCATTCTTATCCCATCCCCACTCATGTGGACCATCATGATACTCTGAGGTTGCCAGGCTCAAGCGACGACTTCTGGGATATGATTCTTGAGCACTAGTGTATCTGACAGTGGCTTCAGACCACGGCCACTTGGCTGGATCCTGGCCATGGGAGTATGGCAGGATGCAGAGAAGTATTAATAATGTTAACATCCTTATTTTGTTTTCATGTCACTTGAAGCGTCCCCTCGGAGTTCTCCTGTAATAGCAAAACACAGAAAAATCTGCCACCTAGGGGCAGAACATTAAAATGATGGAATTATCCAGCGGGTATTTATCCGATGTTCTTTTCCTAAGGCATCAGATGCTATCCATGCAAATTTATTCAGAGAAGTTTTCAACACAAGTGGTACCTCTCCCACCGTAGGGAGGTCTACCAAAACAGGTTGTCCCGGGTAATGAACTGGATTTTTGGGATCACTTGGTCCCCGTAGTGAGGGAACTGTGCTTGGAGCTGTTGGGCCAAAAGGAAAAGCATCAGTAAACCAAGGATTTGCTGACTGTTCGGGGGAAAAGGGAGGGGTAATGACTGAGGCAGGTTTGTCTTGGATGCCATATTTTCTGCTTCTTGTACTGCCAGTTTTTTCACAGCTCCTTCAGTTATTGAGAAGATGTTACAATAATGTTCAATCTGAGCATACCACTTTCTTACTGAGGCCATCTGGGCCACCCTGTCAGGTGGGGAGTCCCAGTAGTGACAGACTTAATTACTTTGAAGGGGCCTCTCAAGACAATTGGTTGATGTTATGCGAACTTCTCCACTTCAATGAGAGCTAAACTAACCACAAACAAGTCTTTTTCCCAGGTAATATACCTCTTTTCAGCATCTCTGAAACCACAGGAATAAAAACCAACAGGCCATGTTGGACCCTCAGGACCTCACTGCCATATGTGTACTGACAATCCCGAGGTAGCAAATCCCCATTCTACCTGAAAAGGATCTGTTGGGTGGATAGGGCCTAGGGCCTGATGAGCTGTGGCTTCAAAAATCAGTAATTGCATTGCTTCTTCTTGAGAAGCAGTCCATTCCCATGTTACCCCTTTTCTCAGTAAGTTATAAAGAGGTCTGGCAATTATGGAAAAATCTGGAATGTGTTTTCTCCAAAACACTAATAATCCCAAGGCATGCTGTAGATCTTTCCTGGACTCAGGCACTTTAATTTGATCTAAGGAGGTTATGGTGTCAGGTGGGATACATGTCATACCTCCTTTCCACCAGATACCCAAAAATTTTACTTCTTGAAAAGGTTTTTGTATTTTCTCTGAGGAGATCTGCAAACCAAGGCTTTCTAAGTAGGAAGTTATTTTCTGTTGAACACCCCCCACTTGCTGTGTCTTATTGTTTAAAACTTGTGCTGGGGAGTGCTGTGGCTTGTTGCCCAAGGCCTGTGGAGGAGGAGGTGCGCTGGGTTGTCGGTTGGATGGTTCCAATACAATAGGTTTGGGACAGGGCCAATTAAAAATTATCTTAGCCAATTTATCATAAGGCAGTTTGTCCATTACTTCTCGTGGCACTCCCCTTTTCAGCCATAACAACCACAGCTCCTGCCGGTTGGAAGTTTGTTTTCCCTTTTCTGGTTTTTCATTAGGAGAAGCAATGTGCCTGACTCGTCTGTGTTTTTCTGGTTTGTCCTCTGAGTACTTCACTGGTCCGTATTTTCTACTGTAACTTATTAACTCCTCTGCTACATCAGTCCATGTCCAAAGTTTATGACTGCTGTTATATTGTGTGCTAGGAGTTGTAAAAGGTGAGGAGTCAGTGGACTCAGTGGAATCAGTCTGATCTCTTGTATGGCCAAGAAATCTTTGAAATCTATCTACCGGGGAGATAGATGCTATTGTTTTTTGAAGAAAAATTGCTGTTGGTTTAAGAGACTCTGGCAAACCTCGAATTAAAGAGGTCATAATCTCAGATTTGACAAGCTGTTGCATTGGTGACTCATAACCAGAGATTAATTTTCTTTCATGTATCATTTGCAAGCATGCAGCTTTGTGTATGTTTTCTAGGAGTTGGTCTGAGGTGCCGACTATTGCCAGAGGGTTGCCCCTTTCAAGGGGGTTTAGTCCCCCTTCCCAGTAAGCTGCACGCTGTGTCAGGGACCATGGAGCATGTGTATTTCCTGTTGTTAAGAAAACTCCAGGTCCCCAATAGCCACTTGTTTCTTGTTCACTTAATTTAATTTGGTCACCCCCCATGAGTGAGACTCTAAAAACATACTCCGTCTCTGATTCACTAGGGAGGCGGGAGTGTTCTTTCTTTAATTTAGCTAATTCAGTGGCTGTGTATGGTATTTCTTTGGTGGTTATGTGGGGATCATGATTCTCTTCATTTATATAATTATATTCTGTTTTGATGAGAGGTCTCAAGTTGGAGCAACAGTGTTCCCCACAATTTTGCATGTGTACTAATTCTTTCTGAGGGTATATTTGTTTAATGTTGTATGTCTCCTTTCCTTCTATTTCTGTGGGTGAATCTGCAGATTTTAAGTTTTTACTTCGCTCTTCTGCAAGGGAAATCTGCAGCAAATAAATCTGATTTCTTTCCTGTTCTAATTGTTTATGCAAAGCTTCTACCAAATTTAATAGGGATTCTATTACTGCTTTTTCTTCTCTTACCCGTTTAAAACGGGTTTCTATGGCTGCCGAGAGACAGGCCCCCAAAACTGAGCAAAGAATGGTTTTATTTCTGCCCAGTTTATATCTAGCATCATGTTGCAAAGAATATATTCTATCTACAATGTTTTCAAAGTTAAACCAATCATTCTGTGCCCACCTTTCTCTGTCTGGAGAAGGTCTAGCACCATGTTTCACTAGCAAAGCATAAAATGCATTCTTATCTTTTTCATTCATTTTGTGAAGGGACCGAAACCACTCTCAGGGAGGTATGCTTAAAGTTACACCAAAGGCACAGCTACAACTGTGTTTCCCTTTACTTCCCTGGAATGGGCGAGGAGACCAAAACTGCTTGGGAGGTACTCCTTAGTTACAAGTAGTTGTCTCCTCAACTACGCAAAGCAGCCCAAAACACACACACATACACACAAAAAAACTACAGTCCCATCTTTCGCTCAATGAGATCTTTTTGTGAAATCCTGATGACAGGGAGTGCTATACGCCTGGGTGTATACAGTTTGCGGGAATTTTCCCTCGCCCCCTTTGCTTTCTAACAGCGCTCACCGAAGTGGCGTGCTAGGTGCGGCTGAGATGAGGGTCCTTCCCCTGTTACAAACTATTAAAAACCCGCAACCCCTCTGTCCATCAAGATCCTGTCCGTGATGCCAATTTAATGTCACGATCCGCTCACACAAGCGGGGTTTGTGATGGTTCATTTTAGGGATCTCAGAGCGCAAAAGACACAGCAGGAGACAAACTCAGTTTATTCAATCACCAATGCACCTTTATTTAGTGCCAACAAATGCAATAGTGGGGAGAGAAAAGAGAATAGTAAGAAAGACAGAAAAAGAGGGAAGGGGATTATAGCTACCAACATGGAGGGATGAGTCCTCGAGGCATGAAGATGCCTACAGATGCGATCTTCTCCAGTGGGGTGATCACAAAAGTGAGCGGTGGTCTCCACGGTTTTTATAGGTAACCGAAGTGAGGGGCACAGAGCTAAAGCAGGAACCACCTGGATAAAGGTTGAATGCTCAGGAACAAGCTGCAAACCGTACCTCCGTCACGGGCAGACCAGTTCGGACAGGTGGCCTCGCTTGGTCCCTTGTGCCATTGTTCTTGCATTCTGTTCTCATGGGGCTGCATGCCAGGCCTCCGAGGCTTGGCAAGCGTTCCACCTCAGCCAGGCCAAGGACTCCTTTCAGAGTCTGGGGTCTCAGTCCTCAATCATTGGAGACAGTTCTGAGGCATATCACATCCTTGGACAGATTCTGACACCTAAGAGACTAAGACCTATTTCAGTTAGAAATGTCTTCTAGGACTGTTCCTGATAGAGGTATTAACACTTTAGTGATTTATTCCATACCCTAATCTCCACTTGGACTGAAAATATTGGAGCTTCTTTACACAGAACCTGTGGTCCTGTCTCAAGGTAGTGTGTTAGCTCTGATGTGACACTATCAGAAAATCTGTACACAATGCTCATCCAGTGGAAGTCTCTGGTGAATTCCAAGAATTAAATAAGAACTTCCTGCCATGAAAAATTGCATTCATGATTTTCCTAGAAAAGAGCTTTTTATTACTGAATTTACTATACTATTTTAAGGTAACAGTATTTAGTTGTGTTTTCAATCTAAGCCCAAGACTTTCAGTTTATTTGTGCTCACATTGCAAAGATGATCCTACTTTCCCTGTGAGTTTTGCTGCAATTTAACACTTCACTTAATTACACATCTAGATTTTGACACACAATTGAGAATTTAAGAAAAAAAAAAAAATGAAGTGCCTGAATCAAAAACTCATGCTTTTAATGAAATAGGGCAGCATGCTGAGAAAGAGCTGTAGAAGAAATGAACTGGAAGTAAAAAAAGTTAAGACTTGCTGATGCCTAAATAATCTAAGAAAATACAATATGTGCTCAAAGCAAAGTAATTCCATACACCTATGGTGGCAGAATTAATGTCTCTGTAAGCTACACACAAGATAAAGTGTGAGAAGTTTCTGAAAGCCTGTCTAAGACTTTAAGGAACATTGCTCTCTCCTTCATGTACCTTCTTCATAGCCATCACTGGTCTGAGTAGTAAAGAATTTTATCCAATAAACATTTACAATAAAGAGTCTCTTTAAAATTGTGTTATATGCATGATGTTGGATTTTTAAGTGAAAAGGTATAAAACACCAAGTTTTTAATTCTTAAGCATTCTGTAGGAAATGCATACCTGAAATACATACCTGAAATGCATCAACACAGTTGATGTTGGAAGGCTGTATTATCCACCCAGTGAGAAGCCATAAGGCAAAATCTGACTAAATTCACTCAAAGGAAAGTGTGAAGGGGGTGAAGGCTTGTTGGCTCTGTGTTCAGTTAATCTTTAGCACATAATCTACTTAATTATACCCAGATGAAAACATGTAAGTGACAAAACTAATCAAGATGAACTCCAATTGGGCAATACTGTATTGTAGTGCAGTCCCTGAAGAAGTCATATTAGTAAGTGGTCTTGGTCAATCCTATTATGTGTGAATACTAGCCAGAGGGAAAATCAGACCTCAAAGGTCTAAAGACTAAAGGAAACACATCAGTGGATTGAACAGTTAAATTTGTAGCAATCATTGATCAAATTTTATAAAATAGCTGTAGTTTTTAAAATTCACTTTCATAATACATAAAATTGTGCTGTACAGGAGAGAGTTATAACCTGAGTTATTGCTGAGAAAGCAGGCAAAGTTACTTACCACAGTGAATACAGTGGAAAAAAAGGAGTAGCAAGTTTCTTGGTCTCAACACAACACATTAACCAATGAGCTGGGGAAAGAAGCCAGTGCACAAAGAATTACTGAGCCAAAAAAATTTAATTTTACCATACACAACCTGCCAATTAAAGTAGTTGTTGCATATTCATAGCATTCCTTAGAGCTGATACATTTAGAACATCTTTTCATCAGCTGGGTTCAGGGTTGTTATGACAGTCAGCAGTGATACAGATATTTAGTGAATGTTCCTTTGTGATCGTTCTTGGAGCTGCTTCCCCTACATTACTTCCAAACACAAAAGAAATAACCCTATCTTTTCTCAAGTAGGAAAATTAACCAAATAAGTAGCATACTTTTTAAAAAAATTTGTATTTTATTAATTTTCTTCAAACTCTTTAGTGTCTATTGCAGTAGATATTGAGGGTTACATGTTAGGGAATCTTACTTTTCCTCCATAAGAGATACTGGGATGTAGCTTAGCATTTTTAGCACAAAGACATCTGCCATCATCAGGACAGAATGAGAGATTTCTACTATGCAAAAAAGTCTGCTGTAGGAAGTGCAGCAACTCTGGGTATACTGTTTCAATTTTACAGATTTTGAAATTAGCAAAGGAATATTAACTTCTCCTTGCAGTACAAAAAGCCTGATTCAATGACCCTTTACATCTAACGGAGTAGTGTATCTCAAATTACCAAGTGCTAGATAGTTTAAATATCAGTGCTGTAACATTTCTGACTTCCAAACAGGTATGCCAGGGAAACAATGCAGTGTCATCTAATACAGCAGCAGCTGCATGGCAACAAGGAACAACATTTGCACCTGAAGAAATGGAAAAATACTGTGGTAAAATTCCTCTCTAGTTCATTTGAGCTCAGACACACTTTTCACTTCACTCTGGACTTTTGTCAATTTAGTGTAACAAAGCAGACATTTAGGGTTTTGGGTTGGGGTTTTTTTTTGCCTGAAAAGACCTCTGACTAAATGCTTTCCATTCAGGGTAAGAGTCATCCAACACTAGATCCTGCATTTATGTGCCTTAGGAGAAGTGTAAAGCTGCTTTAGAGTCTTCCTGCAGAATCCAGCTCAATCCTTTACAGCTGCTAGTGCCACCACTTAATTCTACATTTTTGTCAGAATTTTAGGTTCAAGAAAATTATCAGATTGTCACAAGCACTCTGCTACAAGGAGGGACTCCAGAATTTTAATAGCAACTTCAGTTACTTTTAAGGAATATGACAGCTGCACACAAAAGTAATTTGCCACTACACAACCTCTTCTTGAGGCAAAACTTGAATAGAGTCTTCAGCTGTGGAAGAGACAGCCTGCATCTACTCCTGCCCACCTTGTTAGCAGCCTCTCTTCTAGCTAGATTGAATGATTTCATTAAGCCAGGTATTTCAGGTGATCACTTATTAGCAAAAAAAAGAACCTAGTCCTAGGGAAGCCAATGTAAGTTTGACAGTGCTGAAACTAGAATACTTTTCTGTCAGTAACCAAGCTGCCAATGCAGCTATGCTACAGCTGCTAGCAGGAGCTCCTAATTAGAGTTTTGGCAGAGCACATTGACCTCACTGCAGTGACTTTTATCATGGGTTTGCAGATGAGAGTTTTCTGTCTAGTATGCTCCTTTTCATAAGAAATCTCTGGTTTTGCTGTTTGAATTAAGGGAATGTTCTTTTAAGTGTGGGATTCACTGTCATTTATATTGTACATATTCTATCTAGCCACTGTAAAATCCGAAGACCTTCCCCTTGCACAGAGATACCCAGAATATATAACATTCTTTAGCCTAGTAATGTGTGCTCTGATTTTAAAATCATTAGAAGCACAGAAATAATTGAGGAAGCAATATCAGCCTAAATAGGCTGAAAACTCCACTACAACTCCCCCCACAAAAGTAGCCTAGGAAGGTAAGACCTGTTCCTTTGGTTGACCATGAGTTAAAAAAACTGACTGTACCTTAGAGCTCTGAATTGACAATTAACTTCAGAGAATGACAGATGTCAAGGACTCAGGTTTCACATACTAGCTTCTCTGCCTCATGAACATTGACTTTCACATAATTTTCATGGGCATCCCTGCCCATGGTGGGGGTTTGGAACTAGATGAACTTACAGTCTCTAAGACGTTTTGTGATTCTATCATTTTCAGTTACATAGAAAAATCATCTTGGGCAAGGAAAAGAGAAATCATACATAAGGTTTTTGAGTAGAATAAATCCTTATGCTATTGTGGTGGGTTAACCTTGCATGATTGTCAAAAGCTCAGTCAGCTGCACTCTCAGTCCCCCTCCTCAACAGAACTGGCAGAGAAAAATGTTGAGAAAGTTCATCAGTGAGATGAAGACACATTGTGTTTACTAAGTACCATTGAAGGTAGGACAGACTTAAACAAGATAAAAGTAAATTTTTGCAAATTAAAAATAGGAGTAGGATGATAACAAAGAAAGATCAAGCCAAAAATTACTTCCTCCCACCCCTTTCCCAAGCTCAACTTTGCTCCTGAATTTTCTACCTCCTCCTCCTACCCAGCTGGGGCAGGGAACTAAAAAGTAGGGGTTGTGATCTGTTCATAACACTCCATCTCTGCAGCTCCTTCATGTAATCATAAAACTGTTAAGAGTTGGAAGGGATATCATCCAGTCCAAAGCCCCCTGCCAAGGTCACTCGGTTAGAGCAGGTGAGACAGGAATGCATCTGTGTCAGTTCAGAATGTCTCCAGAGAGGGAGACCCCATGACATTCCTGGCAGCCTGTGCCAGTGCTCTGTCATTCTCAACATAAAGTTCTTCCTCTTGTTGAACTGGAACTTCCTGAGTTTTAGTTGGTGGGCATTGCTCCTCGTTCCTCCTCACACTTTTTCACTTTCCCCCCCTGTTCCAGTGTGGGTCCATTCCATGGGCTGCAGTCCTTCAGGAACAGATTGCAGCAGTATTGGGTCCCTATTGGGCTGCAGTTTCTGCCAGAAAAACTGCTCTGTTGTGGACTCCTTTCCACAATGCCATGGATACCGCCTAGAGTCACTTCAGGACAGACTTTCCATAGACTGCAACTTCCATTGGGATACATCCATCTGCTGCAGCATGAGATCCTTCAGGGACTACAGTGTGGATCTCTGCTCTTCAGTGGTACTCCACGGGCTGTGGGGGCACAGCTGCCTCACCACTGACTGGACCATAGGCTTGCCAGAAACTGAAATATTCTAGTTTATGATTTAAACATCTTTATGAAGGACTTTTGCCATTTAGAGCAAAACTGTCTTAAAAAAGCTTCAGAGAATGCCACCACACCCTGAATGGGGCTCTGACTGAGGCCCTTCCTATTGATGAAGACAAGATAAAGTAACAACTCAGGGCTGGGGGAGAAGAATAAATTCGCAGAGCAAAAGCTTAACACCTTTGGAGTGGAGACCACAGGCCCAGGGCTATCACTGCCAGGCCCACACAGGCCCTGGCACCAAAGGGTGGGGGGAGAGGGGCTTTGGGTGTGTGGGGAAAAGGCCTCTGGTGAGAGCAGTGAATGCCCATCCTCCGCTGTGCAGGGCTCAGCCGTGGGGCCCCCTCGCCCTGGGAGAAGCTGCATCCACATGAAGGACACAGGGGTGTCATGGCCCATCAAAGGTTCCCCCAGAGGGGTCCCCAGGCCCTGCACCAGGAGATCACAGTGTTGCAAGCGACAGTGTCAAACTGGGTCCCTGCAAGGGAGGGACATCGGTGTTCCCACCTGCCCAAAATGTATATTCATCCACTGGATTCTATAGCTTTTGGCATGGTGTGGTGGCACGGCAACTGCAGGGGACCCTCAAGAAGATCAGATGGAGGGGAGCAACAAGATGTCACTGGGACCCCTGCTAGGGTGATATGTTTCTACCTAACACCTGTCAGGCCCTCCCTTCCTCCCTCCCTCCCTCCCTCCCTCCCTCCCTCCCTCCCTCCCTCCCTCCCTCCCTCCCTCAGCCTCTTTTACTATTAAATAAATTTTTTTGGCACCAGCATCTAAACTCATTTGGTTTTAATTACTTTTTGGATGTATATTGAACCTTCAAAGTTCTTTCCATTTTATGCACAGAGACTTAATTTTCTTTGCTTTTCTGGGTTTAAACTGGATCTTAAAAGGGCTCCAGGATAATCTCTGCTCCAATGACTGAAGCACCTTCTTCCCCTTCTTTTGCCCTGACCTTGGTGTGTGCAGGGCTGTTGCTCTCACATAATCTCACTTTTCTCTCACAGCTGTCGTGCAGCTTTTTGTAGCCCTTCTCTAAGACGCTTTCCAGAGACAACACTAGTAGCTTGGCTAATGTGTTCAACAGTGTCCTGCAGTGGGACTGTTCAGGCTGGCTGCATCCTACACAAGGGCATCGCCAGCTGTTTAGTCACAGAGGCCATCCCTACAACCTCTCTACTACCAACACTTGACATGTACACCCAATACCCCTATTAAAAATTCTTGCATCCCAGTAATGGCACCCGTAAACTTTTTCTATAGTTGAAATAATTCTGAGGAGGAATTATTTGAACACAATCGTCTTCATATTCAGAGACTGTAAGGCTGCTAACTCTGAAAAAATGTCTGCTCCAGGGTTATTTCTGGGGCTAGGCCAAAGAAACAGATCACCGTGAACAGGACATGGTAAAGATTCAGAAAGTTGGGTCCAGGATGCAAGGACCTTGATGCTGTACATGTCACCTGCCACTAGAAGGTTAAATCTGTTGTCTCCATAAACAGAGTTAAGTATTAAAGCCTCAAAATGTAAGTCTTTCATGTTCACAGTCAAACCGCATTTCATTCTGCAACTCCAAGTGGCTGTGGCAGAAATCCTTCCAGTGAGATGGCCCTAGATTTTGAATAGAAGTAACAGACTTGGGGTCAGACAGGACTCCCCCAGTACCAGAGCATCAAGACCGAACCTTCCTTATGTCAATTCCATGGCAAAGAGAGCATGGGTCAGGACCAACCTTAATCTGGTCCAGTCAATAAAGGATTACTGCTTCAGAACTAAGTATTTACACACTTACAGTTCTAGTCCAAAGGCCAGTAAAAAGCAGGTTCAGTTGCTGCCATACATTGCAGGAGCCACCTATTTCAGTGCCATCCCAAAAGGCAGTTTAGGATTTCAGTCAGTTGGCCAGGTCACTTTTTCACTCCATAGCACAATTTTCTCCAGTGCTTACTCTGCACCTTTACTCTGCCATTCAAGAGTACTATCTAATCCCAGTAAAAAAAATCCAAAACAAACTTTGAAATTCCATTTGTTATTTCCAAAATGCTTTTAGTGATATAATCAGGTAGTTTACAGAAAATCAGATGTCTGAAGAACTCAAATTCCTGCCTCTGGCAACACAATGTATAAGTTTTTTTATTAATTAACTCAAAAGGACACAGCTATCAGCATCACTTATTTTTGCAATCTTGAGTGCAAAAAACTGCTTATACTCCACAGAGAAGCATGTCAAAAAGCATGAGGTGCATCACTGGCTTTCTGCAGTAAGGTTTTTAACACTCTTCAGATATTTTCTTCCTTCCACACACAAGTGTATTCTTTAAAAATGTGAAGAAATTCAGAACTCCATTTCATGCTTTTGTATTATCTGGAGGAGTACGATTAGGCAGTAACTGTTAGTAGTAATTTTATGTAGTTTTGTAATATGCTGGAGTGGTATTCGTTGAACTAAAAATTCAGAATTTGGAGAACGTATGGTGTTACTTTGGGCCATTTACCTGCATATTTTGATTATATTTTGAATACAACAATTTTCGTGTGTTAAACTAAATCGATGGATGCCATAATGCCAAGAATCTTCTATGTACATTGCTATTCTTGTAATATCAAGTGAAAGGCCAGGATAATGTTTGGTTTTACAGCATGAGAAAGTACTACCTATTATAATTAATCTTTCTTCTCTCCTCAGTAAAACTCCATATATTGAATTTCTCATATATTATGAGCATCCTCCTGTTTAATCTTCTTTCCAGTTTTTTGGAATGAAATCTTATTCTCAGTTCCTGATCAGTAGATAATGGATCCTTATTTTGTTTGGATTTTGGATTTTTTTCCCCTACCATCAGAAGTTCTGAATCAGAGTAGTTAGCTTTTCTGCCTTGCTTTTTCAGAAAACTGCATTGTAAATCCTTTTTTCATTTTTTGTCTAATAGCTACTGAGTAGACGATACACTGAGCTGCACTAACAATAATAGAAGAGCAATAATGTCATGTCAGGCAGAATGACATTCTTTTAAGACATAAACCTGAATGAAATGAAAAATGCTGGAGAATATCGAGGATTCCTAGCAAGACAGAGTTTCAAATTTCCATAATGAAATGTGTGGCATCATATAAAAAAGTTGCTTATAGAAATTGCTGTTGCCATTCTTCCAATGCTTTAAGCATAGCCTTTAAATTACTTTATCTTCTCTAGTTCTTCTGCTGTTAGTGCCAATTTATTTTGTTCTTACAGATTAAAAGGTTAATTTTTTGTAATTAATTAAATTAATGAAAGTTTAAGTTAGACATCTGCCTCTGCAAGCTGAAAATAGCTACGAGTTAGTGAACAGTGTTGCAAAATCAAATAAATTAATGACAGCTTTTATCAGCTGGTAAAGGTCTTTATGAAGATAATTTAATCAGTCATTCCCCCGCCCATTTCAAACCTGAATATATCATGTGTAGCCAGCTAGTGCCACAGGACTAAAATGCATCTGCCCAAAACTCAGGTGAGTGCTGCCCTGACACTGAGCAATGTTCCATAAAAGAAGGAGAGAAATAGGACCACTCTCTCCTCAGTGGCCATTTACAGGGATTCACTTTGATCAACATGAATGTGTTGAAAGTAGTAGAAAGTTGTGTTTTGTTTTTTGTTAATTAAAAGAAATCCCTCTCATCTGTCAGATCTGGGTGGAACAGCCGTAGGAAGTAA
This sequence comes from Chamaea fasciata, assembly GCF_029207755.1. NCBI lineage: Eukaryota > Metazoa > Chordata > Aves > Passeriformes > Sylviidae > Chamaea > Chamaea fasciata. The sequence goes on from NW_027094089.1 coordinate 56,823,522, forward strand.
CAAGATTATGAAAATCATAGCAAATGTGAAGATGTCCATGCTCATTACTAGGGTCAGCTTTGAACAGATCGGTCTATAGACTTGAGGAACAATGTCATCAAATTATTCAAAAAGGGGTCCCTGCAAGGGAGGAACAGTAAAAATCAGACTCCATTGAATATAAACAAATTTAATGATTAATTGCATGGGGGTGGGTGGAACCAGTGTCAAAACAGTTTTTTAAACTCTGAGGTTGCAAAACCATTCACACAAGCTGTGTACAAGTGAAGTTAAATTGTACCTGATTTCAGAAGAAAAATGTGCAGAGATCTGTAGTCTCTGCATCTATGTAGAACATGGAAGTGTTGACAGCACCTCACACTGCTGGGACCTCAGCTGCTTTCTGTTCTACATACACAGGTGTACATTGTGCATATGCAGCTCTGCACCCTGTCTGGAAACCAGGAAACTCACAAGGCAGTGGGAAGAACAGAGCTTGAAAAAAATGATAACATTTTTTTATGTTATCATTTTTTGTTATTTATTTTTTATTTTTTATAACATCTCTGGGCTGCAAATCACAGATATTAAAAAAAAAAAAAAAAAGAAAAAAGTCAAAAGAAGTAACTCACTGAGCAAAAAGCAGCATTTTTTTTTTCTCCCTGAAAATATAACCTTTTCATATGGACAAGGAGGAACCTGACAGATGTGAAAATACAGTACAGTAGCAGTAAAGCAATAGCTCTGAGTAGGACCCCTACCACCCTCTTAAATCTGAGGGACATTACTGTCCACCAAGCACTGACATTTAAACTGCTTGTAAGTGAGCTTTTAAGTAACCAGCTCTCAGGGGCGAGTTCATTACTGCAGTGATAGACAACAAAAATATCTCCTTTTTAAGGCTTCTCTTCGCCTCTGTGCAGAGAAAGATGCCAACAAACTGAGGTTGGTTTATCAGTGGTAATAGGAACAGGTTCAGGCATTAGTCACAATGTGTTAGTCTATCTATTTGTAACTACAATTTAACAGTCTGCTCACAGAGATAAACACCTGATTTTTGCAGGTGATACTCCCGATACAGAAAAGTCTTAGACTCTCCCTAATCACAGATGTACACAATATAATCTTCACTGGGAGCAGTGTCAGGGACATTGTTGGGGGTTAGGTTTGTTCCTTCTTTCTCTAAAGAATTTTTTCCCCATAAGTTACCAAGGAGACCAAGTGTTGGATACTTGAGAGTACTTAGCTGAAACAAAGAGGTGGACAAAGTTGGAAGGGGGAGATAATGCAGGTAAAATACAGAGCTTGAGGCAGCTGTGCTCTTCTTTTTTCGGCGTTCGGGGAGAGAGAGAACGGCTGTTGCTGGCTGGAAGAGTTTCACTGTGGCCAAAGGGATCCAGTCCTGGGAAATCTACTATCACCGGTTCGACCTGAATCCTGAGTTTTCTCTGCCACCCGCGGAAGCTGGGCCAGGCACTGCCGTGCCTTCGGCTTCTTCGGCGCTGCTCCTCTTGCTACAGTGTGACCCTGCACCCCCTGCGCTGCCGGGACATCCTGCCCCTGCCTGCCGGGACACCCTGCCATCCCAGCTACCAGCCTGGGACTTTTCCACTGTTTCAGCTTGGTGCTCTGAGGATCCTGCAAGGACACCGAAACCAAACCGCCCTGGGTTTTGTGAAACAAAACCCTCAAGGTTCTTGGTACTGTTTTCTTTTGTTATTACTGCTGTAGTTGTTTGGTTTTTTTTTTGTGTTTGTTTGCTTTGTAATACATACTAGTAAAGAACTGCTATTCTTACTTCCCAAATCTTTGTCTAAGAGCCTCTGATTGTAAATTTATAATTGAAAAAGAAAAAAGGGGTGGGGGTGGGGGGTTTACACTCTCCATTCCAAAGGAAACTCCAACTTTTTTTTTTTTTATTACCTGGCAGATACCTGTCTTACCAAACCAAGACAGGCATGAAGGATGGATGCATGGATGCTGAACTAAGGGAAGAGTCTTGGGTGTGTATGCTGGCATACTTCATGTTCTTCAGCATATGACTAAATGAGCTTGGTGCCAAAGCCATGCCAATGTGTTTTAGGATCAGTGAATCATTTAGGTTGGAAGAGATCCTTCGGATCATTGAGTCCAACTGTTAAGACTACAAAGTCCACCACTATACCACATCCTTTTAAGTGCCATGCACCCTTTATTATCATCAGAAAAGAGGTAGTAATAAAGAAAATCTGTTCAACATGGAAAGCCTGCCTTAGTAATTTAACCACGTAAAGCCTTCACAACAACTTACAGGACTTTAGAAAATCCACAATATGGTGATGATATCTTCTCTGCTCATCACCTCTAATTGGCATCAACTTTGTTTTTTATCACCAGTAAAATACATTTACTTAAATTTTAAATTGTTTTAATTCAAAGCAAATTAATTTATCCCCAAAACACTGCCAAATGTTTCTGCAGTTCCCCACCACCAAGATACTTTGCGTGCTCTGAAAATAGAGACTGTTTCACAGACCCGCACAGCCCCTGGAGGGGGACTTTTCTGTGTTTAGTTAAATACCAGTTACAGTGTGCTTTTCCTTAGGCAAGTTCCATCTTACCAGCACTTATACTTATTTAGAAAAAAGAACTAAGATTTGGCTTTACAAGCAAAAGTATTTCATAGGGCAAGTATTTTACCAGCATACATGGCTCAACATTAAAATAATAAATCCTTTCAATCAGAAAAAATAAGAAACTGCTCCTTCATAATCTGAAATCACATCACTACATTTTGCTTGTGAGAACAAAGTTTACAGGCATAAGTTGCACATAAAGGGTTTATTTTAAATGTTTTAAGGATAGAGTTACATCATAATTATAAAAATTACTTACAGAATTAAGTAACAATTTAAAGTGTTTATACTTCTAAATGCAGAGAACAGGGAACTGTCTATATTGTTCAAAATAAAATAAAAATAAAGAAACCAAGCTCTAAAGATGAATTTATCACCTAATTTAAAAATGTGAACACGAAGACCTCTGAACTATACACATACCAAGAACCATCCAAATTGCACTAATGATGTAAAATACAAAAAGCACAGCATTTTCAAGGAACCAGAAACTGTTTTTACCATAATTAATTTTCCTGACACAACTAGTAAAGTCTCTCTGAAGATAAAGCTGATATGTTTGAACAATCCATTTAAACAATGCTTCTACCTATTCCAACAAAAAGTGTTTTCCCCACCTCTACTCCAACGTAGTTTAGGATTTGGCACTCAAAAGAAAGAAGAATGTAGTGTTCTGCTATTCAACTGAAATTTTATTTTTTCTTTAACAGAATACATGGTCCCTTCAAATGCTGTATGACACATACAACTGGAAAATTACCTTCTGTTGGCACTATGCTTGTCTCACCGGTGCATTTAATCCTACTAACAACCATTAAAACAGCACAATAAGCAAATTCACAAAAAACTGAACACAAAATAAAAACAGAACAAAACAAAAACCTAAACATTTTAACATGCAACTTTAGTTTGTTACATTGAATGTTCTAACCCTCTAAGCATGCAAAAAAGGATGGTCTGCATTTAAGTTGTTTTTTTTTTTTCCCTTTTAAGTTTTACATGGCAGCCTGACATCACACACACGCACACACACAATATACAACAATACTACAGCAGGTAAATGTGAAAGGCGAATAACTTTTATACAAAGATCCATGGCTTGTGCCATCACAAGCCCTATGTGATTTTGGAAAGTAATGTTGAACCCCTATAACAAGGAACCAACATTTAGTTACCAGGGTAACGCAAGCACTGCATGCAGATCTGAAACATGAGCCTAAAACAAAGCCCAAAGCAGATGGGCAGGGAGTGGAATTAGTCTCAAGCCTCAAAACTGTGGTTTAAGCTATTTAAAAAAAAAAAAAAAAAGAAAAAAAAGAAAAAAGAAAATAAAGAGAAAATACCCACACAACAGACAATGGGGACATCAAAAAACAACTGAAATTTACAGTTTATAGATTATACTCTAATTGTCAGAATACATAGTGTATTCAATAGGCTTGCTGAAAACCCACAAATGCAAGCCTAATGCTAGAAGTGTTCCAGTAGACCTAAACCTCATATATTTCAAAACAAACCTCTTATTCCTCAGATATATAGCCCCAAGTTCAGTGTACTACGTTATTAATGTATCTCATGTGTAATTAATACACTCGCTCATTCCTGTGCCACAAATATCGACTTGGGCTCATGGAGCCAGGCTCAGCTTTGAGATTTACATGCAGGACTCTTAAGAGTCAATAGAAAACACAACAGATCTGCAGGATGAAAACACTGTGTTGCAAATCTGCTCACTTTGTTCAAACACAAGAAACATTTACGACTCAGGTACTTACTGCATAAGGACTGAATCGAGAAGCTATTCACTGAAAGACAATAGCCTGCCTTTGGTTGCCCATGATGAAATACTGGACATAATGCAATAGTAGCAATGGACAAAGAATTAAGGTATCATATTTATATGGAGAGTATTTATTACCATTCAACAGCATAATGAGGCACAAGCCTTAAGGCTAAAATATGAACTCAGGCAAAAAAATGGACAAAGGGGCTTAAACCACTGAGTCTTCAATATCGAGAATACCCACAACAGAGGTCATCTGCACCTCTGTCGTCTGATTAACAGCACCTCTCCTGCATTCTACCACTAACAGCACACGGTTGGATATCAGGGTATTTGTTCCTTCCATCAACAGTGTTAACTGTCTTCACATTCTGTACTTCTGTGAAGCAGTTATTTGAAACTTGCAGAGCTCTGCCTTATTGTAACATGACAACCTTGTTGCTGTGCTGGATTGTTGTTCCAATTCCATTATTTTTAAAAGCTGCCACACTTAAGAAACCCTAATTTTCATTTACAACTATCTTGCAAGATTATAACCATGAAAAGATTTTGCAGTTGTGGGCTGCTATTTACATCCACAATCTAATGCAGATGACTGAACCACTGAGACTGCCTATAGCTTCCATTAGATAGTACACCACTGGCATGCAGAACTCTAGTGTTCATAGAATGAAGTTCATGTTAACAGCATACCTCAAAGCAAGTACAATGTATACCACAAAAGGCAATAACAGGTTTAAACTGTAGATTTGTCCAGACACTCCTTATGTGGAAAAGCCAGAAAAAGGATAAACTGGGAAGATGCCTTCTTGGACCAAAATTATTAAAAGCAAACCAACACAAAGGAATGCAAAAGACTGAGCAGAAGGCAACAAATGCTTCTCCTTCTCTGAAGTTACATCTTCACTGTAAAAGGACACCCTCTCCCACTCCCCTGGCATGAGACTGTATTTACCACGTAAAAAGTTAACTATTGTTAGGCTTCTAAGTCCACACACAAACATTCAGGTTGCTAGGTTTTGATATTAAATGAGACTACTGATGCCAATGTGTAGTCTAAAGTCTTCTGAAGTAGCATATATATACTGTTAAAGTTGTGGCACCAAGCACTTGGGTTTTGCTAAGAAGTGTGTATAACAAAGAAGTACAACATTTAGGATTGAAGGCAGCCTTGTTGCATGTGTTTTACTGGTTCCTACAACTTGTAAATATGGGCCATTAACCTGCATATTCTAATTAAGTGGTTATACAGATTAAATGTGATTTTATAGTTTAAAGCCTTTTCACTGAAAGGTGTGTAATCCAAACACTTGGTATCCTACTGCCCTGTGACTAGTAAAAAAATGCACAAGCATTTCCACACACTGCAAGATCTTAAAAAGCTAAATTTGAAATAAAGTGTAGAAACACAGCAGGTTGATATCACTTGGGTTAGGCACTCCCTGACACTGCACAAACTATTTAAACCTTTCAGAAAAGTCACCTCTGTCCCAACCCTGAAAACAAGGACTGCCAGTATCCAAGAAATTAAATTTAATGTTACAAAAGAAGGCATATCAAAATATCAAACTACACTTGCATGTGGCAGTTGAACAAGTGAGTGCAAGACTGAAGAAAAAGTCAAAATCTATGAAAAAATTTAGATTAATGATTACAATACTAGATCAACTTTACACAGCTTGAATTTGCAGCTGTTCTTTGCTTTTAACTCCCTCCTGCCCAAACATACTGACTTCCTTCAAGAAAAGGAGTTCTCTTACACAAAATGTGTCATGTTTGTATTACTCAGAACAAAACAGTTTTGCTGGCAGAGATTGTGGGTTCGCAGGGACATTTAAGCTTTCGTTAAACTGGAAAGCAGTCAAGTCTTTGTGTCTATAAATTTTACATTTAATAGTTCCACAAATTTGGCAAAAGTTCATGATGATGTCTAGGATGTCTTCACCAAATCATAGACATAAATATGGAAATCATCATCAAACTTGATGAAATAGACAGATGGTTTGGCTTCAACTTGATGAATGACCATGCCAGTCCTTTTCGAGCCATCTTCTTTGGCATATTCTACTTGTTTGCCTACCAGGCTGTCCACAACTTCACCTGGTTCCCGTTCTGCAGGAGGTGAATCATCTGTAACATAAACCCAGTATGCTTTAGTAGACATTAATAAAATTTTGCACTATGGAAGACAACTGCAGTGTCGTCTTTAAAATGCATACAAAACAATTAAAAGTTGCAAACACATTAATTAATTTAGTTCAGACAACCACCTAACAATTCCCATGCTTGTAGAAAGTAGTTGCAGAAAAAATTTTCAAGGAATATTGTCTTCAGTTTTATTAAGACAAAAATAGCACTTTGATTGGTAAGAGAAGTAAATCTTTGACAGGAGGGTGTATGCATAAGTTGTAGAAAATGGCTGTAGATAACTGAATTTAAGCCATGAGCAGAAAAAGGCATTGGATCTCCTTAGCAGAAAGGTAGCCTAACCTCCCTCTTCCCACACACATTATTCAAAGGTTCAATGCGTGCATTCAACTGCAACAAAAGCCTCTCTTCTGAAACGGTAGCAGGTGTAAACTCCTTATTAAAAGGGGCTTTTGACTCCACATTTGAATACTACTTTTGGTAAGGTCTGATTGTACTATTTTCCTCTCTGGTAAAACCTAACCAGACAATCCCTATGCTAAATCTAGTTAACGAAAGGTGTGATTTGTAACATGCAAAGTGATTGGCTACAAGCCAATCACAGAACAAACATGATGAAGGGTAAAAAGTACTGTATGGAGAACAGGAAGCTAACCACACCTGCTTTATCAGCTCCTCTTCTTTGTTTCCTAGTTCAGATAAACTTGCAGTTTGTATTCCACTGAAAAACTTTCTAAAGCAATTTTAGTATCTGATGTGGTTTTTATCTTGGAAATCATAAGCTTTTAAATTAGTAATTTTGTTACAAGTTTGCATTAAGAATCCCTTACAGATTCTACCCATTTTATTTGCAGTTTTGAGAGCTGTGAAAGAACTCTCAAAGGAGGGAAAAAAACCCAACAGGGAATGAATAGATCGGCTTGCCTTTACACTTAAAAATTCTTCTGCAAACGTAAGTATATTTTTTGTGTTTCAGTTCCTCTATAAATGCATTGTCACACATATTTATTATCCTCTTAGTATCAGTTTTATATGAAAAGTCTTTCTTGGCAAGTTCAGAGACACAAGTTCAATTCCTACATTTTTACTTAGAAGTATAGGCAAAGTTTTAGTATCAGATCCAGCAATACATTTTCCCCTTACAAGAAGAAAAAAGGTTAAAACAAATTATCTATTATTTGGTGTCCTCACAGAACCTATGTTTGAAAAGGGACATACCCTAGAAATTTTATTTATAATATTATGGCAAGTTCCACCAAACATACGGAAGTATTTGAAGATATTTTAAAATCTGATTTGAAAAATCCAAAATACTAACATCCAATTGTTGACTCAAGGACGTGATTCAAAGTATCTGGAAAGCAGTCACATTCAGGGAAGGAAGCAAATACTTAGAAGTATTTAGAAAATCAGTTAGCAATAATCTTTTTGTGAGCACAGAGGGTAAAGTGCACTAAAAGCAATTAAAATGGTAAGAAAGCATATAAGCTTTCCCTACTCTCAACATGGAAGAAAGCAAAGCAGATTTAGAATACATTCCAAGTCCATTTTGGTGGTTAATACAAAGATCAAGTAATTTTAACATTCAAGTCTGAAAAATCTTCTTTTATTTCCTTAAGAAGGAAAATGTCTCTTTTTTTCTATTAATATCTGTGGTTCATTCTTTAAAAGCATCAGAGATGTTGCTTCATTAATACACAGGTTATGCAAATAAGTGCCACTTTTTTATTCTGCCAGTAGATCATTACTAGTGATGCATCTGAAAGAAGACCATCTCAAACTGAACAAATTACTAAATGAATAACTGTAGTGGTTGATTATATAGTGCTTTGCATATGTATTAGTTACAATTCATTTTCCTTAAATCCCAGATGCCTTCTGTCAGAAAGGGTTTTGTTACACAGGAGAAGTAACCCCAAACTATTTGTTATAATCTCTTTTTTCATACTACCTAAATCTCTAGAACAATAAAGATTCTGTGAAAATCCTTCTAAATTAATAGGAGTCCTGAAGAAGATGACTTCCCATTCAAAATGAGAGGAAAAATACTAAGAAGAAATCTTCTTACCAGTGTGTTACAAAATGTGAGAGAAAATCAATTTTCAGAAAGTACTTCTTTCTCCAAGCAACTACTGAAGAAGTTTTTCATACTGAAGACACACAGCTCAGTGAAATTGTTCTTACTGTATTGGTTTGACCCAAAATACTCATTCCCACAAGAACTGCTTCAGAGACACTAATCAAGAGTCAATTCCACAAGATGTGATACTTCCACAAAAAAACAGCAGTGGAAAACTTCCGGTTTGTCGGTTTCCACTAAAAAACCAAAATCTAGTCTTCCACAGTAGTACACCTGTATTTTCAGCAGAATTAATAATTATGAAAAAGTATTACCCTGCATATGTCACTACTAAGAAAAGTTAAATATTTCAGCAGTTAACACAGATGTTCTTTGTTGCACTACCACATTTGTTAGCTGTGATACTTAAAGGAAAATATTAAATGGAATAACAAATATGATGCTTGTTTGTCAGCTCTCTTGTCCATAAATAAAGCCACAGCTAAATGTTTAATACAAAAAGCTGCCAAAAGAAAGCAGTAACTGGCTTACTTACTTGAATCAGGCATAATGCGAAGGTCACCTTCTTTATAATCGTCTAAGAGCTGGTACATGTACAAGACGGGATCTTTCTCGTAGGTAATATAAAACCACGTGTTCATAATAGGAGCTCGAGCCAAAACCATCCCCCTCCATTCATCTTTTGAGCCATCCTCTGTCTCAAACATATGTTCCACAGCTTTACCAATCATTGTGTCTGCCAGGTGGGCATCACTAATTCGAGACGAAGCTGAAATTACAACATTTCAGAAATTCATTCAAAAGCATAGATAAGTATCTTTGCAAAAAATGATCTTTATGCTAATTAATGCACAAATCTGATTGGCAGGTAGCAAATTCATACACAAAACAAATAGTGTCCATTCCAGAGAGTTTAGTGCTGCAGAACTGACACCTTCAGAATGCTGTTAAAATAACAATGAATTACTGTACTCCCTGTGATTAGACAATCATAATGCAAGCTAATGAGAGGTCAGTCAAGCAACAAAGACACTGAACTTTAACTAGACACTAGACAGAGACAGGCACAAACAAAAGGCCAATTTCAGAGCAGCTCTATGATGCTATTAATTCAACTTTGGGGTTTGGTTCCTCCTAACGCCACCCTACAGACTGCTTCCAATTCCTTTGCAGTTAGAAGAACACCTTTTTCTATTTACAAACCAGCGTTTACTTGAGTAGATACTGAACTTGGTGGATTGAAAAACCTGCAGTTTAACAATCTAATTCTGAAAAACAAAATGCACTATTACTAATCAGGTTAATTCACTTAGAAAATGTCTTCCTGCCATTATTGTAAGTACAGGGCGGCAGTACAAGAAAAAATGTAACCAAAATAGACAACATAGTTTAGATGGCTTAGAGTTGAAATTCTAACAGAAATATCAATGTTAATCTAAAAACTACTGTATGTAGTTTTTAGATTAACATTGTATGTATGTATGAATGTAGACTGTACTGCATACTACCTAAAGACAAAAAACAGCAACTGCACTTACTAGCATCATCAAAACTTTGTGGAATAGAAAAAAAATTAAAGCATTTAGGCTACCTGCCATGAGACAAAAATGAAATTGACCAGAAACATTTAAGTGGTCACAGCTTATCTTGGGGAAAGTCTGGAGGCATTAGTGGAAAATGTTTAGTGATGAATGCCAGCCAGTATGTATATTTATTTAGGAGAAAAACCCCAGACACTTACCAACTCTGTCTGGAAGAACTTCAAGTGCTGAAACTCTTTCATCTTTGTGAAGTTCTAGTCCATACACACAATCAAATCCATCATACTTTATGAGATAGAGCGAGGGATTTACAGGAACTTGATCAAGAACTGTGCCCTTCCATTGTGTTACAGGTCCACTCCCTTCTTTCCATCCATGCTGTATCCTGCAGCCTACAATATTTCTTCGTGGCTGAGAAATAGGTTTGCTTGGTCCCACATTGTTTCTATGTTTTCTGTACACAGATACAAACATTAATATTAAACAAGTACATACATATATAAAAGTCTACTTCAGAAAATAGCTATATGCTTTTATAGGACAATATATTTTATAGCTTAGCATAACTTATTCTATAATTGGGCATAAAGCTTATCATGCTCCACTGGAAAAAAGAAAAACATACTTAAAAGTAGTGACACATTTTTAATTGCTGTATAAGGTCAGTTTCCTAGCAGTAAATTCTAAATCTAGTTTGCATAAGCCAAAGTACCTCTTCTACCCTTTGTTACACTGAATGTCAAAAGTGAAACTCACCTGATCAAATCTCAAAGGCCAAGGTTAGCTGGCAGTATTACAACTTTACTACCTTCTTGTTCTCTGCAGAACAGTAAACAACTCCTTCCCAGGAGGAAGAAGTCAGTGCAAGCATTATGTGGGTGACTGAAATTCTTTCAAAATGCTTGTTTTCCCTAAAACAGACCTGTTTTCACCTAAAGAAAATTTAGGCTCCTTCGTTTACAGATAATTTTGACTCCAAGTAGTTTTAAAGACACATGACAGCAACAACAGTTTGTATTTAGTATGAAAAATTGCATGTAATGTAATTGGCCATAGAAGGGATACTCCTATATGTGGAAAACAGATCAAGTAACTTTTTTGTCCTTCTGGTATTTTCAAGGAATTGGCATGGAAATTCCCTCTGGTAAGTAACAGTTGCTGTTCTGATAAACCATAATGTAAGCTATTTGACAGTTCCAAATCACTGAAAGTGTTATACAAGTTTTGTTTTATCCAGCTATTAAAAACACATATTGACAGTTTTGAACACAAATGGAAAAAATTAAGGGGCATTATGACAAGATACAAAATTCTCCTGGATGTCAACTAGTTGTAAAATAAATTTTTAGGCTACTACTTGTAGCACACATAGTTTCAATGGCAATAATACATGCACACAACAAGCTTAAAAGTAACATCTAAATGATGATCAGTTGCAGAAGGCAATATTCTTCCTTAGATTAGAGATAGTGATCAAACAAAAAAGTCTCCAGGTATGACGAATGCCGTCATAGAAGTCCCTATATAATCCAAAAAATACAGATAACAATCACACCGCTGAAATCTTGGAAGAAGTATTTCAGATTAATACACTCAAAATACAATACTGGAATGCTTAATGCTGTATCATAACTGTAATCATAGCAATTAAAAACAAGATACACAATTAACTTCAGTACTTGTCCCACCTCCAGACTGTAATTCACCATGAAGATTTAGCAAGGGCGTTTTCAAATTTCACTTTTGTTATCACTTGAGGTTTTCAAAGATCAGACTGCATTTTTGCATTCCGAACTTCGATAGCACAGATATCTGGAACAGGTTAGAATTCCTGTAGAGAGACTCTCCCACAAATCTAGTTCTAATTTTATGCAAAACCAGAATGCATTTTCAAACTCTAGTTCTGCTCAAGTATATGTATGTGTTTCTAATTTTATTAAGTGTCAGTAATAGCTTACTCTTACAAAATAAGATCAGAGATCTGGTTCTCAGCACAGTAAAACTGAGTTTGTTCTGTATTCTATTCATTTAATTAGTGCTAATGAAACACTGCTTCATTCTGAAGGGAATAAAACCAACTAGAAATAAAAGAAGTTTAAACTGACGTTGCTTTGTCTAGTTTAAGCAGTTTATGTTGCTCATCATTTCATCTTTGAAAAATATTATAATGCTATTGATATTCAACCTCCCAGTCAACTTTACTTTCTGCCTACAAAGCATAATCCACTTTAATATTTAATTTGGAACAATAAGGCAAAAAGTTTTACGCTCATTCTACAAAAAGATGGAAGAAGACAATATAACTGAGTTCAAACTAGTAACTATGTTTAAAATGCCTCATAGAGCAAAGAGCATTAGGACTTTAATTACAAGTACCCTCTAGGTGTACTTGCAGTTCAGATTTTTGTTTTAAGGTTGCATTACTGAACAGCTGCTCACTTCTTGTTTGAAGTGGTTCATGCTGTAAGAAATTAGGTATTTGAAGTAGTATATTACCAAGGAAAACCTATGTCTTGCATCTGAATATGGTAAGAAAGCAAGCAAAAGTTTCTAACTATTAGTAAGTAAGTTATAATGTACATCTATGTAATACAACCAAGTAACCAACTCTCCTCAACAGTGTAGCACTTTTCTAATAAATCAAGTAACACAAATAACCTTCTACAATACTCTATCCACAAGGTCTAATACAATTTTTCCTTCTCTTTCATTAAAATAATCTTTAAAATTTCCACATACATTTGCTCTTGAATATTTGAAAACAGTTAGACACCTAGGACATGAAGCCAGGAAAAACAAAAAATAACAAGTCCTGGAAATAATTCCAGGACACATCAGACATATCCTCATTGTAAACAGCCCTTCAATTCCCAAAAGTTTCTGATCCTCTTCTTTATCTTGCAGGCTGTAAGCTATAAAGTAATACCTAATCATTATCAGAACCAGATACTTTAGAAACATTCTAAAGACTACACAGCCAGAAGGAAATCTGCCCAGATGTTAAAGCTGTGTTTATATGATCCTTGCACAAACTTTAATTTGGCAACTGCTACCTGGGAAACCAACATACTGCAGAATTGCAGAGGACTGGTAGCAGAAAAATCAGCCATTACCAGAGGGTTGTGCTTAAAACACAAACAAGCATTTAGAAAACCAGGAATGGCAATGCCCAGTAACCTATAAAGTTACTCTTTTAGTTTGATTGTTGATTGTTTTTTATCCTGATCATGTCATCTCAGAAAAATACCACAAGGAATAAAAAAACCAAATCAAAACCAGAAGGATGAAAGAAAACCGCATCTCCCAGATGTGCAGTACATGCACAACTGTGAAAAACTGGAATGAAAAGTATAGAACACTATAGAAGCAGTACAACAGCAGTAGTCAGTATGCTTTCAAATCTTTCATGCTACAAATCAGAAAAGTTATTGAAAAGAGGATACATAACTGAACTGTGATATTATTAATGCCTACGACTAATAACAATGGTGATCAGAGAATTGCTTTTAACTACTTTTCACAAAATTCAGGTTATGAAGCACATTAATTAAGACACGTTTTAAAGTACGTTCTGTACTCCCTCAAAAGTAGAAAAAATCATTCAGTTGTGAATTTCAGCCCTAGATGCTGCAGAAGCCAAGAGTAGGTTACCTTAAAGTGGTATCAAAATTTCAAAATGTTTAAGTTCAGTTATAGTTAAATTATAACCTACATCTCAAAGTCTCTGAACTGCTGAATACAAGAAAGCTGGAGAGCCTATGTAGAAAAGATTGTTTCATACATGTGCTAGATCTTGCACTATCCTTATACACTAAGGGTAGAAAGAATGACATCTGTGAGTTCACTGATTGATCTGATGCCAGTGAGGTCAGCTTCATATTGGCAGAGATCACCACTACCCACAGACAGAGCATTTGGAAGAACTGTCCTATAACCATGGGAACTGTCTCCAAAAAGCTCAACAGTTAACTACCATTTAAAGAGTTGAGAGGGATCATCCACGCTGCTCATTCTATCACAACCTCAATTATTGAGTCATGCCTTGTTCCTTCCTCTGCCACAAACCTTCTGAAAACAAACCTTTTAAAAAACTCTCTATGGCCTTTGAGTGCCAGTAGGCTTCTTTTTCCTTAAACGAGGAGGTAACTTAATAAATAGCTAAATCAGTGACAAAGTATACATTACTAATCATGGTCTATCATATTGGCTCAGAGTAATATCAGCATATAGTATTACATCATATTCATATCCTACTCATTTATGGTAAACTATAAATAAAAACAATAATGTACTACTCTGCTTCATTCTCAGACAAATCAATAAGCAGCACACAAGAAGTCATCTTGGCTTGGTACACAAAAAAACTTAACTAAATAATAAACAATTGAACTAGGCTAGATTAACATAAAACTAAGCTGGATGCTTAAGTTAAATACCTCAAAATTATGTCACTTAGGAACAAAACTTCTTATGTCCCACAAAAGCCTTTTTGCTAAGAAATTTACAGCCTATTTAGTTATTTAAATAAGTGTATATTAACACAACAATAAAGACAAATCTAGCCACCCTCAAGTACAAAAGGCAACCCACCTCTGTTAGTCTTCCCATCATACACTCCTTTCTCTGAGCGGTTGAAAAAGAACAAGAGAAATTAAATTTTAACCAACTCTACCTGCCCCTAGACAAATAAATGTTTCTCTTTGCCTTCTATGAAGATAGACAAGAATGGATAATGATGAGCTGGTGGAAGGCATCAGAGTAGTTTAACATCAGGTGCTGTCTCTGGGAAACAGTTAACACTGTTAACAGTGATTAACTGTGGAAAACAGGCCTGCCAAACAAATTGCTTGTGATTGATACGCATTATAGGACTTTACACTTACAAAGAGCTACTAACATTTTAAGTTTCCCACTTACCCAGCTTAGATTTCTCTCACCAGATATGGTATCTTGCTGTATGACACTAAGACCAATAATATCCTGAAGGTTACCTCTACTTTCACATAGGTACTCACCAGTGTTCAGCTGCTACCATTTAAAATGTTGAAGATGGAAAAATACATGCCATGAAAGTGTAGCAAAAGCAGGTATCCCTCCTTCACATACTAATAGCAGCTTCCTTACAGAAGTATTTCAGTACATTCTTTGTTTTTAAAAAATAAAAAATCTTTTTTTTGTACTACTAAATCTTTTTTATGTACTACTACTACAGTCGTAGTACATACATGATTAGATATATCTCAGATTCCTTCCCAACTGGGTTCTTAGTAAGCATCATTTGCAGTTTTTTTAACCTGGTGACCTCATAAATTCTGTGCCAGAGAACAGACATCCTACAGTAGATGTGGCTAAGTTCAGGCTTGAAAATCCTTCTCTACAGATACCAGACAGAATTTCAAAATTGTATTCATGAAATATAATGTTAACAGTCAAAACACCGCTTAAAACTTTATCTGTGGGGCTTTCTTTCCTACTACCTTTCTGAAACATTTAAGAGTCTGACTCTACACACAAAATATAGACTGAATATTATTCCACGATTTTCAAGAACAAAGTGAGTGGAACAATACAGATATTTTTCTAGAACAGTACTTCCATTTACTGAGAGCTATTCTTTAGTGAATATATTAACAACTTACTTGTGGGATGTTCTTTTCTTCATCATGCTGGCAGACACTCCTGCATGACCTACAATATAAGAGATGTTGAAATTACTGAAAATTAATTTAAAAACTTACAGAAAAGCCTTCCTATTGAATATCAAAATGTAAAGAATCCAAACACTTCATGTTATGACTGATCAGTGACCTTCTAAAATGGGAAAAAGGCTCTAGAGAGGTAGATAGTGGCTATGGGCACAAGAAGCTGTGGTAGGCTGACCTTGGCTGGATGCCAGGTACCCACCATCTCTTCTCGAAGTTGGACAAGGGAGAGAAAATACAGCCAAAGGATCCTGGGCCAAGAGAGGGACAGAGAGGCATCACTTACCAATTGTCATCACAGGCAAACCAGGCTTGACTCAAGGAATATTAATTTATTACCAGGCAAGTCAGAGTAAGATAATGAGAAATTAAGCCAAATTTTAAATATGCCTTCCTCCCAGCTCTCCCTTCTTCCTGGGCCTAACTTCACTCCCAATTTTTTTCTACCTCCTCTCTCCCAGGTAGCACAAGGTGACAGGTAATGAAGGGGTCGTCAGTTAATCACATGTCTCTGCTGCTTCCTTCCTTCTTGTCAGGGTTAGGGTTAGTTCTCCCCCTCCTCAGGGGAAGGACTCCTCTCATTCTTTCCTCACTGCCGTTTGTCTCCCACAGGAGACAGACCTCTAAACTTTGACAATGTGAATCTGTCTCAGGGGCTACAGTTCTTCACAAACAGCTCCAGCATGGATCTCTTCCAGTGTGCCATTCCTCTGGAATGCTCTGCAGTGGGCCCCCTACAGGGTCACAAGTCCTGCCAGCATACATGCTCCAGCATGGGCTCCTCTCTCATGGGGCCGCAGGTCCAGCCAGGAAACCTGCTCCAGTGCAGACTTCCTGCAGGCTCACAGATTCCTTCAGTCACATTCACCCGCCCCCCAGTGTAGGGTCCTCCATGCGCTGCAAGGGCACAGCTGCTTCACTGTGACCTTCACCACGGGCTGCACGGCACCCTCTGCTCCAGTGCCTGGAGCACCTCCTGCCTCTCCTTCTGCACTGACTGTGGCGTCTGCAGGGCAGCTATGCTCACATAGTTTCAGTTCTCTCCTGTAATTGCTGTACTGCAGAATCTTCCCCCTGTTCTTAAATACAGTACCTCAGTGGCACTACCACCATCACCGATGGGCTCAGCTTTGGCCAGTGGCAGGTCCATCTTGGAGCTGGCTGGCATTGGCTCTCTTGGACACAGAGAAGCTTCTAGCTGCTTCTCACAGAAGTCAACCCTGGCACTCTCCTGGTACACCCTTGCCATGCAAACCCAACACAGTGATGAACACAAGGAGTGATTGACAGCAACATAAGGAGTGACTCACAGCAACTATTAAAATGAAAGTTGAACTAAACACAACAGGGACAGTACTTGTGATGGTCAATCAGCAACAGTAGTGAATCAACAGGCTGTTTTAAGCTTTCATCCTTGAGTTAATAAAGGGAGATGCCAATACACATCATCCTGAGTTAGCCAGACCAGCACTACCTGTGCCTAACAGAATACATAAAGAACTACAATTTTTACAGTGATAATTTGGGATGAATATGAAAATGGAAAGCTTTAAATAAGATGAAATGAGGAAAGGGGAAATCAGGCTTCTGCTGGTTGTTAGAAAGCTACTTATGAGCAGCCATGAAGAATTCAGCAGAGGAAATACGCAAGAACAAAATGACAGAAGAACACTTTCAAAAGAACACTGTATAAAAAAGGTGATGTGCATGCACAGAAAAATCAAAATTAGTTTGTAGAATGAAAAATGCAGCCTCAGATCACAGCCAGTGGGCACCTGCATAGGGATCATTTACTAGGGTTGACTGAAATAGCCCCTTGCTAAAGTGATGGCTGAGAGTGACTACATGGGCAGAAAATATCTGGCTTGATCCTGATTCTCCCTGTCTTCCTCACTATACCGCTTTTGGTGCATATATATATGTATGTACATATAAAACGGTATGGAGTTAAAAAGAATTTCTTCACAATAGCTTGTTTTGGGCTGTTTTGGATTTTTTCTTCTTGTTTGTCATATCCAAAACAATCTGGTCACAGTGCTGGACTGAACCATGTGTAACTAACTCCTCACGTTTATGTACAAACATGCCTAGAATTTTAACTAGGAATGCCTGAATTAACACTTACAGAGAAATGCTTTAATTTCTCTATAGGGCTAAACAAACCAATTCTTTTAAATTTACACTATGTGCATGTTCCAAGCATATCTGGAATTATATACCTATTAAAGAGAATCACACAGAAGTCAAGCACTGACAGTACCAATAATCTTCAGTCTTCATAAGTATTTTACTATTTTCAGTTTTGTATGAAACATTTAAGCAGGCATACACAAAGTTACAGAAATGGCGGAATTAAAATAATCTTATGTTCAGTACATTCAAGCTTGCATCAGATCATCTGGAATCTGCATTTCCAACAGTAATGTTATCTGCAATGTTCCTAATTTTTTAAAATTAGGCCTTATATGTCAATTACTGCAGTAAAGATCCTACTTGCAATTTTTGACAGTTACAAAACCAAATAATTAAACTGAGTATTTGTAAAAACTTAGCTGGAGAAACAAAAACAGCAACACAAAAAGTTTGATTAGAAACCAGTAAGACTTTAGGAGTTTATTACAACCTGCAAAAAAAGCTTTCTAAGCATAATTTCAGTTACCTCTCTGTATATGAGGTGGCTGTGTTCTACTAAAATATAATATTATAAAACATATTTTATTCAAAATACAGTGGTGTTTTATTAAAAAAAGGGTAATTTCTTAAAACCCAAGAACTACTCTTACAAAACAGAGAACCTTTATCACCAGAAGATGAATATATGTACTTTACATTTTACACTTCCAGCTAATGAGAGAAAAGTAAGATTTTGGCTGAAATAGCTCAAGTAAAAACACAACAAAATAACAAAATGGTGCAGCACAAGAATTTGCTTTCTGTCTAACTCTCAAGGACTCTGGAATCTGTGATTAAGAAGGGAGGTAGAAAGCATTTATCCTTCAAACTCAAGAAAAGAAACACTAGACTGACACAGTAGGAAGATTTACTATAGCATTTGCAATAAGTGCAAAGAAGTTATGCCAACCTCTGGGAATGGGAATTAGCTGTTTGCTAACTTCTCATTTTGGGATCCTCAAATTTTTGTTAAGACTCAACTTGTTCACTGATGTAATAAGATCTGTACCAAAGACAACTAAGTACTATCCATCATCTTAAGACATGCAGTATCTTAAGAGAGCTCCCAGTTTAATACATGAAGTAACGGCATTTGGATGTTTAATAAAAATATCAATAGCAAATATTTGAAGATCCTAAGTTAAACACACCCTTGTACCAACCAGATGCTGATTTGCCACAATTTGCCCTCCTAATCTGCACCATATGAGTTCAGATAGGTCTCAAGGAGACGTAAACTCCTTTTAAAGATGTATCAAGTTACACTATTGAACTGCTTGGCTACACAACTAAAAACTGCAACAAGAGTCTTTGTCCTCGACAGCAGCTCTGGACATGGGGACAGAACAGCACAGAATTCTTATGTTTAACATATTCTAGTAAGAAGATCAAAATCAGAATTATCTGTGTCCTGAATCTTTCTTGGCCCATAAGAATAGAGCATCTGGACATGACCCAGCCATGGGCACTCCCAGCCCAGAAAGCAAAACGTGTCCTGGGCTGCATCCAAAGCAGCATGGGCAGCAGGGGAGGGAGGGGATTCTGCCCCTCTGCTCTGCTCTGGTGAGACCTCAGCTGGAATCCTGCATCCAGCTCTGGGGTCCCAGCACTGGACAGACCTGCTGGAATGAGGTCACAGGAAAGCTGTGAAGATGACTGGAGGGCTGGAGCACCTCCCAGATGAAGAAAGGCGAGAGTTGGGATTGTTTTGCCTGGAGAAGAGAAAGCTCTAAGACCTTATTGCAGCTTTCCAGTATGTGAAGGGAGCCTGTAAGAAAGATAGGGACAGACTTTTTAGCAGGACCTGCTGAGATAAGTCACAGGGTAATGATTTTAAAATGGAGAAGATTAGATATAAGAAAGAAACTTATTAAATTGAGTGTGGTGAAATACTAGCACAGGTTGCCTAGGTGGTGGCTGCTCCATCTCTGGAAGCATCCAAGTCCAGGCTGTATGAGGCACAAGGCAACTGATCTAGTTGAAGATGTCCCCACTAATTGCAGGAGTTGGACAAGATGACCTTTAAAAGGTCCCTTTAATTTCAAAGTATTTTATTTTTTTTGTGACTAAGAGCACAGAAATGTATTTTTTGTAACAGAAAGTGACCACAACCTCCAGCTTCCAGACAAGAGCAACAGAATTAAGTACTCAACTGTCAGATGGTGTTTTGTCATACCTGTGTTTTCTGAGACTCATTAATTCTGCTCCTTATAGTAAATCCTTAAAATTCAACAGCAAAACTAGAAATCATGTCTCTGAATATTTCGACTTTACTCCAGAAAAAGATAAAGGGTATGACAAGACTAAAAAAAAAAAATCTTTCATGATGTTGACTTCAAGGGAAATATACAAGTCATTTCAGCTGGGACTATAGGAGAATAAGAAGGATGGGAAAAAGCTACTGGCAATGTTACGCTATTTTGACAAGTTTGTACCCTCCATGCAATTCATGAAAATCAGACGGGTTCTTCTGAACACACCAACCCGACTTTACTTCTCTGAATATCTCCTATGTTTACAACAAGCAGCAAAACCCAGATGCTTTTTTAAAATTGTATTCCAGAATCATCTGTGGGAATAGAAGTAACTGCACTTTGTATCTGGAGACTATTTCAGAATTACTTTTGGGGACCTAAGAAACACTTCAGTCTGCTGATTGACACCTAGTATTGCTCAACCTCAACTTCAAAGAGTTTGAAGAAAGGACATCTTTTAATTGAAGTAGGTCAGAAGTACAGACATAAATCAAATTCTAACTGCAGAAAAGATTTCACTGCAATTCTAAGCAATTCACATCCATGATCTCTTAGTTCATAAACTTTACACCTGCTTTAATGGGTGAAAAAACTACATATGCTCATATATGGCTCAAGAATTATATGCTCATATATAGGTTAAAAGTTTTCTTTACTAAGAGAGTACTTTTGTGTTTTCAAGACATCCAGTAAAGGCTTTATTTTACAATTGCTCCTGACCATCATGCAATTTGGTAGGATTCTGTATCTCTGGGAGGACACTGCTAAGACTCCAGAGGACCATGCCTTTCACTTATACAGCATTAAGGAGGTGATCATTGGATTTAGAAGGGTCAATTGTGTTAACACAGGGTAGCCACATCTTATTTTACAATTAATTACAGTGTATATTAATTTTTTTTTTTTTTTTGAGGCTGCATTTCTCCTGTATTTGGGACAGCAATACACTGATTAGAGAGACAGACAGGCACACTGTGAAGAGGTCCTGTCTGATTTACAGAAACTGTATCATGGAAACCAACTCTATACTTTGACAAACTCCTAGAGTCTATAACCATGTACTTTACTGTTGTGTAAAAATTAAACCTACCTTCTTTTCTCTACCTTCAATCCTATCCTTTGTTTCTCAGAAAGGAACTATGTACAAAGTATGTTTCCCAGAGAGAGACTTCAAATGCCTAGATATTACAAATCACATGTACCTCTTCCTTTACAACACACTTCCTTCCTAAGGAGACAGACAGGACTACTGAAAATTAGCTTTGTCAATACCAACCTGTCGTGTCACTGATTGATAAGTCTCTACAACAGGATGAAATCAAAGTCAGTTGAAGAACGTTTTGTTAATGCATTAATTTTGCCCTGCATGAATACCTGACACTACCACTGGTTTATCTCTAACTCCAGACTGTTTTTTGCAACTGGTACATGATCCAAAAGTCTCCTAGAATCCAGCAATTTTATTATTTTACATGGTTAACACATCAAATACAAAACACATAGACTATTTCCACTCTTTTGCTGTATCTTTTTTCCTTTATTAATTTTCCTCCTGATTAAGACTGTATTACTGCTTTATTATCCAATCTCAGGTGACAGCAATTTTATAGGCAACACTTAAAATCCTAATTTCTACTTAATACTATGTGCTGCTCATAAAGTTTCTTGGCAAGTGGAAACCACCTTTAAAAATGGAAGGCAATAAATAAGATATTTGTATCATAATGTTGTAAAGTTCAGCAAATCTGATTTAAAAGTTAATTTTTTAAGTAGAACTTTTTTCTGCTTTTACAGCTGTTCTAGTTAATCCTCCAGACCCTCGTAAGGTTACCTGGTTCAGCCCTATGATAGGGGAAGGGACTTTTCACTAGATCAAGTTGTTTAATAACCCTTTGAATATAACCTTTAACATTTCCAATTGAGGAGTCATATTTGGGTAACCTGTTCCTGTGTTTCACCATACTCATCATAAAAAAATTCCTAACTGTACTCTCTGTTTAAAACAACTACCCCATGTACTGCCACTGAAGGCTTTGGCAAATAGCCTTTCTCTGTCCTTCTCTTAAGCCCCACTTAATGGGAGGTTGCACTCCCTGGAGCCTCCTCCTCTCCATGCTGAATAACTACAACTCTCAGCCTTTTCTTGTGAGAGGAGCTCCAGCCCTTTGGTCGCTCATGGCCATCCTCTGGACCTACTCTCTTTCAGTTTGAAGCCATTTCCCCTTGGCCTGTCATTACATGAGCTTGTAAACAGCTCCTCTTCATCCTTCTTTCAAGTCCCCTAGAGGTACCAGCAGCCCATAATTAGGTCACCCTGGAGCTTTCTCTCTCCAGGCTGAACAACCACAGCTCTTGAAACCTGTCCTTGTAGGAGAGGTGCTCCAGTCCTCAAATTATCTTCATGGCTCTCCTCTGGACTCACTTCAACTAGTCCACATCACTCTTACATTAGGGCCCCAGAACTGGATGCAGTGCTCCAGGTGGTGTCTCACTGGAGTGAACTTGAGAGGCAGTAAGACCTCCCTCAGCTGGCTTGCTGGTAATTTTGCTTTTGATGCAGCCTGGGATGTGAGATGCTATTGGGGCTGGGACTATACCCTGATGGGTCATGCTGAGCTTCTCATTTGCCAACACCCCTGAGTCCTTCTTGTTAAGGCTGCCCTCAGTCCATTGTCTGTCCAGGATGTACTTGTGCTTGGAACTGTCCCAATGCAGGGGCATTGGCACCTGGCTTTGTTGAACGTCCAAGGCATACAACTGCCCACCTCTCAATCCTGTCCAGGTTCCTCTGGATGGCATCCCTTCCCTCCAGCATGCTGACTGCAACACACAGCTTGGTGTCATCAGCAAACCTGCTGGGAGTGCACCCAATCCCACCACCCCTACCACTGAATGAGATGTTAAACAATGCTGCTCCCAGTACTGACACCTGAGGAGTTCCTCTTATCACTCTCTCTATTTGGATACCAAGTGTTCAAGACTTTGCACTGGATCTCTCTGAAACCTGCAGCTGTTACGTGAAAGGTAACTGCATTACTTTTGGAATCAGTACGTGTTTCAAATAAGTGACCTCAAATCTTAACACAGTCTCAGGTAAAATACACATTTTAAAGTCTCCAAAGGGTTACGGAGAAATCCTCCAGTATCAGTTTCAGTTTTCAATTAATCAAATGTGCATTTGGAAGCACCCAACTGGTATATTGCTTAGGTATTTTAGAAGTTAACTGTGCTTTCCCAATTACACTTGGTCAGTTGGTTTCCTGAGAATTTCATAAAAGCTACAATTCACAATGGTTGGTGATAAAAAATATGTTGCTTTCCCCACACAGGTCACTGATCTATAACTTTTGACACAACACAAAATACAAAGGTCAGATCTGTATGGCTATATTTATGTTTGTTTTTTCAAGCCATGGCCTTCTAGAATAAAAGTAAATTTTCTTTAAAAACAGGAATGATGACATCTAAAATCATTAACATCAGCAGCAAATCGTTAACATATTTTAAAAAGTCTGTAAAGTAAGAACACTTTTTATCCATTAAAAGCAAAGAAAACCATCCAGAAAGAATACCGCACCTGCATCAGCTCTGGACCGCTGACCTGGTGATTTTCCAAATGGGGTCTTCATTCATCTGTGTTTAAGTGAGCAGCAAAGCTGCTGGACTAGGGTGAAAATCCAGTTCTTTCTAACTTCCAGGATATCTTCTTTTTAGTTTTAGGATGAGACAACCACTTATTAATCCACCATTCAATCAAGAACTTGTCCTTCGTCTAATGTAGAAGATGCACTTTCAATTACAGTACTCTGAAAAACAAAACAGGTGAAGTAAAAGTAGCTTGATTTTAAAACCAAAATATTGTATCTTAAGTAAGTCTCACTTTAATGCTTGTTTTCATACACAATAGGATATTCCTTCACATTCTGTTATTCTGAAAACTTCCAGTGACACACGACATACAGGGCCAGAAATATACAAGGGCTGCTACTTTTATCTCGTAGTCATGGTAAAATTCCACATCAAGTCAATTACATAGAGAAAGGAAAGCTTCTTAAAACTCACTGAGCTTAACACAGGGAAGTATGGCTGCTAGCTTAGAAGAAACTGTACTACCTTAACCAGGTTAAAGCACCAATCAACTCTTTCTATGTGGGAACTCACATAGCAGCATAACTTTGCTTCACAGAAATTTTAAAAAGTCAGTTAAAGAAATGCAAAACAAGAGCTTTTAAAAACACTAATTTCACTGCAATGACTCCTCATGCCAGCAATTTACTGAGTAGGTCGACAGTTCATAGATCTGATGATTCATAGATCTCTTAGTTTCTGGCAACTCTCTCCATCTAAGACCATCAAATTCCTGAAGAATTTAGTCATCGCATTCCTCTGGATAAGGGAGGTAACCGAGGACAACTTTTTAATACACTTTTCAGGATTTAATTACAGAAATTTTTGACTGTATGAAAAAAATCAAAGCCTTACAGGTTTACTTATTTTGGAGTAATATTTTTGGGCCAGAAACATTTATGCATAAGAATTCACTACTTCAGTGTTGCCCAAAACAAGCCAAGTGAGATCAGATGATTTCCTTAAGAAATGCCACTGCTAACCTGTGAGAGACAGGGCCAGTCTATTTTGTGAGTCAGCACTATCCTCCCTCTTTTACATCCATTTTGGAAACTGTTGTCAATTTTCATACAGGGCTTAAAACTAGATGGATGCCCCTAACTAGTGATCCAGATGAGGAATAAAATGTATATTAAGCTTGAGCCTTACTGAATAAGAGAACATACAGGTGACACACTTTGAGGTATGGTAAAACTGTTACACGTAAAAATGCATTTACATCTAACACTTGACATTTCTTTCAAGAATTGTACAGATAACTTCTTCGAACAATACTGCAACAAAAAGAAATACACCTAGGAAAAATTGCTAGGGAGTAATGTGCAGTTTTCAGAAAGAACTAACTTAAGACATTCACAGTCTGGAATTCATAAGAACTTGCGAAATTAAAAAATTACTAACACAAATTTACTAGTTTTTCCACATTCCATCTCATCCTGAAATCTACCAGTGCATACCCAACAATGCTAAATGACATCCTGGCAACAATATTTAACAATATTCTAATAGGAAGCAATTAGCTTGCTTAACTACTTATCTGGAAACACAGCATAAGGATAATTTTTTCTACTGAACTCAGATGTATTCTCCTATGGATTAAAACACATTAATTTAGAACCATCACAGATTATGAAAACCAACTCTAAATTTGTTGCACTGCTGTGATATACTACACTATTCAGTCTCACAGCTACTGCATAAGCATACAAGACATCAACTATTTTCCTCCAGAAAAGCTATTAGTTGAGCAATTACTGTAACCTTATTATATCTTCAGATCTAAAAAACCCCACAAAACTAAAAAAAAAATCCCTCCAAATCATAAACCAAATTACCATCACCACCTCCACAAATTCACAAAATGTGTTCTTCAGATTTAGAAAATAATAAACCCTTCCACAGTTGCTGTTGAACTGTTATTCAAGGGAGTCATTTTGTAACACCTGTATTATACACTTCCCCCTCACAAGATTTCCAATTCACAGTAAAAATATAAAGTACTAGATATTTTGATTGCACTGCTTCTGCAGTTATGTGTAGACAAATAATTAAAAACAACTAATAGAAAAATATATCTTTTGTGCTAAGTTTTTTTTTGTAATAGAATATCCCCAATCATTACTATGCCTCATGAAATCATGCTTCAGAGACAGAAAATTTATTCCTAATCCTTTTAAAGTCACAATTCATTTGCTAGCACTTAATAAAGTGCCTAATTATGCTCTCTGAACCCATGGATGGACACAAGGCTACTGAAGTAAAAACTAGATCCAGTTGTCTAAACTGATTTCCTAAAAACTAAGCCAGTAAATTCAAAGTCTTACTGAAGTTCAAAGCCTTACTGAAGATGAAACTGGTGCTTTCCTAACACTACCATTCCAAATTCAATTTCACTTGCATTACGACAGTCCTGAAGATACTAACAAGGAGGTCTTATAAATGAAAAGCTAGACCTGCCAATACATCGAGCAATATAGCCAATTTATTAATTTGATTGATAAAAGGGCGAGCAAGTGACAGCCCTGGGTGCGCTGGGGTCTCTGCCACAAGCACAAATTCAGCTCTCTAACTGCGGTCTCTTCTACCATTCTTGGCACTTCACTTGCCCAAATTTTCAGTTCTTTTTTACTTGCTTTTCTTCATAATCAGCAGTTCTGGTTTTTGAAGATCTGCTGGGGAGGTGGTCCAAGATGGTCTTCTGATGTCTCTCCAGCCTCCCATTCTTCTTTTAGAGTATCTTTTTCCACTAGCATTATTTTTGGTTATACAGTTTGCTTAAGCAAGCATATATATTCTGTTACTCAGCATACAATTAGCAAGCCTCTTCTCAGACATTACACAACCCAAAGCTAGCAGGGCCCCAACACCTGTCTGCATGAGGCCCCTCTCTCAGTTATTACAAAACCCAAAGTCAGCATGTTTCAAAATGTCTTTGTAGAGCCTCTTGGCTTATGCTGGTCTTACTTCCCCTTGTCAAGAGATTACCAACTCTTCCATATTCAAAAAAATAACTTGTACAAAGGATAGTTTGAAACTTATACTACAAGGTAATTTAAAGCTTATATTAACTACTTGCAAACAATTACAATTTTGCTGTTAAAATAAACTGTTAGCTAAAAGTCTACTGTTGTATAGTTGCCTTGTTAAACCCCACTTCCATGCCTTAGTTAGCTGATGATTTTTTTAAAAACTCTTCTTTATAATAATCCCACGGTCTCTGTCCACATTGCCCGCAGACACACATACATAGGTGAGTGCCATTTGATTGACACGAATCACAGCCTGATTTCTCACAGAGGCATAAAACCTGATTTCTGAAAACAAACTGATGCACTTTAAGAACACTTTTAATTTTTAAGAATATGTATGTCTTACTTACTTCATTAAAAATGCACCAAACCCTGTAAAACTTAGGGATCTCAAATTTAAAAAATGACAAAAAACAGACTTAATGCCAACTTACAAATATCTTGATCTCCTAATATGAAAAATCATCAAGAAAAGAAAATTAACTCATAAAATGAGAAGTTTTACTGCAACTCTCAATAATGATTCACATAAAGGTAGGAAACACAAAACCAAAATCCACTTCTGATGCACTCAGTTTGCAATAAGCTGTTCCGTTAAAAGATATTCCATGGAACAATCAACTTTTTAGAGTCATTCTGTTGATAGTGGCAGATACAGTAAATCCAACATAAGTAGAGGTTTTTTGGATACTAAGAGACACAACCAAACCAATTCAGACTAGACTTTACAGACTGCCAGTAATTATCTGAAGAGAAGTGCCACTGCCTACTTATCAGACACCCATTGCCCCAACATCCAAGAGCACAGGACACAATCAGTGCAGCTGCAGATATCACTTAAAAGACAGACACTGTCTTCACTTGTGAGCTGCTACTCACTAGCCCAGGTGTGTCGCTTATCTGTTTTTACAAGCCTTTCTACACAAAAGCATGC
Source organism: Chamaea fasciata (assembly GCF_029207755.1). Lineage (NCBI taxonomy): Eukaryota > Metazoa > Chordata > Aves > Passeriformes > Sylviidae > Chamaea > Chamaea fasciata. The sequence continues at coordinate 56,851,387 of NW_027094089.1, forward strand.
TTTAGGAAAAAATGTGGAAGTTAGAGGACTACTTTTTTTGATAGTAGTCTAATTTTTGAGGAGTGTTTCAGAGACTAAGCGTTAGATTAAAACCACTAGCATTACAAATTGTCAGCCATACCAGTTCTGTTTGAGAATAGTGGAATCATACTATTAATATAGGGAGAAAGACATGACATAAAAAAATAAAGTCATGAAAAAATATTTTCTGCAGTATAAAGGGAAATGATGGAAAAATCAATACGCACTGAATTCAGTTTTCACTGTGAAATATCTTAACTGTCTCTATAAGCTCAGTTGTTTACAAAGATTAAAACGTTTTCATGAGCTTTTAACTCCGTGAAATAAGTGTAACCACCTAAAATAATTCTCTAGCTTAAATTTTAGTTAACATTCATGTCTGTATTTCCATAGAACTGCTCGCATTTCACTACAACGCACGGCACAATGATGTTTACAGCATTTTTGTGAAAGCTTCATGGGTCTACTATCCACTGAAGAGGCATGTTAGCTGCACAAAACCAGTGATAATTAATGCTGACACCAAGCCCACAATTTTAAGTGCCTCACTCCTAACCAGAATATTTAAATTTTACTATTATGAATACAGAAGGAAGAATTTGCTGAGGAATTTAGGGGTAGAGAAGTTTGGAAGGAGAGGAGGGGTAACAGCATGTGTTGCTTGTATTCAGATGATACAATTTCTGAGGAAAGTGGCAGGCTTGCACCTCCTCAGGTCTGTTCAGGTTGTCAGAGCCAGCAGCGGTCAGGCCTTATGGCACCACCTGGTGGGCATCATCAACATTTTTACTTCACCATCTAAAATATTTCTGTACGCAACTCACTGAGAACTTCCACTGCTAGCTGCTAGGGGAGGACCAGCACTTCCTAAGAATATTCTGGGGAAGGAGTCCTCCTAAAATGAAATGCATCAACTAAATTCCTTGGTAAGTAATTGATTTCCATCAGTCAGCTCAGAGCTACTGGTACATGTTTCAGATGAAGTAGTAGTATAGTTTTGTCCAGCGCTAACAAGTTGGATGAAGCATGTCATTCAGCACGTTAGTCTGTTATTCAGACTCCCTAATCCTTATTATATGAACAGAAGGAATCATTCTATGCAAATCTTCTGCACATGTTTTCCCAAAGGCAATCTTAGTGATATCTCCTAAATAATGGGGGGAATATAAATGTGCCGATTTTAGTCTGTTACTGTTAGTTGGTTTTTTTTATTCGGTAATAAAAAAAATCCCAAACACTTTGCTGTGGCTCAAGAACTCGGCAACTCAAATCCCAAATTTTTGAAGTATCTTACCTGCTTAAACAGCATATTAGTTATCAGGAATTTCTTTTATTCTATACTAGGATTTTGCGTAGGTGATAAGATCTGATGTCTGAGAATGAAGTACAGTTACAGTACATAAAGTCTGAAGACAAAAGTGATTTGCAGCTGACAACCATGGAAATAACACTTCAGAAACATGTTGATGAACTGAAAGACCCCAAATCAAGTACAACTACCTCTCCACTACGATGGCCTCCGCAGTTTTACCTGTACCCAGAGAGGTTCTGTCTACAATTGTATGGAAATGAGCAGCTCTGGTGTGCAACTGTGTGTGCACACATACAAACAGACACATAGGCTGCTGCACAGGTACTGGCTGTATGGGGCTTTGACCTGGTCTACGGAAAGAAATCCTTGCCAATGGCAGGGCAGTTACACTAGATGCTCTTTAAACGCCCCTTCCAACACAAACTACTCTCACTATAGATATATTCACAAAATTCAAAGTTAACTCCACCTTGCAATGCCATAGTGATCAAACTGCAGATTATTCAGCACAAGACTAGAATAATCTGAAATTCATGCAGAGTCTTTTGTTGACAAGGTATCTTTAAAATTCAAGAGATAGCACACTGCAATTTCTAATTATTTCCTAAAATATTTTAGCATAAACAAATGGGCAGGTTACTTACCATAACAAAAATCAATATCAAAAAGTTTGCTAGTAAGTTCTTGTGTTTGTAGAGAGGGGGTGAAGCTCAGAACTGTATGGGCATGGCTTATATTGGTATTCTGAACAGGGGCATCTACATCAACACTGCAGGGCATGTGGGGGTGTCCTCGGGTACTCACGCTTTCTCGGGGGAAAGAAAAGGTGAGTACCCTGCAGAAATGACACAACTTTGTTTACCTCTTCCTCAGAGAGGTTGTTGGATTCAGCTGGGTGGACCCTGTGCTCTCTTGCTGCTCCTCATACATTCCTGTCCCCCTGCCTGGAGAGTGTGGCTCTGGGTGGCCAATACAGCTGAGCGCAGCAGAGTGGTTAAAAGCCATGCTGCTGCTGGGAACCGAGCCCTAACAGACTGAAAAGGGGCAAAAGCAGCAGCGCTGGGGTGGGAAACAGTCATGGGGAACAAAGCAGCGGCGCGGCACAATGTGAATGATTCTGCTTTCGGGGGTCTGTCGTTGTTTTCCATTGTCTCAAGCCTGCAGGACAGGGAGAGCCAACTGTGGGGAGTGCCTCCCATCTTGTCTTTGCCTGGGAAAAACACCTGGCACTGCAGGGAGTGTCTACCACGTCGTCTTTGTCCCAGCTGCCACCGAGAACTACACGGAGGTGCTGAACACCTATTTTTGTGTATAATGCACCTTCTCTTCTTGTATACTTTTGTTATTAATATTGCTATTACTGTGCATTTCTTATTCCAGTGCTGTTCACTTTCACTAAATTGTGATCTCAACCCATAGTCTCTGCCTTTGTCAGGATGAAGGGGAGAGTTTAATGTGTGGCTGATGTCAAACCACTACATTCACTGGTGCCCACTGTGAGCCACAAAAGAGTAGAGACAACTTCCATCTAATAATCTGTGTACTATGTACAGAATTCCCTAGTTACAGCTGCTCTATTTGTTCATGGAGGGGTGATATTTAACCCTGTATATATTCCCGTACATGCTCCCCATGATGCTGTTTTTTCAGAGTAGGGAGAAGGATTAGGATTGCCTTGTTGCTGTACTGCGTGGTATCATTTTATGACGTGATAATACCAACAGCAATGAAGATCATTTGGGATGTGTGTTCAGTGCTGTCCACCTGTTCTGGCCTTGGCTGCTACCTTTGAGGATTCATTAATAATGGTACCCCGCCAGCAGGGGGGCCAGAGAACAATGATTTTTCTCAGCCTTTCACCCCCTTTTCCTCCTTTGGGCCTGCTACAACAGTTTTTGAGAATCTTGAATTCTATTTGGATGTTAAAAAAAGTGTATCTTAATTGTGATGTCTGCCAAATTTCTTCAGTGCAGTCCTGAGTAAGTGAAATTTAGAAAAAGTGAAGTCTACACAATGTTTCAAATCAGGGGAGTTGGTCAGAGAACTGTCCTGGAGCTGAACAGTCATGAGTAGCATCGGATGGTGGAGAAAAGGAACCAGCTTTGGTTGATTGATCCAGTGGTTTGGAAGTTCACCCCTGAAAAATATAGGACCTTGACAAAGTTATAAAATATTTCAAAGAAAAATGCTGTGACAGCTGCAGAGATGCCCAAAGTTATCAAACTCGCTGGGCTGTGGCTACTACTTATCAGACACTGCTTGTTACTATACAGAATTCTTAGGGGGAGGAGAGGAAAGAAAAGCAACAGGCAGCAAGGCTGCTCAAACTGCAGCTGAACCAGAGGAACAACCCATGCCAGTAGCAGCTGCCCCTGTTCAGAAGAAAAAATTCAGGAACAAATCAATTCACATCGTGAGGGATGAAGAAGAAACAAGATCCTCAAATCCAGAGGAAGAGACAGGGCCAGACATAATCACCTGATACCTGTCCATGGGTGAGGTCTGAGATACACAAAAAGATTACAGCTGCCAGCTGGTGAGCCCTACTGACCTGGCCTCTTGAAGCTGGGATGGAGAAGCATCTTTGTACAGATGACCTTTCAGTGCACCAACACAAGTGGAACACCAGTGGAGGCAAAGTATCCACTGCCTAAGAGAATTAGTTGTGCTTGAGGCAATCTGTAGAGATTCAAATAATGAGCAGTCCCCTATAAATACAGATGACATCCAATGTACACAAAACATGTGGTGAAGTTCCTACAGAGCATGCCAGTGTCACAGGCCAACTCACTGGAAGCGAAATCATAGAAGGAAGGAAAAAAGTGAACAATTTGGCTACCAAACTCCAGCTATATGAAGAAACTATATCCACCTCACCGCCCCCCCCCCCCCCCCCCCCCCCAAATACAGGACTGCATCTCACCTGTGAAATGACTGTCCAAGGACTTACAACAATTTAATGGGGAAAATAAAGAAGACCACCAACAATTTAAAAAATACTACCAAAAGTTTAGGGAGGAAATGTCCCATGCCCTGCCAGTACAGATCAGAGTTTCTGCCATTAGGCAGCAGGTGCTCCCCAGCTAGAGAGAGAGGGTACACACCACAAGGTAATCTGTGGTTCTACCTGCATAACCACCAAGAATACCTGAGAAAGTGCAGTGGAAAACTCATCTCTGCTCTAGCACCACCTGTCTTGAGAGGAAGAATAACCACCACATAAAACTCTTTGATAATAAATGACACTCCAGTTTTCCCTAGGCAAGTCCTTAGAGAGATTAAAAAAACTGATGTTATTTCTGATCCTCCTGAAGAGACCTCCATGTGATATTTACAAGAAGTAACAAGTACTATGACCAGAGAGAGATGCCCTGTCTCTAAACAGGAGGGCTAAAGGAATTATCAGGTCGATCAGAATGTGGATCTGATGGCCTGGCACATTAGACCCATAAGAATATAAGGCTTTAGTTAGCACCAACACACCGCATACCCTGATGCCATCACGGCCACGTAAGGGCAGAATCCATCTCTATCTCAGGGGTGACAGTGTTATGAATGTTTAAAATTAGACCTTTTAGCTATAAAGATATACATATGCATCTTGTAAGTTTCATTTCCATTTGTAACTTTGTACGAGTTGTTATTGCAAGTTTTGTATAGTTGTGATTGCAAGTTAGTATAATTGCCATTACCAGTTCTAAATAGTCACCAGTGTAAAGAGTTACAGTTGAAGGATTGCTAGAGTATTTACAATGTTGATTCCAGAGACAGAGAGAGAAGGAAAGCGGGGGAATCTTTCTTCCTCAGAAGACTCCAGATCAAAACATGACTCCGGGCTATAATTGGTGGACATAACTGACCAATCATGCAAAGGCAGGAAATTCAGCATTTAAGATTTACAATGGGTGTAATTTGAAATAAACTCTGACAGTGTATATTTGAGCTATTTGTAAAGGCAGCACTAAAAACTTCATTAGAGCTGGTACTATAAAACAGTGCTTTAAACCAACTTAGTTATCTTTTTTTTAATTTCAGAAACTTAATTAACACCTTTATAGGATCAGAGAATTATCCTGCAAGAGTAATTTCCAGAACTTCCTCACTACAGTTCTATATTGCAATAGAAGTACTAGTGAAGAGGTCAGGAGGGCACAGGATTCTCTGCCCCCATGTTAGAATGCAGCTAGTTCTGATTTCAAAAAACAAGTGTTATAGGCTAAATGATAAAAAGATGCTGCTTTCTCCAAGCTTATAAATATTTTTTAGTGCCTACCTTAACTTTATGCTTACATATATTTGTATGCACATGCATTTGTAATATCTCCCATCATTGTGGGAGATTCAAGGAACTAAAAATAGGTGTCTTCTTGTCTGCATTAGAGCACCAATCCGTCAATAGCATAAAAACCCAAAAAACCCAAGGATATAGGACCTTTCACTGTCTACTGAGAAGCATCCAAAACACAGAGTAATCATGTTAGACCCTACCATGCAGCACAACTGCTTAAAATTACAGGAAGAATACATTATACCACATTTGATGGCAGGAGTGGCTGTTCCTTGAAAAGCCCTGAACTCCTGGGAGAAAAATCAGTTTCAGAATTTTAAGCACTATGCAAAGAAGGATAGGGTGTTTGTCTTAAAATATTAACATGTAAGTATGTATTGTTGTTTAAAGTGAGTAAAATCCATAGGTGTCTGTGAAATGTGAGACTTCCTATGGGAAAACAAATGGGGGACAGAACAGAGAGCACAACAGAACTTAGTGATATCCTGGCCTTGGTAGGATGCAGGCCACTGGGATACGCAACCACAGATATGCGAAGAATTGGCAAAGTACAGCATATGCAGATATCAAGGTTTTTGAAACGACGTAGTTTTTTAAGGCTATCAAATAATGCAAACAGGCTAATTCTGAAACTAGCAGGAAAATCTTGCTTAAAGATGTGACTTAGAGCTGTAACTGCTTAGAGCTGCAACAGTATATAAAACTGAACAGAGAGGAAAATAAATAACTTCAATCCTTTTTGCCTGAACTTCAATGACTTCAACTTCTTTCTGCTCAGGACTTTGATTTCTCTTTGCTTGGGCTTCTTACTTAGACTACTTTTTGCATCCCTCTTTTGAAGTCTCATCTCTCACTCATGTGGCAACTTCTCAAGTGTTTTCCAGACCAAGGTAAGAGTAAATAGACCTAACTAGTGCCACATCACTGAAATTAGTTATTGAAGTTCAGCTTTAGAGCAAAGGTCTTTCCAGACAGCAAGTACTTTCCTGAAAGTTTAGGTATCTAGAATCCAATGCCTACTCTTTTGAAATATAAAGGGGTCACTTTTTAAACTGTGTCTAAATCCCACTGCATACAAAGGATTATTTCAGACTTTCTGGGTACCTAACTACAAGTTAAGATTATGTCATCTTGATTCTCATCTGACTGAATCAATATTTTATGCCGCCCCTCAGGATATGGTAGAAATACTCCATCCAACATAAATATGGAATTCTGGCCTCAAGAATACTACTGTTTTCCCTTTTTATTTGGGTACTCCTTAGACAGAACATCTGGGTTGCTTCCTCTGTGAATCCTTTTGTGTGGAAAGTAACATTTTCAATATACTTGAACACAACTCAAAATACTAAGTCTGCATGATCACAAAATAAGTACATTTTAGCTTCATGGTTACAGAGGCCCAGGCTCTACCAGCCTAGGGGTTTCTTTGTTGTTTTTGGTTTTCTGATGTTTTGGTTTGGTTTTTTTTGGGGGGGAAGTGGGGTTAATAATGCGGCAGGAAGAAAAAAAAAAAACCCTTTCTACAAATTTCCCAAAGAATACTAGCAAACAAAACCAGAGGTCAAAGCCTGATCCATCACAGACCTGGAATTATCAGCTCCTTGCACCCAGGTAAGAATCTCAACATAACCTGTAAAAAGCTCTGTTATTAACTTGTCATTATCTGTCAATGTACTTGAAGAAATCACTGTGTAGGAAACTTTAATATGCAGTTATTATAAGGAAATCTAATCTAGAAATTCACAGAACTGTGAGTTCAATGCACAAAAATTCTTCTCATAGGAAGATTTCTTTTTGAGGGCTCTGGAATTTAAGCTCCAAACTGCCATTTTCTTATCCCAACTGCTCCAGTGAAAAGGGGATAAAAAGGCAGAGATTATGGATTGACAGAATTCATTAGAAGAACAGCAATGATCTAAGAAACACAAACAGTAGTAGCAGCAATACTAATAACAGCAGCATATAAAAGAGGGTGATCACACACAAAAAATGCTTATAGAAATCCAACTGACCCTGTGTTATCCAACTGTGTCCAGTGACACACAGATTCTTGAGACAAAGGAGAATATTGCAGACATTACAACAGCCACCATCTTTTTCCCTAAGCCTAAGACAATGAAAAACAAAAGGAGACAAATTGTCTTGGGTCCCCTAGTTCAGGAAGGATGCTGAGACACTTGAACATGTCCAAAGGAGGGCAACAAGGCTGGTCAAGAGCTTGGAACACAAGTCCTATGAAGAACAGCTGAGGGAGCTGGGGTTGTTTAGCCTGGAGAAAAGGAGACTCAGAGGTGACATTAGCACCCTCTACAACTCTCTGAAAGGTGGCTGTAGCCAGCTGGGGGCCGGTCTCTTCTCCCAGGCAATAACTGATGGAAAAAGAGGACACAGTCCTACGCTGCACCAAGGGAAGTAAGGAGAATTCAGGTTACACGTTAGAAAAAAATTCTTTACAGAGAGTGACTGGGCATTGGAATCGTCTGCCAGCGGAGGTGGTGGAGTCACTGTCCCTGGACATATTTAAAAAAAGACTGGATGTGGCACTCCGTGCCATGGTTTAGTTGACAAGGAGGTGTTAGGTCGTAAGGTGGACTTGATGATCTTAAAAGGTCTTTTCCAACCCAATTCATTCTGATTTTGTCTGCACTTATGCTCCTTCCCCAGGCCTGAGACAAAAACAACAATGTAAAAATCTTCCAGCTGGACTGCCTGTCTTGGGTTTTGTAAAGAACATGTTATTCTATTCCATCTGTTGAAACTAGGTGGAGCAGAATTGCTTATCTTTGCCCAAATAGGTCAGTGTTGCTTATCAGACGGTGGAGTTGCTGCTTATCGGTGGAGTTGCTGCTTATCGCTCTTCATTGTCCACTACCTCCATGGGGATATCTTCTGCTAATGGACCATTAAAAGCTCACCAATGACATGACACATTACATCATGCTACTGCAAGATACTCCACACAGGGAGGATAAGCCTAACCATCTTAACCTAGAAACTGCCTAACACTACTCTGTTTGCCGCTGTGCTCTCCTGGAAAAACAGAACAAATTAATGGCAGAATAAATTAACATGATTCTGCATCATGTTCCCTTTTTCTCCAATTTAAAGCCACACCCTTTAGTGACGACGTGGTTAGTATAAAATAACCTGGCCCTGCCCACACAGATGGAGCTCCAGGCTCTATCTTCCTCCTGGCAACTGTGATGAAATTAACTCTGTCCTAGCCAATATTAAGACAAGTGTGAAATTAAGATCATAGAATAGGGATGAAGAATTAAACAACAGAAGTTTAAATGTGCCTTAACTGTTAACAAGGGAGTGAGGGAGAATACAGAGAAGTATTGCCCAAACTTAGAGTGATCTGTCTTTGACTGGTGATATGTATATAAGCAGCTGCTTCCCATACACTTCGCTGCAGTGGGAATTTTTGTCCCAATGCATTAAACAGGACACGCTAACCAGATCCCACCTCTGACGGGCCTAGAATTAGCATCTTCCTGCTGCAAATTCTTCCCTTCTGTCCACGAACTCAAGTTTCCACTGTGATGCCTTATTTTACAGCAAGTTCCTTCTGTGGCCTTGACAGTTTGAGACAGGAATCTGTGTTAAGTCCTTACACCACCCCATGGCTCAAAATACTATCCTCCAGGGACTTTGTTCCTCAGCTCATAGGTAGGCCACAAGTGTGATGCATATGAAGCAACAGTAGGAGAACAGACAGAAGCAGTAACATGAGCAATTATACAGTGTACAATAGCTATCCCAATCATTAAAAATGCAAATCCAATGGCAATCATCAACTCAAGTCTCATTAGCCACTTCTCCTACCCTCTGAGTCCCAGAGACCAAAGTACTGACATTAACCAGGAACAGGGGCTAACTCCTAAAAGACTGTCTTGGGGGTGAAGTGATTGGTAGCTACTTCTTTAATTCTGCCTTGGGCTCCTTCAGTTGATGTCACTGCATTGTGAACAGTGACACAATATTCAGTTTTATTAGGATTTAACATTCCACATACCCCTTATTCTTTTAATAACATATCTACTAAAGCCCTTTTTGACACTTTTTTAGACTTGGAAGTTAAGGTCTCTGAACATATACTTGATCCAGTTACTGAGGGTATGTACCTACAACATAAAAAGTTCTCATTCAAAATACAACAAAGCTTTCATACAAAAGGCTCTCAAGCAAACTCATCAGTCCATTGGCCCATACTCTATTTCTCCAGGGGACAGACTACAGCTCTGGAGAGGCAGGGTGAAGAAGACAGAGAGAGGGATCCAGTGGTGTCCCATGGGCCCTTCACCCTGGGCTTCTTGGTGGTGGGTATCCCCAAGTCATTTTTCCAGGGGTACCACCTAAACAGCTCAAGTTGCACGTACCCACGGCAGCATACCCCCTTACCTTGGAGAGATCTGTTTGACCGATGGTTACAGTATGGGCAGTTGCTTCCTTTCACACACTTCACTACAGCAGGAATCTTTGTCTGGATGCACTAGCCAGGATGCAGTAACCAGATTTTGCCTCCTCCAGGCCTAGAATTAGCATCTTCCTGTCACAACTTCCTCCTTTTTCTGCTATCTAAAGTTGCTGCTATGCAAGCTTATCTTACGGCAAGTTCCTTCTGAGGCCTGGACAGGCAACTGTATTCTTTACGTTCTTACATGTAGGCTATATCAGAACCACTTTGTACACTAAAAATTATCTAAAGTCATGACTCCGGATCCTTTTAAGAAAGTAAGGGCTATTAAATGGAAGTAGAAACCCAACAGCATGTTTTTTACCAAGTAACACATAAAGAACCTTGCTTCACAACATGTATGTTAAAACTATGACAGTTTCCCCCGATCTTATTTCAGCACACTCTGTGCTAAGAACACTGTAAATAAAACACAGCCCACGATCAAACATCAGATCTGAAACGGGAACTGCTGTTGCCCAAGCTGTTGAAACTCTAAGATAGCAATGTTTTGATTTTAGATTCTTATTTCAGAGCAGTAAAAAAAAAAAAAAAAAAAAAAAATCGCTCAAAGAATACAAAAATTAAACACAAAACAAAGCAGCAGTGTACAATACACTGCATCCTGAAAACAATCTAAAATACTTGAACCTTATCTAAATATTACATTTGAGTAAAATACAATCAGAGATCACATCCCTATGAACACCAAGCTTTGCCTATAGACCCTGCTTGATAAGTTAAATCAGTTAAGGCTTCTAAATTACATTTTTAAAGACTCATTCTATAGAACTCAAGGAAATTTTTCTGTTTCTCCAAATCACATAAATGAGTATTAGCACCTTTCCTTGCAGGATTTTTAAACCTGCCGTGAGGCACTGCTATTTAATAAGAGTTCAACAACTACTAAAGGCAAAGCTGAGCAACCTTTACACTTGCTTAGTTCTAATTGCATAGCTTTCTTTATAAAAGCACAATTCATTCTTTCCACGTTCATTAGAGCTCAGCTCTTCTCACATTTCTCAACATTTTAAGTACACGCATAATGACCATTTAAGAGATGAGGTAAGTCTTAACAGGCACACAACAGCAGTGGCTACTGCCACATACGCACATTCAAATGCTTCTATCGAGGGTATCAGGTTACCAAGTCTGTGCCACCGGCAGCACCTATGCTGCCCACATTTACCATACACTGGTTACCCTTCCAGACTGGCAAGGTCTCTTTACCTTTTAAAACCACTTGTCACTCTATAGTTTCTAAAGATATCTGCCACTCTGAAATACTAAACTAAAGTAAGCCAAGGTTTCTCTCACTTCTTTTAAAATACCATACTTCTCAAGCACTGCCTTACACTCTGCTTTATCCCTCTCCCTGACTTCAGCCTTTTGTCTTTCCTGCACTTAAGTAATTCTACCACTGTTTCACAGAAAAAGTCCTTCAGTCATTTGACCATGACCAGTTCAATCAGTTGCCCAACTTTTTTTACATAGCTCCTCACACCAATAATCTTGGGATTGCCGCAGCATTTTTTCTGGTTTAGGCTGTTTGCAAAACCCACCAAAACTAACATTACACACTTCTCCGTGGTTTCTAGTTTCTCACTGAGGGCTACTTATCACAAATAAACTTATATCCATGAGCTATGAAAAACTTTGTATTTTAGTCAACATCAGAATCACTAGCATAAAGCATATCGCTGAACAGAAACCAAAAGTCTCAGTGGTTGTCTTCAACAGTGCAACAAGTAAAACTACAAGTTACAGTTGCAATCTTACCCAGTCCACACAAGGGTGGATAGAAAACAGGGGAATTTATGAAGCTCTGTTGCAATGGGTCTTTGGTTAAGTATGCATAAACAAGAATTGTTCAATGCTTATTCCTTTCGAACTGAAATGGTCCATTAGCAGTTCACTAATTTTTTCCACTTAAAAAACCCTACGTGCTTAACAACGATATACTCTTTATACTAACCACTTTCACATCTTTGATACAAAGTTTGACATACTTAATCGAGAATACAGTTTCTTTCTGTCGAAAAAAAAAAAATCACTGTTTCCCCTAACTATATCATCATAAAGAAACTTAAGAAGTTTTGATTGAAGTTTCATTATGCATTTTCTTTAAAGATTTTGAAGCATACATCCAGAGTAAGAAGTACTAATGACAACCTCAGGCAGTCAAAAGGAACTGCAAATAAGCAGTACCACAAAATTCTTAAATGCTTTCTTGGAAACACTCCCCAGATACACTCATCTTACTAGCTCAAAATGCAATAAAAGAAAGCCATTTTAATCCCTCAATTTTCCCTATTTTCTGACCAGCTACATACTGTTCTTTTCACCATTTTGTTAGTAGACTGATGTTTCACTATGGAGTCTTAGAACCAATGATCCCTTTCTGCCTTTCACCCAAGGATGTCTGATTTATAATTAATTAGGCCATCCAAATTAATAAAAAGGTTATAGCAAATACTCAATTCATCAGCCAATAATGAAAAAACCCCACAGAATCATTCAGGTCAGAAAAGACCACCAAAATTAAGTGTCCTTTGACGGAACACCATCTTGTTTGTTAACTAGACCGCAGCACTAAGTGCAACATCCAGTCATTTCTTTCATACTTCCCTGCGCAGCCTGTGACTCTACTTTCAAAAATATTTCCAGCCCTTAGTCCACAAACACTCATCATAGTGAAGTACTGAATCAAACATGTTTGTCAGAAAACCGGTATCTGACAAGTCACGTCATAGGTCATTTTCAGGTATGTATTCCAAAGTTTTAGCCAGTCAACAGCAACATGCAGGGCACACATAGAACCGTACACTGCAACTTCCTAGAGTCTAAATGAGAAAACATTTTTTAAATATTATTTGAAGTATTACTTAAGCTGTTCTGTTGCTTTTTTACTTTATATGAAAACACTGTTTTCCATTACAGTACATAAAACTCAACAGATTACACACTTGATCTTATATTATTAGTCACAACTTTCAGCACAAAAGAGGCAGTACAGAACTTAGAAGCATTATGCAAATTTCCTTGCAGTTAAAAGTAAATAATTTTACCAAAATCTGGAAATCAACTGAAATTAATGTTGTTAAGAGGCAAAGTCCTACTTCAGTATGTCTAACTTCACCAGTCTTTCTTCTTTGGTGAGTTAACATGCAACTAAAAATAGTTGCGATTTTCATAATTATTCATCACCTATCAGGGATACAGCAAATTAAAACTAGTACTGGTCAGAATGCAATGCAAGCACACGCACCCACACAATATACAGCAAGAGAAAGAAATGCACACTGGTTAATTCAAGTGATCTCTTGATCTCTAAAGCCTGATGACTTTAAAAGGTAGAACAACTCTAAGGCCAGAAAAACTTATCTACTATAGCTGACCCCAAAATGCAATTATCACATGTGAAAAATTATACACTTTGCTTACATTAAGCAAGCCTGACGATACACAGAATTAGTAAAGATAACCAATATTTCCAGATAAAGAGCACAAAGTTATTTTGCTGTAAAAGCCAGCAGAATAATTAAAGAGGATTATGAGCTTCAGATCTACAGGAGGTCCATTCCTTTCCTATGTGCACAGGGGATAGTTTCCCTTTTACAGGAAGCAATCACATAAAATTATTCTGAGTTGCTTACTATTCCTTGTTTTACTGAAATATAGTTACATATCTATACTACGACTGTTAACTACACAGGAGGTTCTTTGCTGTTTTTTGCAGCTAAAGAAGTTTTCAGAGCAGAAACAGCTGTCATTCTTAGGATTTTTATTTCCAAGAGTATCTTTTATCACAGTTAAACCAAGAATTTTTCTACTCCATAGAGCATGTTATCTGTGACAACAAAATCTACGGATATGAGAAATGCATCAGACATTTTCAGTGTCATTTCAGAGGCCAAAAATTCCTGCTCCAAATAATGTCCTGCACATTTGGCCCAATTTTACAGGAACTCAGCATTTTCCTGATGTTTCTCTATTTTGTTAAAGTCTGAATATTTAGCAAATGTCCCTGCTCAAAGAGAAAGAGTTGGTTGAAAAGAAACCTGACTTCTCTTCCTCTAATTTCCCAGGACACTGGCTATCAAATCACAACTTCCCTAACAAATTGGTAAATTTTATTTCCTCTATTACACCGCATGCTAGGTTTGGCTGGGGTAGAGTTAATTTTCTTCACAGTGGCTGCTGGTATAGGGCTCTGTTATGGATTATTGCTGAACACAGGGCTGATAAAACTGAAGTGGTTTTGCTACTCTTAAGCAAGCTTACACAGGGCCAAGGCTTTTATGCTTTTTGTACTGCCACATTGTTGAGGAGACTAGAGATACGTGGGAGGTTGGGATGGGACACAGCCAGGACAGGTGACTCCAACAGACCAAAAGGATATTCCATACCCAGTGACATCAGGCTCAGGATGTAAAGGTGGGGGGATGAAGGAGAGGTTGGGGGACATTGGGAGTGATGTAATTTGCCTTCCCATTACATGTGATGGGGCCCTGTTCTCCAGCGGAACGCTTAACACCTTCCTGCCCATCAGAAACTAATTAATTCCTTGTTTTGCTTTGCTTGTTTCCATGGCTTTTACTGTCCCTATAAAACTGCCTATCTCTCAACCCATGAGTTTTCAGGCTTTTACCCTTCCAATTCTCTCCCTGACCGTGCTGGTGTGGGAGTGAGCAAGTGCCTGCATGGGGCTTGGTTGCCAGCTGGGTTTAACCATAACACAAGCCTTACCACTTAGTTCTACTAATGTGCAGGTAGTCCTGTGACCTAATACAGGAAAATAATCCTGGCCCTCAAAACACGATGAATTTAACACACCAGAATGAATTTCATAATGTCCAGTTCTCTTCAACATTTTCATTGATGGTTTAAGAAAAATATTATACTGGCTTTTCTGGATAACAGTAGAGGATCATTTTCATTTCAACAGCGGGCAATAACCAAGGGCAAATCATGACTGACAAATCTGGTGGCCTTCTACGGTGCTGGTGGATGAAGGAAGAGTGACTGATGTCATCTACCTGGACTTCTGGAAAGTATTAAATACTGTCCTGCACAACACCCTTGCTTCTAAACTCAAGAGACATGATTTGACAACTTAATGAGTAAGAAACTGGTTGGAGGGTTGCACTCAAGAAGGTTGTGGTAAACAGCTCAATACCCAAGTGGAGAGCAGTGATGAGTGGCACCCTCAGGCGTCAGTACTGTGACCTGAACTGTTCATCATCTTTGTCAGCAACACAGCCAGTGGGATCAAGTGCACCCTCCTCAAATTTGCTGAGGAGACCAAGCTGTGTGGCGCAGTCCACATGCTAGAGGGAAGTGCTGCCATCCTGAGGGATGTGGACAGGCTTAAGAGGTGGGTCTGTGGAAAACTCATGAAGCTCAAGAGGGCCAAGTGCAAGGTCCTATACTTGGGCTGAGGCAATCTCAAGCACAAATACAGACACTGGGCAGACAATCAGTTGAAGAGTGGCCACAGAGAGAAAGACTTGGGGGTGTTTGTGGATGAGAAGCAGACCAACATGACTCAGTAATGTGTGTTTGCAGTCCAGAAAACCAATCATATCCTGGGCTGCATCAAAAGTAGTGTGACCAGAAGGCCGGGAAGGTGGTATTGTCTCTCTAGCCCACTCTCACCAGACCACACCTGCAATATTGTATCCAGATCTACAGCCCCCAGCAGAGACAAGAAGACAAACATGACTTGTTGGACTAAGTACAGAGGAGGGCAACTAAGCTGCAAGGTCAGGCTGAGAGACGTGGGGTTGTCTTGCCTGGAAAAGAGAAGGCTTTGGGGCAACTTTACAGCACCCTTCCAGTACCTGAAGAGGACGTACAAGACTGGAGAAAGACTTTTTACCAATGTAAATAGCAACAGGACATGAAGGAGTGGCTTCAAAGTTAGAGAGAGTAGTTTTAGATTGGGTATTAGGAAGAAATTCCTTACTGTGCAAGTGGTGAAGCACTGGAACAGGCTGCTCAGAAAACTTGTGGATGCTCTATCTTTGCAAGTGTTCAAGGCCAGGCTGTATGATGCTTTGAACATCCTGGTCTAGTGGAAGTGTCCATGCCCATGGCAGAAGGGTTGGAACAAGATAATCTTTAAGGTCCCTTCAAATTCTATGATTTTTAAGATCCATATAGACTTATACCATAAAAAACCTGCTATGCCAAAAAAAAACCCTAATCAAATCCCCTCTAAACTAACTAACCTGAATTCAAGGTTTTATCCTCAGCCCAGTTCTCTTCAGTATCTTCATTAAAAACTTGGATGCATGACTCAAATGGATACTAACTAAGTCTGACAAGGACACTAAATTAGGAGGAGATGTTGACTCCCTCAAGGACTGAGCGATATCTTGACAAATCAGAGGTGAGTGATCACCAAGCTCATGAAATTTAACAAGGGCAAGTGCTGACTCCTGAACTGAGGCAACCCTGGATGTGTGTACAGACTGAGGAACACGAGCTTGGAGAGCAGCACTATGGAAAGGGACCTGGGGGCCCTGGTCAAAACAAAGTTGAAAATAAGTCAGCAGTGCCCCGGCAGCCAAGAAGCCAGCCCTGTCCTGGGGTGCATCAGGCACAGAATCGCCAGTGAGGAAAGGAAGGGGATTGTCCTGCTCTGCTCTGCACTGCACTGGTTCAGACTCACCTTGAGTGCTGTGTGTAGTTTTGGGTGCCACAGTACTAAAAAATACATTAAGCTGTTAGAGAACATCCAAAGAGAGCCACGAGGATGGTGAAGGATCAAGAGGGGCAGCCTTATGACAAGTGGCTGAGGTCACTTGGCCTGTTCAGCCTCAAGGAGACTGAGGGAAGACCTCACTGAAGTCTACAACTTCCTCAGGAGGGGAAGGAGAGGGGAAGGCAGAGGGGAAGCTCTTCACTCCCCATGATCAGTGGCAGACCCTGAATAAACAGCATGAAGCTCAGTCAGAGGAGGCTTAGGATGGGTATCAGGAAAAGGTATTCCACCCAGAGGGTGGTTGGGCACTGTAACAGCCTCCCCAGGGAAGGGGTCACAGCACCAAGTCTGTCCAGTTCAAGAAGCATTTGGACAGCTCTTGGGCAGGCACATGGTGTGATTCTTGGGGATGAACCAGTGGAGGGCCAGCAGTTGGACATGATAATCCTGATGGATCGCTTCCAGCTCAGCATATTCCAGAATTCTGTGATTTAGTTTTACCAGCATTTTCTTTTAGTGGCTTTTAAAAAACAAGTTACCAACTGAAATAAAACCAAAACAACAGTCTTCTTAAATTATGTCCACCTTATTCATCTATAGCTTTTCCAACCACTCTAGTATTAACCTGTACACTGAAAGTTTCAAAGACAGATCGTTAGGGCTTTTCCCCCCTTCCTGTAACATGCATAATAAAATACAACCTTAGAGAATCAGGCCTTAAAAGTCCTCAAAATTATAATCTTTCTTTTGTTTACTTGATGGTAGGTTAAATTTAATATAGCTAAAGCAAATTTTCCATGCCCTGCATTTCTATTTACCATTTATCTAGACTTCCTATTTTTATTTTTAAGAGACACTGCTTAAAATTATTCTCTCTAAGTATGCTTTCATTTTTTCTTTAAAATTTTTAATGAAATTAAAAATTTTAATGAAAATGAAAACTTTAATGAAAATTAACCCAAGGACATACTAAGCATGGTTTATCAGAACTCAGGAGATCATGCAACAAGTCATTACCTATGAGCACCTTACACAGCTCAAGAAACTCATCTTCCTAACAAAAACTACTTTTGAGCACAGATCTACAATTTATTACTTATATTTAAAGCTCCTATAAGTATAGGTTAAATGAAGACATATTTTCATCTGAAGAAGTTAAGCTGACTGATGAAAACAGTATCTTTTCTGACACAACTCTTTCACAATACTTCACTCTATTTAAGGAAAAAACTTCTAAGATATTAAGGGGTTTGTCTTCAATTACAGATCCTTATGGAGCAAATTTTTTTTTTTTTTAACACAATGAATTGATGATGAAGTAACAACAAATTTCCAGACAGACAACCTGGTATACACAAGCACCTATAAACTCACTACATTTTCAAGAATACCTCAATACCTGCATCATCAACACAGAAAAATTAATGCAATGACCTTCAACAATAACAATTTCTGCATTTTGCCTTCACAAATATTAATAGCAGTGGTAAAGTGGACACCGCTCAACCCTCAGGCAATCAGCAACAAAGTGTGCCTTGTTACTTCTAATAAGCAAAACAATCCAAGATAGGGAACAATTCTCTATAGTTTTAAAAATCTCTTTCTTAAAAGGCACTAAAAGATGATCAGTTCTACTGAGCTTACATTAGCATCAAATAAAGTGAGAAATCCCCTTTAAATAATTATGAACAATTTTCTATCATTCCAACCCATTAGTGGCAGATACTTCTGCTGGGAAAATCATCCTTTGGCAGAAAATCTTGTGAATAATCAGATACACTATGCTGCAGTAAAACTTGTGACTATTTAATTATCCACAGCTCCGCAACCTTTCAGCTTGCATCTTTATTTAACTACCAGGAATAGAAGTCACTAGAGTGAAAGTAACATAAAAACCAATATTGCTGGTAGAACATAACCAGCAAACTTCGAAAAAATTTCTCTGAACTCAGGAACTTGCTTAACATCTGTAACACTTGTATGTACATGATACACCCAGCAATTTTTGTAACAGCACCAGAACTGCAGATGTACATCATCATGTTATCATTCCCCTCTCCTCCCAAATAAACAAACCCGAAAACTAGCTGGTCTTTCTACCTATGGAATTTTAAAAATGCACAAAAAAGGACAAAGGGAATGACTTCACTTTCAACAGAAGAAAGGTGTACTTTAATCACGCTTTATTTATTTTTCATTCTAATTTTTTCCCACTAAAAAGGCAATAGTGAAACTAATGGAACATCCAGCCCTGTACTGTTGTGTGGGAATTAGCTCACCTCAGTCCAGAGGTTTTAAAAGTTCTCAATCTTCCCATAAAGAATAGACAGTTGCACCAGCAAGACAGCTGGCCCAGCTCAACAGCTCACAGATCAAGGCTTCTTCCACTGTCAGGGCCTTTGAATCAATTGGAAAGAGATTGGGAACCTCCAATCAAAACTTCCTTCATTTTATTTACGTGTTATGTGGTGTTAAATGGTCCTGAAATTCTTCAGAGAAAGAAAAGGGGACAGGAAACATCTATACAATGCCATTACTAAAGGCATCATACATCAGTGGTTATGAAGTTTACATCCAAAATGCACTCATTTTTAAATGCCAAACCTCACATCATATGGGTTGATCATAAGTAAGGAGCAGTGATAACACTACATAGTCACAAAGCCAGACATGAGCTGTTGATTGCAATTAAAAACAGGCATAGGATTTTGCCTGAAAAGGAACTGCTAGTTATCAACATGCACAGCTGAAAAACACCCAACCCACTGAAAAGAACAGTGATAAATTAAATTAAATAAAAATGAGATTAATGAGGTAAGAGAAAGTAGAAAATGGCATATGCATACCATATCCAGAATGCAGAAACAAAATAAAAAAGCTCAACTCCAGTTTTTAAGTTTACTTTCACACTAAATAAATATGTTTCTGAAATTCACATGAACTTTCAAGGTAAAGAAAAACTGCAAGATTTGCACTTTAAACATTCATAAATAAATAGCCCAGAAAACAAAGGAAAGTGAAGTTCTCCAGAAATTCATTTCAGAAAACCTTGCAGGCTTATTCTGGCTTCTTACAAGTTATCAATAGAGAAGCTGTGCGAAAGTAGAGCACTTTCCCAAAATTAAACTGATTAAAATGGAATAGTTTCTTATTTGATCTGCTTTCCACCACAACCAGATTAAATATTCGGCTAAGGACTCACTGCCATTTTGACATACATTTGCCCTTTGAAGAATTCCTTGCTTCTCTCTTGGTTCAAAAAATAAACTCCAAAAATTGAACAGAAAAATGCAAAAAACAATTTTCTTAAATCTGATATTAAAAACACGTTTTGACTGTTCTACTGAACAAGAATGAAGCTACTGAAGGGATTAGAGAACTGACTCATGCAAAATGAGCTTACAAGAGCTTCCTTAAAAAAACCCAAAAAAATGCCCCAACAAACGAAATATGCTTGTCAACATTAACTTTCAAGTTCCACACTAAATCACGTAGTGGTTTTTAAATAAAGAAGTTTCTAGGCTATTTTCTTTCTAATGGCTAAGAACAAATATATCTGTTTTCCTACACATACAGATGGCAAAGCAAAACTAATTTTGCAAACAGAAAATTTTCCCAGTACTGCAACATTATGCACACCTTAGTACAAGAACAATAAAGACACATACAGTACAATTTAAAAGACTTTTCTTATAGCTTTTGTCTACTCTTCTCTCAAGCAGCATGGCCAAGCACAATCTCTTTTATGTCTGAATGATTTGCCTACGCTAAGAAAAGACAGGGTTCAATTTCAGTATTATTCTGTCCTTCCACTATGGAATCATTATCAGCTACCAAAGTTTAGCCAAACAGCTTTAAAGACAGCGACAACATTTAAAATATACTTTGTAAAATGAAGATATTTCTTTTCACTATATTGCTTTAATTCTTCCTATGACTTTGCACAACATACTAAGACTCTGAAGTACAACGATTTCTTTTTAAAGCATCCTCTTACAGGCAATGCAGAAATACTTGCTGATTTAATCTTATGTATATTTTAACTTACAGCCTGATCATTTGATACTTACATGGTCCTCCCTCCTTCATCTTACAAGATAAGGCTTTTTAAAAAAAAAGTGAAGAAGAGATCTATCTAGTACTTACTCAGAGTCATGATAATGTCCCTTGCACCACTTTATCCAAAGGTAAATTTTAACCCACTGCTAATTGCTCATTCTACTGCAAGTAACTTTGCATTTAACCACAGAGCAAGAACCTGCCCAGATGGCACGACAAATTGTCACAGGGCTTGGGTAATCACCCGAAGCAGCACACTTTTGCATCATGGCAAATATGACCCAAGTTAGCTTCTCAGCTGATGATCACAGGGCTGGAACACATCTCTAGAGATCAGGTTGAGAGGTGGGGTTGTTCCACCTGTAAAAGAGCAGCCTTTCAGTACCTGAAGAGGAACTACAAGAAGGTTGGAGAAAGACTTTACCACGGCAAGTAGCAACAGGACATCAGGGAGTGGTTTCAAAATAAGAGAGAAGAGGTTTAGATTAGGTATTACAAAGAAATTCTTTATTATACAGATGGTAAGGCACTGGAGCAGGCTGCTCAGAGTAGCTGTGGATGCCTCCTCTCTGGAAGTGTTCAAAGTCTGGCTGAATGAGCCTTTGAGCATCTGGTCTAGTGGAAGGTGTACCTGTCCATGGCAGGGGAGTCAGAGCTAGGTAATCTTTAAGGTCCATTCCAAATCAAACCACTCTGTGGTTCTAGAACTTTCCTTCCTGGTAGGTAACTATCCTCCCCTCCCTCGAATAAAAAAACCCAAAAACCCATGCACAAAAATAACAGCTACCCAGGGTATGACAGCAGCACTGCACAACCACTGCGCTTACTACCACTCTCTGGTAAATGCAAGTGAACTTTAAGTTTTACAATACAATTATTTTGTTCTTAGTCATGCTTTTACAGACAGAAGTGACCCAAATAATCTATTACAACTCTAAGCAAGTTTACTCAGTTTGGTTTGGAAACATTTACAACAGGTCTCTGGAAATCAGGGAGGAAAATGACTATTTAAAAAAGTAAGGCAATCCTGTTGTCTGCTTGTGTCACCTCAAGGAGTATACTTTGGTCAGCCTTTGTCAGAAGACTAGGTTTAATTTCTATTGTGCCAGTCAGAGAAATATCCAAAGGCAAAAGGATAACTCCAATACTCTGGAAGAGCAAGCCTAGGGCAAACATAGGTACCCTTGCAGTTAGAATGTTGGAGTGGGAAGTTACTGCACTTGTAAGTCAGTTAGGTTGACTAATTGTAGCAAATCAAACTCTTGCCTGAGAAGGCTGGCTGATCTTTTGAAGTGTCATTTTAAATGCACGACAAAGACTCCCCAACAATCCAGGCTAGCAGTGCTGCTACACACATATTCAAACATGGAGGGAACATAAGCAGCATATGGTTTTTAGGGGCAGGGGGATGATCTCCGTTAGTTGGACCACTTGCAAGCTGTTTAGTCTGTGTGTCATAAGTACCAAATTATTCTTTTTGAGCATCCTGAGAAGATGCCACTGCAAAACTAAATTAAACCTAGGCATAATACAAAAAAATTCCTAAACTAATGTATGAACTTGTGACACAAGTACTTGTGCATATAAAATACTTGTGCAAAATGGCAACCACCTACCAACTTTTAACGCAAACAAAGCACATAAACATTCAAAATTCTTATAAGGACAAGCTATTATTCACAGCATTGATTATAAAATCCGAATTTAATTTTTATGGACCCCAACCTAAGTAACCAGTGAGGATATTGACGTATAAGTAGTAATTCAACACTTACAAAGAAAAAAAAAAAAAAAAAAGCAGGATCAAAAGAGATAAGATTAGAATATAGTTATCTACATTAGCTTTTGATACAACCAAAACTATGGTAAGATTTGCCACAAGATAATTTATTGACAGATTTGAGACTCACGTGTCCAAACTTCTCCCATCACAGCAGTTACAATCAGAACAGAGAGTTTTAAATAAATCAGATATTAACTTGGGTTTCCACTGAACACAAACACTGACTGTCCCTATTCTAATAAAAACACAGCTCTGTTTCTTAAATCAGATAACAGCAGGAAGAAGAATTTGAGTGAAAA
Organism: Chamaea fasciata; assembly: GCF_029207755.1. Lineage (NCBI taxonomy): Eukaryota > Metazoa > Chordata > Aves > Passeriformes > Sylviidae > Chamaea > Chamaea fasciata. Next base: position 56,874,320 of record NW_027094089.1, read on the forward strand.
TATTGATAAACTTTGGCCTCTTCTAGTCAGAAGAAAATGGATAAAATTTTTAGGAATTACTGCAATGAAGGAGCAAACAATACCACTTTTGCAAACTGAAGCATGATCACAGTGATAGATACGAAACTCATATTCCAAACATAGGAAAATTTCTCAGTATACACCTGGTTTTAAAAAAAGCTTACAGACATAGTTAGACAATTCAAATCAATAGCATTTTTCATCCTATCTTTTCAACGACCAGGGGAAAAAACCCAGAAAAAACAAAACTGAAAAAAGGATTCGGAGAAAATGATGTCTTAGCTTTAATTTACAGTTTGAAAATACTGAGAAGTCCTAAACTGAATTTGTCTTATCGATTTTCTTCATATTCAGCCATTTTAGCTTATATTAAATCAGTTCTCAAATGCATTCAGGTAGCTGTCCACAGTGAAATCATAAACTACTTAAATGAAAACACTGTTAAGAATGGCAATCTCTTGCCATGGTTACGAACGAAAAATGAGATGCTAGTTTTTCCAGATCAATAGCAGAATATTCACTCACTGTCTAAAAATCTTGGCCTAAAGAGATTACCACATTTAAATGGTGAATAGGTGCAATAGATGTCAAAGTTGCAATCTGCATAACAGCAAGTCACTGAAAACAAAATTCAGCATTGTATTATATGAGCTTTAATTGCAGCTAACTACATTGGTTTCTGTAAGTCTGGAGGATCAGTGAAAGAACAAAAACTGTTCCTTTAAAAGACGATAAATTAGCTGTTGAAAATTTATATCAGATATTTGCAATATTAATTTAAATACTGCTGTCAGCACTTGATTTACCATCAAAGACAATGGTACCTTATTAAACCAATCATACTTTCTTCTCTAAGCTGAGAACCATCAGCATTGTGACATAATATGGTATCTTCTTTGCTTGAGTACAGTACTTTCCCACTTTTGGTGAAAAAACACAACACATCCTGCTTGTGTGTGTGTGTGTGTGTGTGTGTGTGTGTGTGTGAGCAATTGTGGGTAAGGAGCAAGACAACAGAGAGAAAAGTTCAGCTGTGAAATCAGAGACTCTCCCTAAAAGCTGGAGACATCAGAACACACCAATCCTCATACCACTAGTATATCTTAAAAAGCACATTAGAAAAATACACAAAATATTAGTTCTGATTTTAGTATAGTATCTAAATACTCATGAAACTAATTAGTAGACCTGAAGTTTTTAAGCGGATAACAAACTATTTCAAGTAACTCTGGGAAATTATTTACTGGACTGTGAAAAAATGAACTTTAAGACAACATTTGCATGTGTTTGAGTACAGCTGACTTAAAACACTACATTGTTCTCAATCTCTAGCTGGAGAACGGTAACAAAATGATATCAAGGCTTCCAAAACAACAATCACCTTGGAATTACTTGTTCTCTACCATTCTGTGTCTGACACACAGTAAACCTGCTTTCCTTTTCTTAATTCGGTGGTAAGTTGTACTCAGAATGCTGCTCTGAAACTACTGCACTGTGTGTGCAGCACAAATGAAAATGAAATTAAAATGTAAATGAACTATGACAGAACTTGGAGGTAAAACTTCCAGCAGCAGCAACAGGCAAATGTCGTCTTTTGTTGTTTGTTTTTGGTTTTTATAATATCATTTTCTCTCTGGAAAGTTTTGTATCTGATCTGAACTACATTCACCTATAAACATTTAAGTGTATTTTCTGAGATTCTGCATCAACCTGGGTATTGTTAATAACAACAATCCTCCCCAAAACACACACATCCCTCTTCCCTTTTGAAAATGCACATGCTTATTTCAGGGAGGACTAAATTGTCTTGTGATCCTTGAAACAAAGGACCTCAACTTTGAAACAAAGTTGGGTCTCCTGAGTTGGGCAGGAGAGAAGGGGAAATATAGAAACTGAAGGAGAAAAAGTGATGTACCTTCCGGCAAACAAGATCTCAGGGAGCAGGATATTCTTGCCTATAAAATCAGGTGAGGCTTTCTAGGAGTCTGTCCTGGAGATAATCGAAGCACACTACAACAACCACACCTCTGCCTATTTTGCTTATGCCAGTGCCGTATTGTGCCACCCTCACCCAAACATAAACTCTCCTGGAAATGTGATTAGAGGCTTAGGTACAACTCGAAGCTGGGATGTTTATTCACACCATCACTTTTCCTTCTTCAATTAAATTATACCTAAGAGCAAAAGAAAAAAACCTGCCTTAAACAAATCCATGTGAATTCAATTCTCTTAAGCCTCTAGCCTAAAACTATCTGTAACGCAATGCCTATTTCACTGCTGGTTAGCCACCAAGGTTACAGCATCTGAAAACATACTTTTCATCCACTGTTAATACAGGTGCATAGTGGCATGAAGCAACATTAACCTGTCTGATCTCTTTCCATACAAGCCACAGGTGTAAGCACTATAAACACAGTGATGGGATTTAAGACTCATCCTTTCTTTCTCTCAGAGAATCTTCTCCCATATGTGTTGTTGCTAGGAGACAATAACAACCGGGTACTGAGGAGAGACAAGAGAAGTAGCCACAGCTCAGGGGAGGAGTCCAGCTGGCTATTCTCTCTGGGAAGGGCGGAAGTGCCTTAAGAATTGTGCTGCAAAAAGAAGGGGCTGGGGCAGCTCCTAACTCTCTTGGCACTCGACTTTGGAGGACAGTCAGAGCTGCTGCTTGGGGGAAGGGAATTCACTGCTGCAGCCAGAGCCCAGCCCGGTCCTGCTTCTTCTGCCGTGGGTTGAGCCTCTGCTCGTGAGAGAAGCCACTGAACTGGCACCTTATTATCACCTACCTCACTAAAAGTGGGACTTTTCACCGTCTGCTGGGGTGCCTCAGAAGAAAACCCGGGGATCCCAAGCCGTTTCCCCTCCCAGGCAGCCTTTTCCCTGCCCTGCTCAAAGCTGGGATGCCACTTCCCCACCCCCACCGTTTTGGGGTTTTTTTGGCCACTGCTCTGAGTTTTCACTACGCTGTAGCTCTGCACAACCTGCCTGCCAAAACATCCTGTGGTTCCAGCTACAGCTGTGAAGTTTCTGAAACATATCATCCACCATTCTTGCACTTGCTCATCCCTGCCTTCCCAGCTTGCTGCTCTGAGGTCCCTGCTACAGCCCCTTTTGCTGTTCAGAGGGGACACCAGGACCGGCTGCCCCTGGGGGCTTGTAAAGGAATCACCTTCTCCATCCCTTCCGCCAGCTGCATCCGCCATGGTCCAAGTGGAGAGAGCCGGCCGGGCCCGCGCCACAGCGCCCCCTGCAGGCTGCGGCCGTAACCGCCCCAACCGGGAAAGCGCGGAAAGGCACTTCAGTGGGATTTCTGCCCTTTTGATGTCGTTGCCACTGCAGTTGTTTGTTTGCCTTGTTATACACACTAATAAAGAACTGTAAATCCATTTCTCATATCTTTGCCTGAAAGTGTCTTAAATTTCAAAATTATAACAATTCGGAGAGAAGGGCGTCATAATTTGTATTCCAAGGGAGGCTCCTGCCTTCCTTACACAACACCGGTCTTTCAAACCAAGACACATAGGTAAAACGGAAGGCAGGAGTAAAACTCCCCCCACCTCGAACAGACAGGAAAGTCTGCTTGCACTCTCATCATCCGTCTGCCATCTAACAGTATGTATGCTTTACTGACAAAATGGAGGTGCAAAAGACAGAGATGTAATTCACCTGAGATGTAATTCTCCTGCAGTCTAGGAACTGAAGGCTTTTGTGCTTAATCATTCCTCCCTTCAGCAGTAGGGAAAGATGTCCCAGAGGCCAGCTGCTCTGCCTATCAACATAAAACTGTAAGAATATTCAACAGGCTGTTGTTTCCAAGTATACTGAACACCTGCATACCCCTTAACCCTAAAAGCACTCATGAACAGATTTCTGTGAAGTCACATAAAAGTCACAATCTACTGCTAAGCTGCTTTTGAAGGCATACTTGTCAGACTACACATTTTGGCCTATCATATCTTACAAAATCTCAGCACCATAATATCTCATTTGTAGTTCTACTGACACCTAAACAACCAATTAATGGGTTTGTAAGTCATCTTTCACCAACAATACAAAGAACTTCTAAAGCGGATTTCTGAAGAAAAAGGTAATTACATCCATTCAACAAAGCTCTCTGCAACTGGAACGTTTTGAGAAAGGAGGAAATTGATCTCTAACTTGTTCGCCCCCATTCTAGCTTCACTGTGGTTTAGCTCATTGTCTAAAACATACATGGTTAATAAACATGACAGGCAAGCTATCATCCAGAATCAGTCAACTCTTTTCCAAGTAAAATTTTATGAGTTATACAAACTCCATATTTGAAGCATTATTTTTACTAATTTTTATTATTTCTAAAAAACTGTAGAAAGACAGTCTGATCTACAGCCACTTTTAAGTGCACAATTTAAACCAGAAGAAAGTTACAGATATGCTGCAGAATACACAGAAATACTTCCGAGACCATGGCATGTACTTAACCTTTGCTTACTAAAAGAATCCCAAGCACAGCTCTGGACTTCAGCAAACATCATGTTTGTCATGGTACCTAGAAAAGTTTATCAACAAAACTTTACAGAATTTTCGCCGGAGAACTAATCTAGAACATGTTTCTTCTTGTGCTACTCAGATCACAAAACATTAAGTCTAGAAGGGGAAAATTTCCCCAATTTAAAAATTTCAACTGAAATCACAAGATAATATACTGGACTTGAGATGCCTTCATTTCGCATAACTAGCAATGACTTCCATGTAGGAAACATAAACACTAACTTAGGAAAAAATTCAACAGTTCTCAAACAATTAGTTGATTTTAATAAATCAAATAGACTGAAAGTCTGACATCTAATGACTCTTTGTATCCCTATCCACCTAGGGTAAGAAATCATAATCTAGCAAAGTTCTTTTACATTCCAATTGGATTCAAAGATGTTTATGGAAAAAGAAGTTGGTCAGTTGAGTTTTGATTGTTTTGTTGTTATATATGTTTTTTTTGAAGTCTATGTTGGTGACACTTTACAAACCTTACCATGATGGCATAAACCACCTAGAACAGCTAACTATACTACAAAGTAGTAACTAATTGATACAGCTCCATTTCGTTCAAAATACTATATGAAACAGGTCTGAAGCTCAGCACCCATCCTGTGAAAGTCAAATATTTACTAAATCACGGAAATCCACAGACCTGCTTTTGAAATAAGCACCTGCTCTAACCAGTATTTGTAGGTGCAGAACTTGAATACTATATAAGAATATTCCACAATAACATTAAAAAAAATCACACCAAAAAACCCAAAAAACCCAACCAACCAAAAAAACCCCCGAAACCCAACCTAATCAAGCAGCTAAACAAGTTTTAGGGATTTTAAAGTCTTATCAAAAAGTATAAATTTATCAAAATATTTCAAGAACATCTCAACCAAGCTGCAATTACTGCAAAAATTAAAAAGGATTAGGTATCAGTTACAGCTAGAAGACACCACAGGTAATCATTACTATTTCTATACATTTCACTTTGTGGAACCATTACAGTAGTGACATTTCCAAGTCAGTCATTCAAGACCCCATATAACATAGATTTACAGCAGTTTCACAACACACATTACAGGAAAGAAATTAAAAAAATATAACCTGGATTTGTAGAACCATCCTCCACAACCTGAAAGCCAAATCAAATCACCTCCTGAATTCTGTATGTCTTTAGCATATACACATTTTACTCTATAACAGAAAGTTAACTTCAGCCACCACATGGTGAAAGCAGTTAGTTCAAATTAAATTATTTCACCATTGTTTGAAATGGCTCAGTAATGAGGCCCCTTTGTCTCGGGAATCAACTGTTCACAGCTAAATACAGACCAGTTAACTGCACTGCTTTAAGGATCTCAGTGTATATTCACGTCTGAGATGTAGATAGAAGCAAGTCTACACATTCATAGAGCAAAGTCAGATTCCCCATTGTTTTAAGGTAGGTGGCACGATGACATCTAGATAGCATCTGGACAGCAAACGGGACACATCTTGATATACAGGAGATACTCATAAGGAGAACCAGTGTCAATAAAGATCAGCATACATCCTTCCATCAAAAAATCACTGACCTCTAAAGAGCAGTAAGAGAAGGAACACAAGAAAAACAACAAACCAAAAAATTCTCTCACACCTGTTGTGAGAAATAAGCTATCTAAAGACACAACAGGAAACAGCTTTCTGTAAGTGTTCTCTCTTTTGGTTCAGCTTCAATGAACAGCTTTCTAAGATGGTTTTCTAAACCAGTTTGTTGAATTGCTTTTAGTCACCTATGAAAACATGTTCTCATGCCATACCATCACGAAATCAAGTTTGATCTTTCTATTACCTGGTGATCAAAAAGGAAAGGAGACAAGAAAAACAAAATGGAACAATGAGAAGTTTGTAGCAAAAGGCTTCATTGTTTGGAAAGGAAAAAAAGAGGTTAAAAAATGGTGGTTTGCTTCAGTAAATAGAATCCTACTAAAAATATTTCATTTGTCAAACATTAAGCAAATCATGCATTACATTAAAACACAGCTCTTGCATCAGCTAGAGGTATACATATCTGAACATGTCAAGGAGTGCAGCCTGGCAACAGCAAGGAAAGATACTGGGCAAGAAGGGGATGAAAGAATACTCAGACTGAGAAAATATAAAGTACCGAATAAGAATAAACTAAATGTTTATTACCTTTAGGCCTGTATGTTACTTGGTAATTTCATCAATATTTAGAACTACTAATTTCATCAATATTTACTTGATTAAAGATCTATTGAAAAGCATGCCTGATTAAAAAAGAATTATTAATTCCTAACTTCTTCTAGCAAACTGATCACTGAGCCTGCATTTCTTACACTCTTTTCTTCAGTCTCATTTGCAACACAGTTTTTGAAAAGAAAGTTTTACTACTCTTGGGTTTTTAATTTGGTTGAATACAGCCTAGCATAACTCACAATGGCAAGGACACTGGAGTGTCTTCACTAAGCGAAGATACAGAGATTTGCCAAGTTCTTCAACATCTGCTCCTTTTCGGATATGAAGGCTCACAATACTGATTTTTGACAAAATCAACACAGCGAAGACAGAAAGAAAAATCTTCTGAGTGTCACAGAAAAGAACACATCAACAAGCTAAAGTAAAGATGATACAGACAAGAAACTTCACCAAGATGATGAAACAGATAAATTTTACAGAATAAAATTTAGCTCTAGCAACAAAACTGCAATGTAACAGAGTTAAATGTGACTACTTTTAAGTGATCCATTATATAAAGACATGTGTTGTGGATGGCTTCTTTTTGTTTATTTTGGTCTTCAGCCTAAGAACTGGTTCAAGTATCTGAAGGCCTACTCTGAGGGAGGAGCTGCATACGTCAACGCATTTCACATTTTTAGTAGGTGAGCACAATTTCAAAATGTGGTAGTTATCACAATAAAGGACAAATTATCTACAACTGGTAAAACTATTCTAGTTTAGGCAATATTGCCTTCAGACTGAAAAATGTGAAAAAAAAAAGTAACTGCTTGCTGCAGGAATCTACTGATGTATAAAGCTAGACTTTTGCTTTGACTTTTCCATCTACAAGTAACACAGTTGCCTCAGAAGCCATGACGTAGATACACATTCCAAAACGATATTTTAACTTGGATGACTTATTTTAAGTTTTATGTCGTTGTAAACTCCTTTTATATATTATTTTCTCCATAATCAATGTTTGCTAATCAATGCTTATAAATGGGGATGGAAAAAGCAGCAGAAAGAAGTATTCATATACAATATTTAATTAGCATATTTCTATCCCAGTAAAAACTGCAAGGTTACACCATTCCAATGCTTTTCCACCAGAAGCATCTAAAGCAGACAAAAGACGACATAGCTAGGACATTTGTTACTTAAGAGCAGTGCTCAGAAACTATGGCTATCCATGTGCACAAATAAAGACCATGTCTTAAAGTATGAGCCTTGAAAAATTAAACACTTCGAATTACAGTAACATGTCTAGAAAGCAAATATAAGTTATCATGTCTTCACACCTTCAGCATTCACCCCTAATTTACAAGCTAGAAACAAAACCGCTTCATGGCACATCACTTTAGATATGCTTGAACTACCTTCAAGTGTTTTGGTTTTACGTCATAAGCAGCGAAAAAAAAAAGCCATATTTATCAAAGCCAGAAGGGGGTGCTCTGAATAACTGAGGTGGAGGGTACTGAACTAAGCATTTGCCTTACACTAGTAAAGAGGTCAAAAGCATGCTGTCTTGTTTTCATTTGGGAGCTCATTTAACATGCCTTTTTCACAAACAATCAAACAAACAAACAAACAAGCAACACCTGCAAAAAAAAAAAAAATCTGAAAGCACTCCTTTTAGAAAAAGGGAAATGCTTTAGTTTGTACTGCTGTCATCACAAGGGTAAATTAAACTGTGACAGAAGGCTAGCAACACGAAGACCTGACAAGTGTAAATTCCGGTTCTGTATTCCATGTTTTGCAAGCTGTTTAAGATACTAACAAGGAGACACGGGAAATACAAAAATGCCAAAACGCCCGTGCAACGGGTTTTACCTACACAATACCTATTCTGACATAACCAATACAGCTCTTTTTAATGTGATTGTCCAGAGTTGACCCCTTATACCGAATTATGTCCTGCAATGAAAGAAAAGGCCCTAGCTCATGCTGCCAAGTGTAACACAGTATTTCATCTCTGCCAGCACTTTGGTGCATCAACCTCCCCCCCACCCAACACGAGAAAAAGATACGCACATTCCAATCAAGCCTCTCTCAGCGGGGCTCACCCAGTTTCCCCCTCTTTCCCTCCCTCCCTCGCCCCAGGCCTTGCCAGGTTCCCAAAATCACCTCTGATTTTAGGTTTCATTTTGTTGTAAACAGCACAACGAAAGGAGAAAGCTTCCAAATCGAGGATTCTTACCCTTGAAATCCCGCCATGCGCGCAAATAAGGAGGGTGAATTGGTTTTCCTTTTTTTTTTTTTTTTTTTTTTTAATGGGCGATGAGGGGGGAGGGGGGAAAAAACAAAAGCCGACACGGAGGAGCGGCTAAGCATAGGAGACTGAGGGAGAAGGCGGAGACCCTAGTGGAGGAGCAGGGCGAGCGTCAGCCATGTTGTGTGCGTGTGTTGGTCCAGTATTTACAAACCTGCAGCTGCAGCAGCGCTTGGAGCCTGGGAGAGAGAAGGGAACGCAGGGAGGGAGAGGGAAGGGAGGAGGGGAAAGCGGCACAGCAGACAAAGGATCGCAGCAGCGCAGAGCGAGCCAGGCGCGCACACACACCGCGCCGGCGCTGTCTCCCGCGGCCCCGGCTCCCCCGCCGCCCTCACGCCCCCCTCGTCCCGCTTTCCCGCCTCCACCTCCCCCGGGAAAGGCTTATCCGCCAGCAGCCCCTCGGCGGGCCCCAGTCCGCACACAATAGCTCCGCAGCGGGGAAAGGGGGAGGGCTCCGCTCCCCTACGGATGGATGCGGCGCGGGGCCGTGCCGGGGGAGGGCGGCAGAGCCCCGGAGCCCGGAAAGGGCGGGGGGGGGGGGGGTTGCCAAGCAGCCGGGGACCTTGCGGGGGAAGGGAGAGCAGAGACGACACCTCCAGAGCGGAGCCCCCGCGGCCCCGATGCCGCCCGCGGCTTCCGGGTGGGGAAGGCGGGGGATCGACGATGTGAGAGCCCCGAGGGAGGCGAGGCGCTGCCGGGCTGGGAGCGCTGGTCCCCCACAGCGACTCCCTCCGGCTCTGCCCGGTACTGGGCCGGGCCAGGCCAAGGGCGGCGCGACGGGCTGCGCTCCCCCCGTCCCCTCCCTCGCCCCGGTCGCTCACCTGCCGGCGAGGCGGGCGCCCACGGGTGCCAGGGCTGCTGCTCAGCCCCTCCCGGCCCGGCCGCTCAGCTTCTCAGCGGTGGCGGCAGCAGCAGCGGCGGCGGGCACGGCCGCTCTCCTCGTCTCGCTCGTCCCCCTCCGCCGCCGCTGCTGCCTCCAGCTCGCCTCTGCCACATTTGGATCCCCCTCTCCCTACACGAGCTCCGCCGCCAGGATAGAGGCCTCCTCACCTTCCTGCCAAATAGTGAGCCACCCGCATCGCGCCGTTCAAAACACAGGGCCGGGGCCCGCCCTCCTCCCCCGCGCTGGCCCCCCCTGCCGGCGCGCAGGCGCACTGCGCCGCCCCGACTGCGGCGGGCGCAGGGGCAGCCCCACCCGACCCGCCATGGGCCGGCGGCGCGGTGTCTCGCTGCTGCCGGTACATGGCGTGTTCCCTGCTTGCCTCGGGTCACCCTCCAGCCCTCTGTGAACACAGAGAGTCACCGAACCACGTCTGAATGTCTTCTGTGCCTCTGTGGGAGGCACCCACAAGGATCATCGAATCCTACTCCCAGCCCTGCACGGGACATCCCCAGTAGTCACACCATGTGCCTAAGAACATTGTCCAAATGCTTCTTGAATGCTGTCCGGTTTGGTGCTGAGCAAGGTCAAGAGTGTAGTGCAGATGCCAGAAGGCCGACTAGCACTCCACCTGAGCAGGGAAGGTATTTGTAAAGAATACAAGCGAACAACCTCATTTTGTACGAAATCGTCTTATTTTGAGAGAGGCAACATTACTGGGAGAAAGAAGGAGCAGTTCCTTCAAAACTTAAAAGAGTTCCCTGAAAACATGTTGATCTATGCAATAAGAACATGAAAGAAAGGTGGGGAAGCCTTCAAAAATCAGTGCTGAATAAAAGCAGAAATTGGAAATTCTTACCCTTTCTTGAAGGCTGTCCTGCCTGCCCCGGCAGGCTGAGAGATAGTACTTGAGGGAGCAGTTAATGGAAAACCTGCAAGTAATCAAGACTTGTTAAGCAATTTACAGGCCATAAGTAAGTGTCATCTTTTCAGCTTATTAGCATTAGATGCCAGGACATCTAGAAGAAAAGTAGTAGTTAGTTAGTTCTAATGGGGAGTATTTTCTAATTCATGAAGTGTGCATGATCTAGATGGGGTGAGACACAAGGAAGAAATCTAGTAAACTGTATCAGGAACTTTCAGATGAAACTGTGTCTAAGGCATTAATTAGAGGGGAGGGAAAAAAAAGTAAAATCATCTGGAAATGCATTGATGAAAATACGATACAGTGTCATCAAATCCCAGTCCGTCACTTTGGTAAATCATTAAAGCACAGACCTCTGATTCATCTGTGCTGACAGCAAAATGGAAAACATCAGTAACATTGTTACTTTCTGACAAATTTGTTTCATAATGAATGCAAGTGAATAGCTGATCTGCCATAACAAATCAAACTGGTACCTTTTCCTGAAGCAAGGCTTGGCAAGAAATTAAGTCAGTTTGGTGAAGGGAAGATGTGGTTCAGAGAATGGACATTTGAGATTTCTTAGTTCAACGATAGCAAGTACACAGGCTAATATCCAAATTCCTAAGTCACAGGGATCACATGATTCATGAATTCCATGCCTGTGACAGAAAATAAAATATAGGTATGCGAAGGTCCAAACATGCATAACTTTACTTAAAATTTTTATTGGCAGAACAGGAGAAGAATCCTATTTTTAGTTTCTGCTTTGTTGTTTTCACAGTTCTTAATTTCATCAAAGGAACTGTATCCCCAGTAATAGTATGATAAGAGTCCAGAGATTCTGAGAGATTATTCATTTGCAATTTAAAGAAAGAAATTTCTGAGAGGGAGAAAGAGTGTGAGAAACAATGGAGTAGGGTGCAAAGACTGGTAAAGATGAGGGTACAGGTTAATAATGCTGTACCGTCCAAGTAGGATTGTAAAATCTGTAACCAGCTTTGCATAACACTGAGATATTACAAGACAGTTGTTGACATAATCACTCATTGCTTAAATTTTCCTGAAATTAAAATAGACCTAGAGTCATAGAATGGTGTGGCTTGGAAGGGACCTTCAAAAGTCATGTAGTCCAATGCCCATGCAATCAGCAGGGACATCTTCATCAAGTAGATCAGGTTGCTCAGAGCCCCATTCAAGCTGACCTTGAGTGTTTCCAGGGATCAGGGGTCAGGAATCTAACACCTCTTTATGCAACCTGTGCCAGTGTTTCACCACCTCATTGTAAAAAATTGCTTCCTACTGTCTCTAAATCCCCACTAATGTAGTGTTATTGCCCCTTTTTTTCAGCTGTTACAGATACTGCTAAAAGGTTTGTCCCTGTCTTTCTTACAACCTTTGCTTAAGTAGTGAAGGTCCACAGTATGGCCTCCCTAGCACCTTCTCTTCCTCAGGATGAACCATCCCAAATCTTTCAGCCTTGCTTCCTAGCTAGGGTGCTTCATCCCTTTGATCATTTCTGTATCCCTCCTCTGGATTCACCTCAACAGATCAATGTTCTTCCTGTGCTGGGATCTCAGAGCTGGATGCAGGGTTCCAGCTGGGGTCTCACCAGAGCACAGCAGAGGGGCAGAATCCCCTCCCTCCCCTGCTGCCCATGCTGCTTTGGATGCAGCCCAGGACATGTTTGGCTTTCTGGGCTGGGAGTGCCCATGGCTGGGTCATGTCCAGCCTCTCACCCACCAGCACCCCCAAGTCCTTCTCCCCAGGTCTGCTCTTGATCTGTTCATTCCACAGCCTGGATTGATACTGGGGGTTGCTCCAACCCAGGTGGAGCACCTGGAACTTGGTCTTCTTAAGCCTATTTGTATTCACATGGGCGCACTTGTTGAGCTTGTTCAGGTCCTTAAGCATGGTATCCTTTAGTTGTGTCAGTTGCACCACTCATCTTGGTGTCTGTCCTCTGCAGATATGCTGAGGGTGAACTTGATCTCGTACTCATCCCCCTACTGATCCATGAGGGTCACCACTTGTCACCAATCTCCCATCTGGACACTGAACTGCTGAACACTATTCTCTGGATGTGAGCATCCAGCCAATTCCACATCTACTGAGCAGTCCACCAATTAAAATCACACATAACTGTTCAGAGACAATACCAAAATCTGAATATATGGTGTGGGGCGTACTCTGTCATGGAAGGATATTAAGTAACAGCTTTGCAGTAGTGCCTGCAGTGTTATTTTTCTGAAAGGATTAATGGTACTAGGATGTATTTCTTCTTTTGAGTTGTCATTGACTGTAGCAGGATGCTCTGCCTAAGTGGGGTTAAAGCAGCTCAAACCTCATCCTATTTGTAAAAGTTATCAGTGATAGATAGAGAAGAGGTTCATACTGCTTTTGGTTTTGAAGAATACTGAAACCAGCCTGAGTCTTTAATCCCAAAACTAAACGTTCTGAGGGTGTGAAAAACAGTGTTCTGACAGCAACTGACAGTGTTGAGGGAGGCTGGAGACTAAGATCCTGATAAAGACACCAGCAAGTGGTTATACTGTAATTGATTTAAAGGTGCTGAGCTAAAGGCTGATGAGCTGACACAGCTGGCCTAGAAACATGTCTCTGACAGTCAGTGATTTTATACTATGAAAGCCTAGTCCCTCTTCTTACATCAGGGACTTGGAACACACTCCTAGGAATGCATGTGGAAATTCCTCCCTTGCATGGTGATGCCCCTCAGGATTACTTTGCCCATGGTCATTGGTATGGGTAAGTAACATCAAACTCCATTTAATAATTATTAAGCTAGCTTCAAAACTATTGATTTAACAAATAGTAATTACAGTTCTGACTGAAGTCTATTAGTCTAATCACTATCATCAATTAAAATAACTGATTTACTTTCTTCATATAAATGTATTTGGTTTGCCATCCTCAATCTTTATATGACAGTGGTATGAACATTCAGTCACACCTATACAGTCCTTTAGACATAACTGTTGATTAATTCTGTGACTAGGATTGGATCCAGCCACACCTAGACTTCTCTCTGGGAAGGAGTTCAGAAAGCCAAGGGGGTCTTTTCTGAACTCTGTCAGAATGGGAAGGTCTCTCTGTTAAACTTGGTCTGAAGCTTTCATTCAGCCCATAACGTGTAAGAACCAATTCCAGACTTCCTACACTTTGTCAGTTCAGATGTTTCTAAGTACACATGAAGCCAGACCAAAATGTGCATTGCCGGGAACTCCAGTTACCATGCCCACCCAGAAGCCTTCACATTGTACCACGGGGCTTGTTTCTCGGTTTATGGACCACAGAACATAAATGGGATGTAGCTGCTTTTTGAATGAAATAGTGTTTGAGTCCATTGAGGTCTTGTTCCTGAAGTCACCAGACCACATGTGAAATTAACAAAGTGATTTCTGCCATCTCAGGAGCAAGAATTGCTTTCAGTCCTGCACACACTGCTGACATTGTAGTTTTGTTATGCTGTTGGAGGGGGGAGGAGCAATTTGAAAGGAAAACTGTAACTACTGTTAATCCTGAGCCATGTCAGAGTGGCTGTAGTTGTTTTCTTCTCTTGGGAACAATGGGAGAGCCATTACCTTGGAAAACCCTCATAGAAAAGGATCCTTAGCATTATTAACCCATTCCCTGCTCCACCATCTGAGGTGTGATGATGCCCTGAGGCATGGGAGATCACCTGATTGAGAAGCCCTTGCAACTGACTGCCCATCAAGGCCATTTGTTCTTCCTTCTGAATTGCTAAGAGCTCCTGCCTGACTGTAGACAAGGTGGTCCAGATCAAACTGTGTAACCCTTGCAGCTTTGGATCTGACCTTCTGCTTCAGCTAGGCTGAATCTGTGGATTCCTTGGCACAAGCTTGGAGATCTCAAGTCCATTCACGTTTTTTGAGGAAGTGCAGGTGGTCATGTCTGTACAGGTGTTGGGGGTTAGGTTTGTTCCTTTTTTTTTCTCTAAAGAATTTTTTTTTTTCCCCACAAGTTACCAAGGAGACCAAGTGTTGGATACTTGAGAGTACTTAACCGAAACAAAGAGGTGAACAAAAGGTGGAAGGGGGAGATAAAGCAGGTAAAAGACAAAGCTTGAGGCAGCTGCGTGCTTTTCGGTTTCCGGCGTTCGGGGAGACGCGTGTCTGCCGCTCCTCGAGGAGCTCAGCCGCCGCAAGGCACGCCGAGCGGAGAACGGCTGTTGCTGGCTGGAGGAGTTTCACTGTGGCCAAAGGGATCCAGTCCTGGGAAATCTACTATCACCGGTTCGACCTGAATCCTGAGTTTTTCTCTGCCACTTGCGGAGGCTGGGCCGCTTTTCTGCCTCGCCTTCGAGCTTCTTCGGCGCTGCTCCTCTTGCTGCAGCGTGACCCTGCACCCCCTGCGCTGCCGGGACATCCTGCCCCTGCCTGCCGGGACGCCCTGCCATCCCAGCTACCAGCCTGGGACTTTTCCACTGTTCCAGCTTGGTGCTCTGAGGATCCTGCAGGGACACCGAAACCAAACTGCCCTGGGTTTTGTGAAACAAAGCCCTCAAGGTTCTTGGTACTGTTGTCGTTTTGTCATTAATGCTGTAGTTGTTTGGTGGGGGGGGGAGTTTTTTTTTTTTTGTGTTTGTTTGCTTTGTATTACATACTAGTAAAGAACTGCTATTCCTATTTCCCAAATCTTTGCCAAAGAGCCTCTGATTGTAATTTTACCTAGCAGATACCTGTCTTCCTAAACCAAGACAACAGGGAAACCCAAGATTGTGCAGCTACCTGACAACTAATTAGCATTTCATTAACATTAGCTTGGCAAAGTGTTTGTGACCAATACAGGCCCTGAGATGCTGACAAAAGCAAACCCAAATATTGCATTTTGTACTAAATAGTCTTCCTTATGGAAGAGACACAACAGGATTTCTTCAAATGCAGGAGGAGTAGTTCCTTCAGAAGTATTCCTTTAAAATTGTCTCTTCCTTGTCATCTATGAACCAAGTAAACAAAAGAGAGGGTGGGTGAACATTTCAAAATTCCCTGCTAAAAAAAGCAGTTTGCAAGTTCTTTACACAGTCCTGATGACCTTGGTGAACTGTTGTTTGTGCTCCTAGCTTTTGGTTCCATCAGGCTGGAAAGCCTTCCATTGGAGCTTGACAGGTATAACATGATACAATGTGACTTTTTTTGTTACAACATAAGACAAAGAAATTTTAATTCCTAGGTACCCATAAAAACACTATTCATTTGGCTTCCTTAAGAGTACCTTAAGAGTCATGAAGAGTCCAACCTGAGGCCATCATATTGTGAACTCAAAAAGCAGCTTAATCCAGTTGTTAGTATTATAAAGTGTTATACTAAAACTTCTTAGAATTTTATAATGCTCTAAGTGCTGCTTAGTTTCTCTGGAAACAGAATGGCTGAAAACTCCCACAAGCTTTGAATGCTGTTGGGATGCGCTGGGTAGGAACCAGGTTTCCTCCTGTTCCACAAACATTTTCTTTTCTAACATTTTCCTAGCCTACGAAGAATCAGCCTTAAGTCGTGAAGAAACAAATTGACTATTGACTTGATGGTAGAATCAAGAACTCTTGGAATCCAAGGGGGAAAACCTTTGCTTGTTGTGAATTTGAAGAGGAAATGACATCTTGCCTCTGAGCATGATTTTCATTCCACATCCTTAAATAAAGGAATCAGTCAGCCTGTTATTTTAATTTTCTTCAGGGGACTAAGGGGACTTCATTGCTGTATTAAAGGATAGCTTTAACTGACTCTCTGGTAAATCTGTCTGTTCCAAGCAAGTTTATAAAGCTGATACAGAAGTTATTTAAAAATTATAAAGCTGATACAGAAGTTATTTAAAATTAAAGGAAACAGAGGCCTCCTAGTGTGTGTACTGAATGACATAGTTGCAACATTTGTGTAGTATCACATCTATAGGAACCAAATACCTGTCTTCTAATGATTTAGGTAAAACAACAAAAGGTTCAAATATTGGTGATTTATATTAAAACTGGTGGGGTTTTTTTAATTAATCTATGCATATATCAGAATATGGTGAATAAAGCTCAGCCTGAAAAGATTCTCCAGCTACTAGAAAACTGAAGCTTTGGATCTATCAGAGGTTTCAATCATGTGCTAACAGAGAGGGTGACTTCTGATCAATGTGTTTAAGTTCTAGGACTGGCTTACAATGAATCTGCTTAGAATTGAAGCACATATAAACAGTGAAAACCAAGAAATGTTTAAAATAAACTAAATCAGAACTTTAGTTTGAAGCAAAATCCAAAAACTAACTGAAACTTTAAAGGTTTGATAGGGAAACTTTTGTAGCTAAATTAATTATTTTTCCTATAGCTTAGTCTCAATTCATGATTACATTTTTCTCATTATTGTCAAAAGTCTTGTATTTTTACTGGTGTAGTGTCTTGGTTCTGAAAGACAGATGTCCGTCAGGGAGAGCCAGACCCTCCCTTGGAATGGAGAATGTAAACCCCCTTCCTCAGAATTACTATAATTTTGAAATTTAGGGGCTTTCAGGCAAAGATATGGAACAGAAATAACAGTTCTTTACTAGGAATATTAAAAGTAAAAATGTAATAGTACAAAAAAGCAAACAAACAAAACAAACCAACCAAAACAACAAAACCCCCCCAAAAAAACCAAAAAAAAAAAAACCCCAAAAAACCCCACTGACAGAGTCAGAATACAACCTGACACCCTGTTGGTCAGGGTGTTGGTAGCAGTCCAATTAAGTTCTCATGGGGTGACAGATGGGGTTGTGTTGGAGCAGAGATAATCCTGTGGAAGGATGTAGTTTTCCTCTGAAGGTCCAGTGGTGGTGAGATGGGTCTGGTCTTCCTCTGGGAATCCAGTGGAAACAGGCTCCTCTCGTGTTCTGAATCTCAGGTTTTATCCAGGTAGGAATGCTTGGCTCCTCTTGCTGGGTGGAGCATCTCACAATGAGATGTTGTAATTTTATCAGTCATGCAGTGAGATTTAATGGCCCATTAACAGTAGATATCCCCCAGGAGGGAGGATGGGTCCTGGAAGAGATAAAGAACACTGCCCCACCTGGTTTTAACAGCTGCCCCATTAACAGAAGACACCCACCCCCTCCCCCCCAGAGTTATGAGGAATGAGTTACACAAGGGATAAAGAAAACACCTCCCCAGACGGTTTCAACAGATGGCAATAGAATACAGACTTTTAGTTACGTCTTGCATTGCAACCCAAGACATTATTAGTTACATCCCTTTTATAAGTGAATGATCTATTACTAATTGTCAAGGAAAGACAAACTACTGATGGGGAAAGAGTGTAATAAATGTGCTTGGAGAGAAGAATCATAGGTATCAACCCGACATTCTTTTAAAACAGATAAATATTTCTGTCACATGAGATGAGACCCTGCTTCACAGACTTACTTTGGTCACAGCAAATGGATCATACTACTATTGCAGAAATTTAAACCCTTCTCCTCCCACTTTTGTACCTTCCCTCCTCACTTTCACAACTTTCACTCACAAAATAAGTAGTTATCAGCCTTTACAAGGACAAAGTATAGCCTTTTCCCCTCTTTATAATTTCCATTTAGGTAGAAGAGATAAATCTCCATGACAGAAAAGAACATATTTACTCCAAAATACACCTTTTCTTCATTATTTCCATTATATGGGCTTTGAAACAGAAAAAGTTTGATGAACAACTTACTTTGCAAATATATGACAATCATTTTCATTCTGATAATTTTTGTTTTAAAGGAGGTGAACAAGCACTTGAGATACATGTGGTCTCCGTGTAATGTTCTTTAAAGCTTTCCAGGGGAACCAAACAATAATATTGAAAAAGTACACAGCAGGAAGAAAAAGAAAGAAATCCACTGTGACAAATCTTGGAAAAAAAGGCAGGTCATGCCAACTTATTAGTGGCTTTCGAAGAAGATAGGGAGACTGTTCTTTCAAAGAGTTAGTACTGAAAGGAGAAGAAATTTATTAAATACTGATGTATTTTTAAGAAAGGCAAATGCATTTCTATGCGAGATAGAAAATGCAATTTAGATAATCTTGTGTGACTTTCCTCCCAGTAGTGTTGGATTAGCTAGGACTTAAAAGGTATTTTCAAGTTGCATTATGAACATAAGATCTCATTCTGTTTCAAGTTTTCATAGTATTTACATAACTTGTACTTTGTATTTATTATTTTTATTTGTTCTTTCCCTTTTTATGTGTACTATCTTCACTACTTTATGTTTTTTTGCTTTAATTACAGCCATGTCACTTCCAGGTCAGATGTGTTTGCTAATTCTTATGCAGGGGTTGTACAAAAAAGAAAGTAGACTTTACTCTGTTCCGTTTTGTACTGAAGATGGAGTCTGTATAAAACTTGGTATCATGAACATTTTAGTGGTCTCAGCTGTGATGGTCTAGGGAGACAAATTATTCTGTTTTTTATAGTGATATTTATCCAGTAAGCTTTGAGTAGGATGATGAACATGAAAAGAAATAGCAACCTGTGGATTACTCAGTTCACTTAAACTCAGACATAACACATCCACCTTCATAAAACCTGCAACCATCTAAAATATATGCTTGCATAAAAGCCTCAGTTACTTTATACTCAGCTGCACTTGCAACAGAACCTGCAAAGAAATTAAAAAAGTAAGAGTAATACAAGGAAAAAAGTAGTTCACAAGGCTCAGCATGGTGAGAAAAATTTAGGGAAAACCTATGTAGAATTAGTACAAATATGAAGTGGTAACTCAAACAGTTATTTTATACCACTCTGCTTTGAAAATTCCATAAGAATTCGTAAAATTTATTTAAAGCAGGAACTTAATTTCCCCACGGCCCCGTGAAACTCACTGTGGTCAGGCTTCCTGGAGACCATACAGCAAATGGAACCAAATTGCACCAGAACAATGGATAGAAGACTTACCCACAGAACTTTGCAGCTATTCCAGTAGGTACCTCCCTGCACAAAAATGTCAAAATATAGTAATTCTATATATGTACTTAGAAGAATGTGAGCCACTCCATTACATCCATCATGTGTCTTCACATGATGGAAAAAATGTGGTGTTGTGCTGAACAAACACTGCTCATCAGCATTGAACCAGATCATAAAGGATGGAGACATCCATTTAATATTAGTAGTATTTTCACAAAATAACTGTCATTAGTGCCTTAATATTTTTCTCCTGGAGAAAAATAAAAAAAAAAATACCTTCTAAACCACACTTCAGAGCAAACATTCATACAAGGAGACTAGAAGTTCCTAACTGTATTTAATAAAAATACTGGATTTTGACATAGTATCGTAGAATTATTTTGGTTGGACAAGACTTTTAGGCTCAAGTCCAGCCACTAGGCTAGCACAGCTAAGTCCACCATTAACTATGTCTCTGTGTCACACCTACATGTCTTGTAAATACATCTAGTGATCAGTGACTCTACCACTTCCAGAGCCTGACAACCCTTTTAGTGACGAAATTGTTCCTAATATGTTTCTCTCTATATATGTAATTGAAAATTTCACTCCAAATACTCCCTACTAGCACTTACTTTCCTCTATCACTTGCTATTTTTTGTTAGACTCTTGGTACAGAACATTGTTTTTTTCTCTAATTTTTATGTTGATTTGTATAATTCAGTTAAATTTAGTGTAAATATTCTTAGCATGAATATGAGCAATTTTTGTTTGATTGCTCAAAAGATCTTAATCTGGTTGGATATCTCCCACAACTTTCTCTTGCACTGGTAGATGCAGTAAAAGAAGTTTCTATACAAGCACCTTTGTGTGTTACCATGAATGAACATTCTTGCGGGCACAAGTGCCTACATAAAAATTCTTAAAGCTTTCCTGTGCTTCTTGTGCCAGACTTAATCAAACTATGGTGTATACTGATTGTTAATATTATGAAATTCTGTAGTCTACAGTCTAAAAATAATTGTTTTCAATATGTTTAATAATATTATTGGAGCAGTCAGCCTGAGCATTCTTCCATTTTCTGGAGCCAACGTGTAGCAGTCAGACTGCATGTATTTCTAGTACACAGTTAATAGGTGAATAAAAATCACTGTGTAAATCTTGTGAAGATTTAAGGAAGCTTATTAACTTACAGAGATTCTCAGCACCTTCATTTTAAATATTTTCCTTCCTTCTTAACTTGAAAGGAAACCATGAAAACATAACATGTGGGTAATTCCAGAAAGCAGATAGTTAATGATCACCAAAATCTCGAAGTGACAGTATTTAGTGATCATTATAATTGCAGAACGGTTTCTTCTGGTTTTTTTCTGTGGCTTACCTGTGCCTTTTAAACATTTTGAATATTTCTCTGTACTGTATACATTAAAAATCAAAATTCACATGGACATCTGTAAGAGACAGTCTGAAGATCCCTCATCTGCTTCACGACCATCGTTGAGGACAGAGACTGTAACCCCTAAAAGGGACTCTAAAATCTCAGCACAGGAGTTCTGGCCTGGCTGAGGTGGGATGTTGGCCAAGTGCTGCCTGCAGGTGTGTTCGATGGAAAAACCCAGCACGCATTTCTATCGGAACATCAGAACCTGAGCAGAAACAATGGGCAAGTCACGGTGAAGTGACTGCGCCTGCTGACCTGTAGTGGTTGACACTGTACCTGCTGACAACTGACCTGTTTTGGGTTCTCAAAACGAACACACTGTAATGATTTCCCCCACATTTTTGGCCAACTGCCTGTCGCTTCGGAGAGGACTATAAGGACTCCTGAGTTAACCACAGACTTTGTGATCACCCCATGGAAGAAGACAGATCTATTGGCTGGACCATGAGGACTTCGGACCGTGAGGATTTTGTCTCTCCGTTGGTAGCTATAACCCACTCCCTCTTTTTCTTTTCTCGCTATCCTTTATTTCCCTTCAAATTCCCTCTATCGCATTTGTTGGCACTAAATAAAGGTGCATTTTTGATTGAGCAAACTGTGTTGTCCCCCATTGTGTCTTTTGCACCTTGAGATCCTTAAAACAAACCATCAGGTTCCCCGCACGTATTTGCGGACCCTGACAACATCTCACAGGTGAGTAGATCTCTCCAAAATGCATTTTCTCTCAGCCTTCCATGAATATGCATTTTTGGAATATGCTGAGCAATGATTGACAAGATTTCACTGTGTTGTTTCAGATCCAACATATGAATTCATCATCATATTTCTTGATACAAGAGTTGATTAGCTTACTCTTATACTATTTCCTACATCCTGCAGAATCTGTAATACAGACGGTTACAAAGCAATCCATTGTGTTTTAAACAAACACAAAGGATTGTCATTCAAATATTTCATTGTGGAAAACATATTTCTGTCTAACCAGAGCTGAATTTTCACCTTTTTTTTTTTTTAAGTTCTGTTTTAGCTCTTATTTACAGTGATAAAAATAAATACAATATGAAATCGTGCAATCATTGGGAAGAATAAATAATATGCCACAGAAATTAAATCAATATTAAAAAATACAAGAAAGTTGCTTCAAACTGTTCTGGCTTGAGGTGTTAATTAATAGAGTGGATCTGAAATAAGCTGGCCAGCTTACCAGCAAAGATACTGCAGAAAGAAAATTGTTCAAAAAAATACTGACGTAAAGTTTTCCTGGTTTTGATCTCGAGTGGATTTGCATTCATTAAGAAAGAAAAATAATTTATAAGCTCCTGCTATTAGGAGGAATTCATCCTAACAGCTCCTGCTGTTAGCATGTTCAGAGTTAACTCCCAAAAAAGCTTGTCATTCAATGAAGTCTTAACTGCTTGCAGAAATCATCAATCTGTGCAACAGGATAGTATCTGAATGTCTTGGGGTTTAAGACATGACTTTTGCTGTAGCAGGATTGAGGAAGGAGATCCTAGAAGCTCATTTAGCTGTGGTTCCAGAGAATCCAAAGATACCAGTTTTGTTCACATAGGGAGAAAATAAATCTTTGTTACTTGTGCAGGCAGCCTGTGAATCAGAGAAAACAAGTAACATGGATTGTCCAATAGCAGCATCAATGTGCATCCTGTTTGGGAGGTAGGGATGCAAGCTGGGGATTTAGATTGCAGCTACATCCGTGTCAGAAGTGGGGCTGAAGTGATTGTTACCTCTGTCTTCATTCTCACTGACAGACAACACAGACAATACAGAGAATAAAAATTTTCTGTTCCCCTTTCAGGTAAAGCTAAAGAGAACCTAAAGACTAACTGGCAATATAGATAAAAGGAATTTAAAAATAGACATACAGATCCTTAACATAGCTGTAACCAGTGGATAAACGGATCATGAGGAATATAGTGGCTTTGTGGCAAAGAGGCTTGATAGTCTACATACCTTGCCCTTTGTATCATTGTCTGAATCCAGTAAAGACACCTGGCAGCACACTCAGTGGCACCTGATGCCTCACAGATGACACAGCTCATGGACACACACTTCTTGAGTGCGCTTGTGAGTGCGTGAATATGACGGTGTGGGTGAAATTGATTTCATTTTGAAATAAACAAACCGTTTCTTCTTATAAGGTCTCATTGAGCTTTGCTGCCAGGGTTGCAATTTTATTTCAAATATACAGATCTATGTAGGAAAGGGAATGTTGAAAAAGGAAAACAAATAAGAGGAAACAAGACTGCAGATAAATAAACTGAGGCCTCTTATGAGAATGTCTGTTACTTCACTTGTTGGGAACACAGCTCCCTTAAGGCTCCTCCATTAAATCTGAATTGCAGTGAAAGTGTAGCTGAAACACAAATGCATGTTCTGGCATGATAATTAATTAAACTTGTCTAACCAACAGTGGTGTTGTGTAAAATGGGGGTGCTGAATGAGCACAAAAGGGATGTTGAGGTTAAAACCTCTCATTTCAGCAGAGGCAGATCCCATAATCTATCCCTAAAATACCTGTTTACTTAGATAAGGCCTGTGATGAATTGTCAGGTTATTTATTCTAGTGTATGCCTATTGATCACCTTCTTGAAAATTTGCTTTGGCTGTTCATAATGGAAATGGAAAAATGGAAAAACAGTTATATATTGAAGAGTCACTTTTGGTAGGTGAGGTAAATTCAACATGATTTACATGCAACCCATTGTTTTCCTTCACAAGTGGGGTCTTTTTTGTCATATGTATGTGCTTTGTTTTAATTATGTGATATCTAAACTTGTGCTTGTAAGCCGTTTCTTCAAGGTGATTCGGTGTGTTGTAGTTTTAACCACCCAAACACTTCTCAGAGGTACACAGCAAAAGGACAAGAGACAGCAGTCATAAATTAGAGCAGTGAAAATTCTGACTCATTATAAACAACAACTTGTTTCTGGTAAAGGGATCAGACCCTAGAATGAGCTGCCCAGAAACTGTGGGATTTCCATCTTCAGAGATTTTCAGAACTGGACAAGTCCCTGAGCAGCCCTGTCAAAAGTCTGAAGTTAGCTCTGCTTTGAGTACTTCAGAGGTCCCTTCCCACATAATTTTCTCTACTAACATGTTAAGAATTTCTCTACAATCCTTTTGAGAAAATTCTAGTTATTTAATGTTTCCATTCCACTCCAGGGCTGAGCATCCTCTCTGTGGAGGCAATTCTGAACTTTCTTAAACAACTTCTAAAAACTGCTCATATAAATGCTTGACACAGAAATGTTATTTTCCTATAAATAAGAAATTCAGGGAAGTGTCACCCTGCAATTTTCTAATAAAGTCAAAACAGTACTAATATTAAAAAAAAAAAAAGTTTAAAACGACAGGAAAACAGATATTGTTCAGAAATATTTCAGATCATTAAACTGGTCCCTCCCATAAATTTAAATAATATATAACTTCTGCTCTGTAGACAGCTGTTTCTTTCTTCTGCATCCTGTTAGGAAAGTGTTCACACCAGCAGACTCTAGGAGAAAGCAGGAGGAGGCATTAAACTATAGACAACCACATTAGTTGAAAAGATGTCTTCCCTTCTGTACCATCTAATTAATTATAAGTGTGGGAACCAGTTTCATCCTTCTGCTCTGAGCTGCATGAAACCAAGGGCTTGGCTTCACCTGAACTGATCAAGGAGCATGAGATACAGAGGAAAATAAGAAGGAATGCAATTAATTATACAGACATTTTTAAAGATACAGTGCTAATGCAGTTAATTTGCATATGTTAAGTAATTATTTTGTTACTGGTAGCATATAATTTCAAATTGCTGCACAAGCTTACTGAAGACATAATATCTAAATTAGAGCTTGTAATTATTTGTGAATTTCATCCAGAACCTGTTATTAACACTTACAGAATTATGTTTTACTCAGATCCTTGCCTTCAAAAGCCTTATAATCCTGTGATAAGCAGGTTTTAGTAAATGCACAAAGTCAGACAATTCTCATGCAGGCCTGAATAATTTCAGATTTTCATTATGTACCTGTTGCCATCAGTGCAGAAAAGTTTAATTTTTAAAGGTACTTCTATGGTACTGAAGCAGCCCCTTCTGAAAATCTGATGAAAAAATATTCTTTTGACTATTCAAAGGATTTTTGACAAAATTCCTTTGACTCTTCTTTAACCAAGTGGGTCAGATGATTTGTGAATTGATGCACTCTAAGGAGATAATTATTTTTGATTAAACTTCCAGGTTTGGGGATGGGGGGGATGCTGTAACTTTGTTTATTTGTGTGTTGTTTTCTTTTTCTCCTCTTACCAGATTACTCTTAGGAAAATAAAAAGGAAATACGTTGTGACTTGCAGTAAGTGGATTTTTTCATACTGTAAGAAGCTGAAGTTATTTGGCAAATATTAATTCAAGATTTGTTTTAAGAAAGAATGGATAATGGGCAGGTTTAAATCATTCTTGAAGTGATTTCAGGTGAAAATTTAAAAAATCTTGCCTCTGTTCTATTCAAATTATCCGATGATCAAAGGTGGGTTCACTACCATTAATTTAATTGTGAGATACTGTGAAATTTGTTGATTCTTCATTTCCCAGTTAGAGAGTCACATTATGAATATCGTATGTTTGTGCATCAGAAAAAAAATTAAAATTAACATTTCTTTCTTTATAATAGCTTAAGCTAACTTTAAATAATGTTAGCGATTTCTTATCCTTTCTTGCACATAGGATGAGACCTGTAGCAGTTCAAGAAAGCTACTCTACTTAAACAAGGTTTTACCAGAAACATTTTTTTGGGGGACTTTTGAGGATCAGTTTGTAAATAAAGATTCATTAACATCTAAGAAAACATATGAAAGTCACATATAACAGCAATAGCCAGTCTCTTACTGCATACAATGTGAAGCAAATATGTAAATTCAATACTGAAAATTGTGCTATTAGGGTTGGGAATTTATCTTGGAATCTCTTCCAGTCTGAATTATTCTATGATTCTGTGACCATGAGTCAGCCTATTGGGGAGGTAATTTCACTGGGCATACTTAAATTGCAATAATAAATTTTAGAGAAAACTTGGGGCACTTGCAGATGAATACCTCTGAAGAGCATAGTTTAGTGACAGAGAAGCATCATCCCAATAGCTTTTATCTGCATATTATTTACATAGAAGTAACTAATCTTTAATATGCATGTCGACATTATTAATAACGAATTAATAATCTGTGTGACGTAAACTTTTTTTTTTTTTTTTTTTTTTTTTTGCTTTTAGTTATCTTCTGACTCTTGCTTCAGAAAATCTTAGCTTATTTCTCAGATATTCTCTGAGTGTCTTCTGGTCCTCTTCTAGTTAGCCTAGAAAAGACAAACTATGGGTATAGAATATAAAGCTTTGCTGGACTTCTGAGCACAATGGAAATCGATGTATTATCTAGCATGAACTGATACACTTGTTAGTATATAATATTTGCATCATAGCTATGTAATTTACATGTACATAACATACTGTAATATTACTGAGCATGTAATAAGCTTAGGTGACAGTAGGTAGTTTATGCATTCTAGAAGTTACAGTTGTAGCAGGAGAAGTTTAAAACGGTGGAGTGATGGGTCCTGCCCTTGGGTCACAACAACTGCAGGCAGTGCTACTGGCTGGGGTCAGAGTGTCTGGAAAGCTGCCCAGTGGAAAAGGCCCTGGGGCTGCTCGCCAACAGTGACTGAACATGAGCCAGCTGTGCTCAGGTGGCCAAGAAGGCCAATGACATCTTCGCCTGTGGCCAGCAGGACCAGGGCAGTGATTGTTCCCCTGATCTTGGCACTGTTGAGGCTGCTTTGAATCTTGTTCAGTTCTGGGCCCCTCAATCCAGGAAAAACACTGAGGTGTTGGAATGTATCCAGGGAAGGGCAATGGGCCTGGTGAAGGGTCTGGAGCACAATTGCTCTGAGGGCATCTAAGGGAGCTGGGGGTGTTTATGCTGAAGGAAAGGAGGCTCAAGGTTGATCTTTCTGCACTCTGAAAGGAGGTTATAATTAAGTGGAGGTTGGTCTCTTCTGCCAGGTAACAAGTAACAAAATATGAGGAAATGGCTTCAAGTTGTGCCAGGGGATGTTAAGATTTAGATTCTTCTTTGAAAGAGTTATCAAGCACTGTTACAGGCTGCCCATGAAAATGATTGCGTCATCATTTTTGAAGGTATTTTAAAAGACAGGTAGCTGTGGCAGTTAAGGACGTGCTTTTGTTAGTGTCATATTGATGGTTGAACTCAAGGATCTTAAAGATCTTTTCCAACCTAAATGATTCTGTGATTCTAAATTATGGATGAGGGATTGTATCTTTGGTAACGGCTTTAAAAACAAAATCTTCAAGTACACCTCTATCTCCTGAACTTACCTTCATTTACGTATCATTTGTAATCTATACTATGTAGTAAATAGGATACTTTATGACTTAACAGCAGTATCCAATTGTCTTGGTTTAGATAGACAGGTACCTGCCAGGGAGGCTGGAGTCTCCTTTAAAATGTAAACCTCTCCCCCCCTTTTCCAAATTATCATAAATTTGCAATTAAAAGGCTGTCAGGCAAAGATTTTAGGAATAGGTATAGCAGTTCTTTACTAGGGATATAAAAATACAGATGTTGTAGTACAGAAGAATAAGCAGACAAATAAACAAACAAAAAATCCTGGAAAAAAAAAAACCCTGACAGAGTCAGAAATACAACCTGACACCCTGTTGGTCAGGGTGTTGGAAGCAGTCCAAAGTAAGCCCTCCTGGAGTGGCAGATGTGGTTCTGCTGGAGTAGAGATGGTCCTGTTGAAAAAAAAAAAGGGGGTCCAGTAATGGTGACATGGGTCCAGTCTTCCTCCAGGGATCCGGTGGAAAAACTGGATACCTAGTGGGACTGTGGCTCCTTTTTACCTAGGGTAAGATGGTTTGGCTCCTCCTCCCTGTGTGGAGCAGCTTACAATAGTGCAGTGTAATGTGTAATGTCATTGATGAGCTCTTAATGGTCCATTAGCAGAAGACATTCCCATGGAAGTAGTGAAACAGTGAAGAGAGATAAGTAGCACTCCACCATCTGATAAATGACAATGACCCATTTGGGCAAAGATAAGCAATTCTGCTCCACTCAGAAGGAATAGAATAATATGCTCTTTACAAAACCCATGACACCAATCTCTTCCATTGAAGCATATCAAGGCTTTGTCTTCCAATTTTTTTTTTAAATGTAGGTGTTGGCATGAGACAGCATCATTATTTGTATTGTGTAAGACTACTCACTGCAAACACATCCTCATAATCTCATTGTTTCCCAGAGCAAATTGATGCCAAAGTGTCTGGACAGGTTTATTGGATTTTCACCCCAGTAGTAAGATGTAATATTTCCATGGCTTACATACTGAACCTTTACCCCCTTTTCTAACTAATATAACTTTTATATCAATGTGTCTTTTAATAATTAATAATTTTCAATCTACAAGCTGAGTAATGTGGCGAACAAATTCATATGTTGCAAAAAAGTAATCTTACCCTTAGAATAGAGAACTACTCTTACAATTGTATTAATGAAAAACAATTGTGTCAGTTCTCAATTATTTTTGTGCCTCTTTTTTAAAAGTAAAATAACTGTAGAGATAATTGTAGAGTCTTGCACTGTTGTTGAATTATGGAGTGTTAATTGCTTGAATCAATCATTAAGACTCAAGTAAGGAACAGCCTATCTGTAATGTGGAGAGATCTGAGAAGTTTCATTTATTTGAAAAACAAGGTCTCAGTACTGCTACTTGATCCCATTTTTGTATTCAGCAGTTGTTTGATGATAACACGATAAAGAACACTTTCAGTCAATTATTCAGTAAATATGCAGTGAGAAGAACTGGAGAGATGTTTGGATTCAACTCATACTCCATTTTCTTAGGAAGTGCCTAAAGGCCTGGAAAGTGCTTGCACAATGAAGAAAGTTTACGACCAGTGAAATCACACAACTTCTACACTCAGGATGTCCACAGACTATTGTTAAACTCAATAAATCTGACAGGTCTACAGGCTGTCACTACAGGCAGTCAAAATTTATTCTGAACTTGAAGGAAGATTAAAAAAAAAAAACAAACAACTGGGAAATATCCTATTCACATCCTTCATTCTCAGAAGATGCTTCAAGACTGGTTCAAATTAAGCTGAAGCAATGCTGTTGCCAACTGGTCCTGCCTTTTTTTATCCCCTTTTGATGTGCACTCCTAATGATTAGGCTGTGTTGGATCTAGTAATAGTGAAGTTGTGAGGTGAGTGGGAGCTGCCTTTTCACTGAAAATATATCCGTACAAAGTACAAAAAGAGATTTTTTATTTGGATCAGCATACTGGGAAGGGTGGGGATGAGATAAGAAGAAAAATAAATGGTTGGACTGCTCCTTCTGACAGCAGCTCTGTATCTGGTTCATTTCACTCCAAAACTGCCGGAAGAGAAGAAGGAAAAGATTTTTTCTGTCAATATTTTGACTAAATATACATTCACCAATGTGTCTTTTAATACAGCATGCTGGATTTAAGGAAAGAAGTAATACTTGTATCCCAGAGCAAATATTTGTACGAGCATATAGTACTGCAAAAAACCATATCAGTGACTTTGACTTATTAAATCGGTCCACTCTGGGTAAGAAGCCTCAGAGATGAATCAACATGGTGAAAAATGAGACATGTTTTTCTTGGATTGGATTAGCCTGTTTATCTGTAAAGAATTGTAGATTAAGTCTTAGACATTTAACCTAATTGTGAAGACTGATTTGCACAATTTGCAAATATTTTCTCTAAGACATAGTCATCTCTAATTAGGTGCAAGTACATCTGTTTTGGAATTAATGGACCACCTTGTTGTGGAGGTCGCTAGCACTTTTCAATGTCATACCTAGTAAGATCATAAACTATATCTAAAATATAGTTGCTTTGGACAAGATTCTAAGGAATTACATATTTCTGAATACAAAAATACCTGATTTTGATGTTTTCTACTGTTGCACTAGGAAAAACATAATATAAAGAAAAAGTACACAATTTAAAAATATTTATTTATTTGGGTATTTAACTTACCTAGCACATCAATCCAGCATAGTCTAATCTAAATGCTAGTACAATTTTGTAATTATAGCTAGGTCAACATGCACATATTTCAAAAACAGTGAATTAAAACACCACATACCAAATTTGCTGGTCTCACATTAAAGGTATGGGAATTCAGCCAAAAATGAGATGCCCTTGTGTTCCAGCTGGCTTTCAGAGATCAGAGGGCCTGGGTGTGGCCTGATTATAACCAGTTTAGTGCTGTAAGTCCCTTCGAGTTCAGAAGAAGGATTTGAAGCATAAGTGCAGCTTACCAGTCCATCACTATAGGTCTGGTTGCACTCTAAAAGTGGTGTGCACAATCCAGATTTACGGTAATGAGGTTTATTGAAGAAACAGAAGAGCACATTCAGGATTGCCAGTGATGAATGCAGTAAAAATGCTGAGTATTAACATGTGTCACATCAGAAATTTTTGTAAGAGATATTCTAAGAGAGTGTGTGTGTGTGTGTGTGTGTGTGTGTGTGTGTGTGTGTGCATATATATACATGAAAATTAATATTCTCAGGTTTGCTACAATGCAGGAGAGGAGAAAGAGGAGAGACAGAGTCTGTCAGTTGATGCCGAGCAGGCAGAGGTATTTTTCCCCTCCAGTGAAGTTTTTCTCCTCCAGAGGCTTTTCCCCCTTCCATATGTGTTTTCCCCACTCCAGCTTTTCTGCCTTGAAGCCCACCTTTTATACTATAAATTTTGGCCCATCCAAAGGGGATGGAACAATCACATATTATGGGTGGGATTTGATGGCTTTGGTCGTGCTTGCATTGCACAACACATGTTCTTCATTGGCACCTGTCCTGAGTTGTAGTATAGAATGTGCACAAAGTATTCTATCACCATCTTCATGAACTGTTGAACCCAATTGTTGGAGCAGTGTTTTCCCAAGCTCCTTCCCTCTGGGCTATCTTCTGTTAATGGCCCATCAAATGCCTTGCTGCATGACTCATAGATAACTCCCTCCAGGAGCTATCTCTGTTTAATAGGCCATCAAGGACCCACTGCATGACTCATCATCCCATTGTGAGATGCTCTGCCCAGGGGGAGGAACCAAGCATTCCCACCTAGATATATTCTGGGATTTGGGACAGTACAAGCAGCCCTTACCCACTGGATTCCCAGAAGACCAGAGCTACCAGACCTTTCTGTGGGATCACTGCTTCAGAAAGACCGCCTCAGCTGGACTGCTTCCATCACCCTCCTCAGGTTGTATTCTGACTCTGTCAGTGGTCTTTTGTATTATTGCATCTATTTTATTTTATTTTACTTTTTTTCCTTTCTTCTTATTAAATTGTATTTCTGACTTGGAACCTCTCACTTGTTTTGCTTTCAAACCACTACATATTTTTGGTGTCCAACGTGGGGCTCAAACCCACAACCCTGGGATTAAGAGTCTAATGCTCTACTGACTGAGCTAGGGGTGAAAACACAGCCCCACCATCTGCCATGGACTGATCCAGGCTGCACTGGAGGAGAGTGAGGCTCCGAAACATCTGCAGTACATTGATGACATCATTGTATGGGAGAACACTCCAGGGGAGGTCTTTGAGAAAAGAGAAAAAGTTATCCAAATTCTGCTGAAAGCTGGTTTCGCCATTAAACAAAGTAAGGTTAAGGAACTGGCTCAAGAAATCCAGTTCCTGGGAGTCAAATGGCAAAATGGACTTTGCCAAATCCCCACAGAGATAATCAACAAGATCACTGCCATGTCCCCACCTACCAACAAGAAGGAAACACAAGCTTTCCTAGGTGCCATAGGCTTTTGGAAGATACACATTCCTGAGTACAGACAGATGGTGAGCCCTCTCTACCTGGTCACCAGCAAGAAGAACGATTTCCACTGGGGCCCTGAACAGCAACAAGCCTTTGTTCAGATCAAGCAAGAGATCGCACACGCAGTAGCCTTTGGCCCAGTCAGGACGGGACCAGATGTGAAGAATGTGCTTTACTCCACAGCCAGAAACAATGGTCTGTCCTAGAGCCTTTGGCAGAAAGTGCCTGGAGAGACTTGAGGCCAACCATTAGCATTCTGGAGCCGAAGTTACAGAGGGTCCGAAGCCAGCTACACTCCCACAGAGAAGGAGATCTTGGCCACCTATGAAGGAGTTCAAGCCACCTCAGAAGTGATTGGCACTGAAACACAGCTGCTTTTGGCACCCCGACTACCAGTGCTGGGGTGGATGTTCAAGAGAAAGGTTCCTTCCATGCATCATGCCATTAACACTACATGGAGCAAATGGATTGCCCTCATTACACAGCACGCCCATATTGAAAACCCAAATCGCCCTTAGATTCTGGAAATTATAACAAACTGGCCAGGAAGTGAGACTTTGGGATTATCGTCTGAAGAAGAAGAAGAGCAAGTAACACGTGCCGAGGAAGCCCCACCATATAATGAGCTACCGGAGACTGAAAGACAGTATGCTCTGTTCATTGATGGCTCCTGCCGAATTCTAGGTGCTAACCGGAAATGGAAAGCTGCAGTGTGGAGCCCAACATGGCGAATTGCACAGGCTACCAAGGGACAAGGTGGTTCAAGTCAAGTGGCAAAGCTTAAAGCTGTCCAGCTGGCTTAGGATATTGCTAAACAAGAGAAGTGGCTGAGGCTCTATCTCTACACTGACTCATGGATGGTAGCTAATGCTCTGTGGGGATGGCTGGACCGCTGGAGAAAGGCCAACTAACAGCACAGAGGAAAACCCATCTGGGCTGCTGACATTTGGCAAGACATCACCGCGCGAGTAGAGAGGCTGACCATGAAGGTTTGACACATGGACATGCATGTATCCAAGAGCCGGGCTAATGAGGAGCATCGCAACAAGCAAGTGGACAAAGCTGCCAAAGTGAAAGTATCACAGGTTGATCTAGACTGGCAGCACAGGGGAGAATTGTTCCTCGCTTGTTGAGCCCATGATGCCTCTGGTCATTAGGGAAGAGATGCAACATACTGATGGGCCCGTGACCGAGGAGTGGACCTTACTATGGACAGCATCTCACAGGTCATCCACAACTGTGAGACCTGTGCTGCAATCAAACAGGCCAAGTGAGTGAAGCCTCTGTGGTATGGTGAACAATAGCTGAAGTACAGGTATGGGGAAGCCTGGCAAATTGACTACACCACCCTTCCCCAAACCAGCCAAAGAAAGCGCTACCTGCTGACGATGGTGGAAGCCACTACTGGATAGCTGGAAACCTACCGTGTGCCTCATGCCACTGCCCAGAACACCACCTTGAGCCTTGAAAAGCAAGTCTTGTAGAGACACGGCGCCCCTGAAAGAATCAAGTCGGACAATGAGATCCATTTCAAGAATGGCCTTATAAACACCTGGGCTAGAGAACATAGTATTGAATAGATGTATCACATTCCTTATCATGCACCAGCTGCCAGGAAAGTTGAACAGTGCAATGGACTACTAAAGACTTCCCTGAAGGCACTTGGTGGGAGGACCTTCAAGAATTGGGAAATAAACATAGCCAAAGCCACCTGGATGGTCAACACCCGAAGGTCTATCAATTGACCTGGTCCCGCCCAGTCTGAACCCTTACACACAGTAGATGAAGACAAAGTCCCTGTGGTGTGCATGAAAGGCATTTTAGGAAAGACTGTTTAGAATAATCCCACCTCAGGGAGACCCATCTGTGGGATTGTCTTTGCTCAAGGACCTGGTTACACTTGGTGGGTAATGCAGAAAGATGAGGAGACTCGTTGTGTACCACAGGGAGACCTAATTTTAAGTAAGGACAGTGTGTAAGGTTTCATTCTGTATGTATATGTGTATATCCCTGTAAGAATGTATTGCTTTGGGTATGATGTAGATGGTAATAGAATAACAGGTGGATTATGTCCTGAGTTGTAGTTTAGAATGTGCACAAAGTATTCTATCACCATCTTCATGAACTGTTGAACCCAATTGTTGGAGCAGTGTTTTCCCAAGCTCCTTCCCTCTGGGCTATCTTCTGTTAATGGCCCATCAAATGCCTTGCCCATGACTCATAGATAACTCCCTCCAGGAGCTATCTCTGTTTAATAGGCCATCAAGGACCCACTGCATGACTCATCATCCCATTGTGAGATGCTCTGCCCAGGGGGAGGAACCAAGCATTCCCACCTAGATATAATCTGGGATTTGGGACAGTACAAGCAGCCCTTACCCACTGGATTCCCAGAAGACCAGAGCTACCAGACCTTTCTGTGGGATCACTGCTTCAGAAAGACCGCCTCAGCTGGACTGCTTCCATCACCCTGCTCAGGTTGTATTCTGACTCTGTCAGTGGTCTTTTGTATTATTGCATCTATTTTATTTTATTTTACTTTTTTTCCTTTCTTCTTATTAAATTGTATTTCTGACTTGGAACCTCTCACTTGTTTTGCTTTCAAACCACTACAGCAACTCAAAGGATGCTTAAGTTAATCTATTAATGGGGCTTAATGAGCGTCTCTGTTACTTTTAGTCGGGTGTTGTAGTTGACAGAAAAGGAAGAATAAACATTTTGATCCTCCTTCACATGAGAGAAGGAGTATTGAGATTGCAGTAAAGGCTCCCTGACCTTCTTCAGAAGGTCTTTGTGCTCATCCTTATCTCCTGGACGAACCAACATTGTTTGTTTGTTTGTTTGTTTGTTTGTTTGTTTTTTCCTGGCGAAGGGACTGTGACAATCGGCTGGTACAGGAGTGCAGTATTTTTCTGTGCCTCACTGAAACTACATTGGGAGGAAGTCTCCAGATATCATTCTGTTGTTGAGCCTTGCTTGAGCCAGATGCAAGACAAGAAAATAGCTCAGCTCATATTTTCCTCAACCAGTCTCATCAATTCTTTGCATGTCTTAAAACAACACTGTACAATTTTCACTATTTACCACACCTGGGAACAGATTTTATAACCACACCAGAAGTCTATCAAGATAGTAGGATTTTCATTTACTGAAGAACTCATGTTTATACTTTGTCTGTTCAAATTAATTAGTGCTAAAAGTGAATTATTCAAAAACTTGTGAATAAATTCAATTATACTGAATTACTACCATCCTACTTTGAAACCTGTCAGGACTGCTTCTGATGTGTAATTAATTTAATGACCCAGAAAATATATACCAGTTCAGGTGATGTGATAAGCAAAGTATCAAATCTCTTGCTCCTTTATCCTAATGGAACTGTGCTGTATTCAGAATGGTACAAATTTTTTTTCGTACTAATTAGTGTTAAGAGTTACAATGCATTTGTACTTTTCCAAGTACTGCAGAAAAAGGATAAATGGGATCAAGTGGTAATACATTGTACTTTTTCTTGTATGACTGCCAGAGGCCCTCTCTGGTGCTCTCTCATTCCTCCTCAAAAAGACAGCAGAAGAAAATAAGAAGGAAAAGTTCATTGTGTGAGATAAAGACAGTTTAACCGGAAAAGAAAAAGCTGCACATGGAAATAAAGCAAAAAAGAGGGATTATTCACTACTTCCCATTGTCAGGCAGATGTCTGTCCATTGCCTTAGAAGCTAGGTCTCAACTTATGTAGGGTTGCTTCAAAAGACTAGCACCATAACACCCCCTGCTTCTCCTTTTCCACAGTTTTATGGCTGAGTGATATGGGGTATGTTTTCTATCAGTTGGAGACTGCTGTCCCTTGAAATTCTTGCCCAGCTGCAGCCTACCCTTCTTTGGTGGTAGTTGAAGGCTGTTGTAGAGATAACCTTGATGCTGTTCAAGCACTGCTCAGCAGCAGACTAAACACCAGTGTGTTTTCAATACTGGTCTAACCACAAATGCAAAACTTAGCACTGTAAGGGCTGCTCCAAGAAAAACAGCTTCATCTCAGCCAGACACTGTACATACATACTCTTCCTTTCTCTTCTGTCTTATATTTTAAGTGTCTATATAGAAGAAGTTTGATTTTAAATATATATGGCTTTTTATTCAGTGTATATAATTTTGTGTTGTATATTTGAGAAATTATGTGTTTTGAATAACACAATTTACAGATGTGCAAACTTTTGGGGTTACTGAGAAATGTGTGATGTCAAAAGTAAGATGAATAGCCCAGCTTTATCAAATAAGGTACATTCAGAAGTGTGGACCACCTAGAAGTCTCAATTTCATAGTCCCCGTTCCAGCTGCAGTGACAATTTTTCTCAAATAAGACTACTTTCCATGTGATTTTATTCTGCATAGGATATTTTTATGTCAGCAAGTTACTTATGTGTCAGTATTGAGAAATTACCTTTGCAGTAAAATTTGAATTTATTAAAAGGACTGACAGAAAAAATATTAAACAAATGATATAATTTCTAGTGTCAAACAATAAGATGTCCATGAAATCCTAACTGATTCTGCAAACATAGTATTCTGTTAGTCAAGGCTAAAACTTGTCATTTTTTTTCCTCCACTGTTATGGCAGATTTCCTCTCCTACATTGTTATAATGTATTCATCTTTCTATGAAAATGGTTACCTATCTCTGAAGATTAATTTGCAAAATTCAGCTATTCATATTGCACACTCTTTGTGCCACCTTCTGCTTTTCCTGTCAAACATGTTGTAAACAAAGTTTTGCTTTATTCCATTTCCACCACTCGAGAAACCAGGTACGGAATCTAGCAAAAGCTACAAGCATAGCTAAGTGCATCTTAGGGTGATTGGACACATTTGTGTTTTAATGCTTAAGTAGATATATGAATGCAAATTCTTGCTTGAATGGTCTCACACAGGGCCAGAAGGGAAGAAACAGTGCCACTGTGGAAAAAACGAGTGAGAAATCAAGACGTAATTTACTTAGATTGCAGCAGATAAGGTATTATTTGGGGAATATTAAAAACTTGGATGTAGGTAAGGCCTGAAATAACTTGATTAAGTAGGTGGTGGAATTACATAAACACTGAAAAAGGTTGCAAAAGAAAAATGTGTCTGCCAAAACCAAGATAGGTACAGTGTAATTGTTTTCCCCAAATTTTCTACAGTTCAGTGAAAAGCGTTTGGAAAAATAGAGAAAAAAAAATAATGTTGTAACACAACACAAAAGTGATACAAGTGATTTAGACTGCAAACAAAGTGTTACTGCAGTGTATTTTAGACCATTCTGAAATGACATGAATGAAGTCGTAAAGGGTAACTTGAGGGAGATCAGGCTGGTCTCCACTTTAGGTGGTTGTCAAGCAGATTTCCGCTGTTAGCCACTGAAGAGAACTTTTGTGAGCCTCCCGGTCACTGAAATTTTCAGAGGCTTTTGTTTGCCTAACTCTTGGACTGCCTTCACCATGATTCACTCAAAAATATCTACAGGTATTATGGCTTGACAACAAAAGTATTGATGAGAACTTCATGGTGAAGCTTTTCGAGCAAGTTTTATCTTACATAACTGAAATGATTACCTGTATTAGGAATGGATATAATAGTGATACTGAATGCCGGATAAAATGAGATTTTTTGTATATTTATATTAATATTCATTTATTAATATATGTATGTATGTCTATGCTGGAAAAACAGGTAGCTGTTTAAAAAAAGGAGGGCCTAGTATAGAAATGAATTCCTTATAAGTTTTCGCATAAACATGAGAAAACAGAAGAAAATAACCCAAATATACAACTTCCATTATAAATTGGAAAAGAGGCAACATTTACCACTTGAAGCCAGATTTGTTGTGAAAAAGCATACAGCAAAAGGATCAAAATATCAATCCTTCATTCAAATGTTAGTGTGTAGTCATTAAATCTGGAAATCCTTCAGAGACAAGGAGATGCAGATTCATATATGTATATGCTGATCTGAATTACCTGCTCTTTAATCCAATGACATCTTTCTCTTTTAAAAATGTTTAGAACCTTAAAATATTCCCATTTGTTTCACAGGTCCTACTACTGTTCTGCTTTCTCTGTGGTATGTACATGCTGTTGAGCAGAATAACTCTATCAGTACTTTTGTGATGACTGTTCTTTATCTCTAGTTACAGCCTCACCCATTCTTTCATGTGAGAAGAGTTTGACTGTACCTTGTCACTAACTCCAAAGTGACCAAAGCATGTCTAGGGATTGTGCAGATATTGAAAAGACCTAAGAAGAAGAAGCATCCTTATAAATGAAAGTAAGACACAGGATTAAGGTAGAAGTTGCTGAGGATGTTTTGCATGAAATATGCTGAACGTAGTAGACACATATTTTACATTGTTGTGAGAAATCAAAAGAGGTTTCAGATGCTTTTGAATATCAATCAGAGGATCACAAAGGACAACTGCTGCTCATGTCTTCTATTTTAAACCTGGCAAAACAATATTTCGATTTCTTCTATAAGCAGGTATTCACAGCTGTATGCCAGCTAATTCAAATACAAGCTTTCACAAAAATCTTGCATGAAAACAATGCAGGAAAAAAGATACAGTGTAATACTATTAAAATGAAAAGTAGTCAACCAGATTTACTGAATAAAATCCTGGCTCCATGTCAGATTTGGGAGTTTTGCCGAAAATTTTAATGAGTTGAAAATTTTACTATTTGCATTCTATGGTAGAAGAGAAAGGGAAATAAGATTTAATCTAAAGAAGGGAAAGAAAACTCATACACATATTCAGCTCACATGTAAATTCACATGGCAATGGATTTACTATATAATGATTATTATTTATCAACATAATTTAAAAAATGTAAAGAAGATGTAGATTTATATCTATTTTATCCTATTTTATACCTCTATTCATGCGGTAAAACCAAGGCAAACTTGGGTTGATGACTTTCTGTGGCAGCAGTTTGTTTCAAGTGTGATATGAGAGTCTGGAGATAGAACAAGGATTAATATTGAAGGGAAATGTAGCAGGAATTCCAATAATCACCCTTTCTATTCAAGAATACTGTTGGTAAGGAATACCTGTGCATATTTGAATAGAATATGATAATGAGTAATTTTTGTCTAAGTGGATGGATATTTGTGTTTGAGTATGCTTCTATCAAGCCCTGTAAAATTATTTATTTAAATAATCTGCCCATTTTAAGACATTTTCTTCAATGTGAATAGAATGCCTTCATCCCTGCACATGACTCACAAATAGCTACTAGTTTACTAGATGCAGGATGATGACAGCATGAACAGAACACACAAATTTTCTTCCTAGCTACACTGTTCCTTCTTCAGGAGTTTACTTTTTTTAATAGACTATTGTTTTGACAGTATGCTGTTATCCTTCAACATAAAGACTTCAGAGAAAGAGTGATTTATCTGTATTCACGATGATTCAGCGGTCCTTAAAAAATGTTGTTTTGTCTCTGGCAAAGAAAAAGAAAAGAATTTAGCTTCCTAGAACAACTTCAACCCCAGAAGTCCCTAATGAGATGGGAAGTGTTAGGAAGAAAAGGAGACCCCATCCACTGCCTTGTAAGGACAGGAAACTAAAAAGATGGAAGCACTAGTATCCGTATGTGAGGCCTGTAAAGGAGGAAAGGGAGGTGCCAGCTCCAGTTTGGCCAATTTCCTGAGCAGTATGGTGGCAACACAGACCCCCAAGTAGAAGCACTAAAATGAGAATGTGTTGTTGCAAGTGAGACTTATTTGCTTTCTGTAATAGATGCATTGTATTAATTCACGTATTAAAGCTGTATGTGGAAAATTATACATTGAAATTAAAAAACCTGGATTCTTGGGGGCAGTCTGAGGGCGTCTCCAGAATTCCAAAGTCTTTTTTGGTTTAGAGGTGCCACCACGACATTTGCAACATAAACAGAGGAGATAACATGAAGATAGCTCATTAATCAAGGGCGGGCCACCTTTTCGCAGCTACTCAAGAATCTGATACTGATTGCGATGGAAAATCTAGCAGATGACTTCATCAAGTGCCCCAAAAAGAAGATTCAGTGACTCTTCTGGGACTTCTTTTCAATTCCTCAGAAAATCCTTTCAAAACCTCACTTAGGGAAAAAAGAACACTGAAACATTCGGACCTTTCAATGGACATTGCCTCCGGGCAGAAAAACCATATAAAATCCCTGCGCTGAGACTCCAAATTCGTGGGCAATGTTGGAAAGCACCCTTGTTGCTTCCTGGTTGTCCACCCAGCATTCGATCGATTTTGTCCTGATTTATCGTGGCGTTTTGAAATTGATTTTTGAAATTGCTAAATAAATCTTTGGATTTTGAATTGGCTCTTGATCATTTATAACACTTTCTCCTTGTTAGAAAGTAATGAGCCTGATAAAGCATGCTTTCCCCTAGGCGGAGCTCGACAGCATTCTCATATCACACTGTAGGAGATAAGCTGTACTTGAATCATCCAGACTGAGCCATGTTGGTGAGGCCTCTAGACCGTGGCACTGAGGCCTGTGGGGCTTGTGGCGCAGATAGAAATTCAGTGCCAAGAGTGTGTCGCATTTGGAAATTCCACTTAAGGTGTTGACAAGGGTCAAAGCGTTTCATAGTAGTTAGTAAGTATCATAATTGGTGTGGACATAGTAGCTACCTTAAACAGTTTATTAAACAATGAGTGTTTGCATTCTTCCCTGTGCCATGTACCAATGAAAATGTATCTGTAAGTGTAAACTATATAGAGTGTATAAAACCTTCCATCTTACACAGAATAAAGGAGAAACGTAGCAGTAATCATATTGATCGGACCTGTGTTTGTTTTGCCGACTTCCCTTCATTATTTTGGGGTTCCCCTGCGACTTCGTCACACCTTGCCTTTGTTCGGACCTTCTAACAATTATTTCAGGTGCTGTATTAGTAATGGATGGCAGCTTAATATTCCACCAATTTAAGTATGGTTTTCACTCTTTTCTTTCCAAGATCATGCCACAGACATAGTTTCCATCACTGAAGTAGGCTTCCTAGCGCTTTACAATGGTGATTGCATTTTACTTACGATATTGGGAGCAGTCAAACGTAGATTACTTGTGACACACCCAGTAAACTGCAGAGTTCCCTTCTCTGACTCATGCTCCTTCCTGATTGTGCTCTGGGGAGACACCTGAGATCAGCAGACTACCCTCATTCTACTACTTCTACTACAGTAGTGCCCAGTGTCTACAGCAGCACCCAGCTCTATGCCTGGGGTGACGATGCACAACACTGCTTACTGGTGACTTGGTTCCTGTGTGATCTTTTTGCTTTTAAACCAATACTCCCAGCTGAAGGACAACTAGCACACTTCTTCCAGGAGAGGACCATCAGGATTAATGATTCTTCATTGTTAGACTGGATCTTTACTCTCTTGAGCACCAGCACAACTGGAAACAAAACAACAACAAAACAAACAAACAAACAAACAAACAAACAAGAATACTTGAGAAAAAAAAAAACAAACCTTGGGGAAAAAAAGGAATGAAGCCTTGAGTTTCCTAAGTGGAACATATATACACAGCATGTTAATGATCTCATAAAAAAATGAATTAGTATCTTTTTAAAAAGTTATCATATTCTAGAAATCATTACATTAAATATGGGTAGTAAGTCATTAGTGTGTAAGGAACTGTCCAAACTTAGAAGTCTGTTTAAATATTTCTTTTGTCTTCTGGCTACATTTATAAGAAAGTCTTAGTAGTAGTAGTCATTTATTAGCTGAAAAATTATTTCACGTTCCATGTTTTAGTTACATGGAAAACGTAAAGAGAAGTAAAAATTGCATATTAAACAAGCCTGATCCTTAACTCAGAAAGTTGATTTGTGTCTTGAATAAATACATAGTTTTATTAATTTTAAATTTCCAATGTACTTATTTTTCTTATCTCTTGCATTTATAAAGCATCTGTGACTTTTACAAGTTAAGGAATGGCAGTGTTTGGAAAGTAGCCCAGAGACCACTTTGCACTATAAAAAGTACATGATTTTTGTGAGGCATGAGATTATCACATTGATAAACCTCAAATACTGGAATTGGGTGCTGGAGAATAAGCAGAATACAACTGAGAGACAAAGTTGTTCCAGTAACTTGGTGTTCTGACTTGGTGGGTACAGAAAGATTTAGAGGAGATGTCATGGGTAAAGCAAGACAGGAGAGTACTGCAAGGAAAAGCGAGCATGTAGTGTTAGTCATCAACACACCTCTGTGGAAGAGCCTCTTTCCACACAAAAGCAGTAAAGGCTTCATGTCTCATTACAGCAACAGTAGGAAAAAGTTGCAATCTTGAAAGGTAAAGTTACAAGTGGATATAATGGCAACAGGCACCCAACAGACTTGAGAAGCAAATCTAAGAGAAAAGTGCTCTCATTAGGCAGAGGCAAAATTACTTCCACACAACAGTTATTTCTCCACTTTCTACATGTCTTCAGTGTGCAAATTTAATGACTCTTTGAAATGAGTCATGCAAATATAAGGAAATAGAGCATCTCTTTTGCAAGAGCATGAAAGAAACATTTAGTAACAAATGCCTTTGCAGGACTGCTGCAGTCTTAAGAACAAAAGAAACCTCTGTGAGGAGGAAGAGTGAGAATTCATGGGGACAGTACTGACTCTTACAGCTGCAGCTGTGCCACTTTTGTCTTAGAGGTGAAGGTGTAATGAGATACAGTGGCTGTCAGATGGTACAGGAAAGTTTATGCAGGAGCCATTGTTTTAACGGGACATATAATTAAATACTGGAAAAATATGAGACAACACACATCTGAAGACCTAATAGCTCATTTCAAGATTAGGTGCAGGACTCATTATGTGAAGCCTGTGGCTTGCTTTATTCAGTGAGTCAGCCTAATTGCTGATTAATGAATTCTGATCTTTTAAGAGAGTGTATTGTTGCCCTTTGGTACATAAAAAAAACAAA
This sequence comes from Chamaea fasciata, assembly GCF_029207755.1. NCBI lineage: Eukaryota > Metazoa > Chordata > Aves > Passeriformes > Sylviidae > Chamaea > Chamaea fasciata. Next base: position 56,917,306 of record NW_027094089.1, read on the forward strand.
AACAAAAGCAAAAACTAACAAAATAAACAAACAAACAACCCCAACTAACTGAAAAAAAAATATTTCAAAAAAAGCTGGGAAAGAAAACACAGTCATAGAGGAGTCTGCAGAAAAATGTTTGCTAAATATATGTGAATCAAGGAGCTGAATCCTGTCTGTGTGCACTCTGCCTCTCTGGCGCACCTTGGTGAGCCTCAGAAAGAGAACTGTAAACCAAGTGGAGGCCACCAGGGAAGCTGGGATTCCAAAGATAGTGCATAATCCCTGTATCCCCCAGTGGTTTGGTTGGTTGGTTTGTTTTGAGATTGGTTGATTCATGGGCCATACTGAACTTTGCATCTTGACCACAGCTGAGATTGCTTTCTATCACCGTGACCCAAGAAAGAGGTTTTCATGGACAAGACACTGGCCACTCTAGTTTGGAAATGTTTCCAAAACAAATGTATTTAAATTAGAGGAAATACAGAAATTTTGGTTCTAAACAGAAAATTTTAATCAGATTCTGGAAAACTGAGCTTTTGATGAAAACAAGTTTCCAGTGAAGTTATTATCTTGAACCCAAAAATATCAGTTTGGGGTTTTCAAACTACATAGCTCCACTTTGTACTAACTCCCTGTCCCAAACCAACAACATGTCTTGAGAAATAGTGATCAAGTAGGGTGATCTGGAGGATTTTTATTTTAAGATGGGAATGTCTGAGAAAAGGAAGGTTAAAGACTTCTGGAGAGGATGTTTTGTTTCATGATCATTTTCTGCAGGGGGATGGGGAGAGATGACAGGCCAACATAATCCCACTTAATTCCTGAGAGTTCTTCCCTGATTAGTCACACTCCAATCCAGGTCTCCCGCTTTTCTGCTTGTGAAACAAAGGGATATCATGACTGTTATCTGAAAACTGATAGCAGTGTATGCTCCTGTGCAAATGCACACACATTCCTTCTCTATATCTTCTAATTCAAAGATGAAATGTGACTGTAAGGATCAGCGTGAACAGAACTTAAAAGACCTAAATACAGAAGTAATATGTGAGTATTATAGCAGTTTGTCATACAGTTTAAGGATTAAAGAGAATTTCAAAATTATACATGACAAAATTTCACACTTAAATTCACAAAATTAAACCAATCTAACATCTGCTACTACTACAAAGTCCTGTACCACCATAGTCAATGGGAGAATCCTCATTTAAATTAGCATCATTTTAGCGATCTAAGTTAAACAAAACAAAATTTTCTGCTCCTTCAAATCGGCTTAATTAATCTTGTCCGAACTAAATTACTCTTTATGTTGACTGTGTTAAGGCCCCTTGTTAACTGGCAGATTCATAAGCTCATTATATGTCTCAGTGTTCATAAGAAATATAGAAATAGGTCTTCCAAGTACAGTTCTGAAAGTAGAAAAAACCCTCTCTTTACTTCAAAAATACTTCTTTTTGTAACAACACTAGAAACAAACCCCATAGTCTTTTTTATCTTCTGCTTCAACATTTTTTCTCTTTACTTTTTTAAAAAATGGAAAGATCTAACCTTTTTATGCTTTCCAAAAATGAAAGTCAGCTCAAAATAAAAAAAACCCAAACCCCAAAAAACCCAAAACAAAATACAAAACAAAAAAGAACAGCATTTTTATTACTGCTTAGAAGAATTGCATCTGATGGATGCATGTGTGGATTTTGTTTGCAACTGCAGATAATCAGGAGCTCTGACTTAAGTTTCTGTCATTGTCATAACAGAAGGAAAGCTGGGTCATTCTTTTTCTTTTTCATGGTAGAGTCTTATCTGGGCCAAGGACTACAAAGAACTGTTTCTACTGCTTCTGATGTTTTCAATCATTGCTTTCATAAATTCTTTAGAAAACTAGTTTTTAAAATTTAAATAATAATTTAATTTGAATAAGCCAGCAGGTCCAAAATTTGTTTGGGATAATAAGATAGACAAATGGGCTTGTAAAAAAACCATGCAGACTAAAAGATAAGTGTAGTTTCCATAGATAATCATAAAAAACATCATCTCAGGTGATGTCTTTTTTTTTTTCCCCTATGGAAAAAAAAATTCAGCTGAAAAAACCCTTGTTTCCTCAAAAAATATTCTTCTGAGAAAAGGAATCAGACAACTCTTACTGTAACCTTCAGACTTGATGTGGGGACAAAATTGACAAGAGAAATGAGTTGATGCATAGTATTTGAATGTTGAGAAATTATAATCAATTGTGTTCAAACGTGTTTTGTATCATTTGAGTTCTTCTTTGAGAAACAATGGATCTTTGGCTGAGAAACAGGAGATTACTTGATAAGATTAACACTACTCTCACCTCCCAGTTCAAAAGATTTGTCACTTGCATTTTTTTTTGTGGCTGTTATCACCTGGAGAATCTTTCTCGGACTTTTTCTAAGAGGCTCTTGGTGTGTAGGTAGAAACATAGAAACATGTTTAAATATGGCAGTGTGGTTTATCAGATTTGGCATTATTTCTGAAATGGTACTGATTGCAACAGTGATAAACATGAGGCCAAATTTAAGGGGGCTTAAATTGCTAAGAGTCGTGGCACATCCTTATTTTTCAAAACTGACACCGAGTTTAGAAAGAAGTGTTAGTCTTCCAGGGTTTAAATTTGAACAACCTGTGAGAAGCTTATGGAACTTTAGAATCATAGAGAATCTCAATTTAGAATGGACCTGTAAAGCTCATTAAGTCCAACTCCCTACAGGACGACCCAGCTAGGTCATAAATACAGCTTTGTTCCATTTCCTCGTGCCCTACTGCTGCTCACCAGGGAGGGGAGATCAGCACATCCCCTGTACTGATCACCTCAAGGAAGCCGTAGGGTGATAGGATCACCCCTCAGCGTTCTCTTCTCCAGGCTAATTAAACCGAGTGACCTCAGCTGCTCTTTGTAAATCTTGCCCTTGAGACGTCCCACCACCTTGGTAACTTAACTCCTCTGCACTCCTTAATAGCTTAATGTCCTTTTCATACTGTGGCACCCAGACTAGCCCACAGCATATGAAGTGAGGCAGCCCCAGCTCAGAGCAGAGTCGGACAATCCCCTCTCTTGCCCAGCTGGTGATGCTGTGCCTGATTCACCAGGACAGGGTTGGCCCTCCTGGCTGCCAAGGGCACTGCTGGCTCAGATTCGATTTGCCATCAGCCCAACAGCCCCCACCTCCATCTCTTTCTGCAGGGCTGCCCTCCAGAGTCCCATCCCCTAATTTGTATGTATCAACAGGATTACCTTGCCCCAGGGGGAGAATCTGGCACTAGCTCCAGTTAAATTTCAAATGGTTGATGATTGCCCAGCTCTCCAGTTCTCTGTACAGCCTCTCTGCCCTGGAGGGAGTCCATGGCTCCTCTATTTTAGTATCACTGGCAAATTTACACGTCTGTATGTACATTTGCCTTCTGCATCCAAATTATTTATAAAACCACTGAAAAACATTGACCCTAATACTGTGCCTTTTAGAACTCCACTGGTGGCTGAGCACCAGCCTGGTGTAACCCAACTTAGTAAAACTGTGTGAATCTGGCTTAGCTGCCATTTGTTATGGTGGACTTGCCTAGTTATCTCTTAGTCTATGATGTTAAGATGTCTACCATAATGGCCTCTGCGGGGAAGTGGTCACAGCACCAGCCTGAAAAAGTTCGGGAAGTGTTTCAGAAATGCTGTCAGACACACGGTGTTGTTGGAAATGATACAACTTTTAAAATTTTTAATGTAACTTTAGTCAAGGATTTAGTCAAGGGGTCGCCTTGGCCCGGGAGGAGGGGAATTGAAGTTTCTTTTCAAAAGACTGTTTTCACCGAGCCTGGGCGAGGTCTGATGAATTTAAAATCAACAGATTGGGAGTAGCCAGAAGATACACAGGAGAGAAGCGAACATTAGCGAGCATTATCCCCTAGAACAATCACCTGGTCCGGGGAAAAGACTGATAAGAGAACCAAAGAATGAGGACCAAATTACCATGGAAGTGAAAGGCATCAGTGACTAATAGGAGACTGAACACTAAGAATTGCGTAATTTGGAACAATGAACGAGAATTTCTTTGGGTTTTGTATGTTGAAATATGTGAAAAATCAGGTAAAAGAACCCTGTATGATGCAATGATTTTCTGCAAAAACCGTGCACGTGTGGATGAAATAATTTCTGTTGCACATCTCGGCTAGAAAAACTTCCTGGCCAGCATAAAGTAATGCCTAAATTCTCAAACACTGAAAAGATGTTGGAGAGTTTCTAGTTTTCTCACTGTTTTGGTGACAGTGTGACTCTTGGGACTGTCCTGTGCAGGGCCAGGAGTTGGACTTAATGATCCTTGTGTGTCTCTTTCAACTCTTCCCTTCAACTACTGTAGACAATCAGTTGGGTAAAATGTATTTATTTTAAATATCTAGATGCTAGGTACTTCCGTTGATTTTTATTATTTTTGCCTTAAGAAGTCATGAATACCCCTCTTGCTCTGGTGATTGCTATTGCAAGGGTTATTATTCTCATTATTACCAGAGAAATTAAGAAACATGCTACTACTTTTTATGCAGGGAGTTAAAAGTTCCTAGCTATTCTGATAGTTTTCAAGAACTTTCCTGGAGTAACTTTGGTGGCATCTGGTGGTTTCAGTGGCTGAAGGCAGAAGAATTGATCTGTGTTGGGCTTTCATGGCAAGGTACTGGCAGCAGGGAGACTTCAGGAGGGGTCTTTGTGAGAAAAGAGCAGGGCCTGCCCAGGTGTTGGACAGACTAAGCACCAGCTGGCTCTAAAACAGACCCACAGCTGCCCAAAGCTGAGACAGTCAGCAACACTGGTGGTTGCCACCTCTGTGACAGCATGACATGCTTATTATAGAGTTAAAAATGATATACAGCAGCTCAGAGAGAGAAGACTGAGAAAAACATGAGACTCTACTCTGCTGATACCTAAAGCATAGAACTGTGGTGGTGCAGGTTCTCCCCCTGCAGCTCACTAAGAAGCATGCTGGAGCAGATATTCATGCTGAAGACCTTGGGGGACACCTACCATGGTTTGACTTTGCCGGCAGCTTACGCAGGTGCTTCCTCACTTCCCCCTCCTCTACACCACTCTCTCTGGCATGGAGGGGAGAATCAGGAGAGTACTAAAATACATGAGTCCAGATAAAAACGGTTTAATAATTGAAACAAAGTAAAATCTAATTATGCCCAGACTGTCTCCCAGAAACAACACCACCAGTCAACACCCCCCATATACTGGGCATGATGTTGTATGGTATGGAATATCCCTTTCACCAGTTTTTGACCCACCTTGGAGAAGTTTGTGAAGAACTGTACACCATGGAAGGGACCACTTCTTTAGCAAGAAAAAAGCATCATTAGAAAGAAGTGGCAGAGACAAATCATAATGAGCAGACTACAGCCCCTGTTCCCTGTAATAGATGTACTGTATAAAATTCGTGTATTAAAATTGTGTATGTAAAATTATACATTGGAATTGAAAAACCCCGGATTCCTGGAAACGGTCTGAGGGCATCTCCAAAAATTCCAAAGTCTTTTTTTAGCTTGGAGGTGCCGCCTGGACATTTGCAGAAGAGATAATGTGGAAACGATTCATTAATCACGGGAGGACCATATCTTTGCAGTCACTCAAAGGATCTGATATCGATCTTGGTGGAGATTAACAGATGACTGCATCAAGCCTCCCAACAGAAAACTCAGAGACTTTTCTTTTGGACTTTTATAAAATTCTTCAGGAAGTTCTTTCAAAAACATCCCTCCAGGGGTGTAGGACATTTTGGCAATTGTATTGTTTGCATGATGTCATGTTTTTTGGGCGAATCCGCATTCTTTGCGGCAGTCATGCTTTCGCCTCAGGGCAGAAAAATGATATAAAACACCTACCCTGAGACCCTGAATTTGTGGCCATGCCTGAGAGCACCATTGTTGCTGCTGGATGGTCCACCCAACATTCGATTGATGTTGTCCTGACTTGTCGTGGCGTTTTCGAAATTGATTTTTGAAATTGCTAAATAAATCTTTGGATTTTTGAATTGGCTCTGATAATTTATAATATTCCCCATTCTCTGCATGGCTTTTGTGCGTGCGTGTGTGTGAAGGAGTAGAGGAGTCAGGAATGAAGGAATGGACATTAGCCCCCAGAGAAGAGGAGGATGGGGGCAAGGTGGTTGTAGTCTTTGTTTTCATTTCTTGCTACCCTACTCTTAATTGGCAATACATTAAATTAATTTTCCACAAGCTGGTTCAGTTTTGGCCATGCTGGTAATCGGTGACTGATCTCCCTGTCCTTATGTCAGCCCATGGTCTTTTTCTTGATATTTTTTTCACCTGTCCTGTTGAGTAGGGGAAATGACAAAGTTGGGTAGGAGGCTGGCAGTCAAGGTCAGCCTATCACATTGTCTCACAAAGCCTTAATCTGTCATTCTCACTAACACCAGTGGAACCACAGCACTTCCAGGATGAAAAGAAATCAACTACAATGCAGGTTAGGAATATTGGAAATACAAGTTTTCTATAGAAGACAGAGGTAGCCTAGCTATGAGTGCACTCATTTGCTGAAAAGAAAATAATTTGTAGCTGCAAATTAATTTTTAAAAGCTTGCCCTACCATGAAAGTAGCTATTGCAAAACACAATTCTAGTAAAGAGATGTACTTGTACAAGCTGTTGTACTTGTCTTAGTGTAGTTAATTGAGGTTAGGTCCAACTATTGAGACATACTGCTAATTGACATGGTACTAAGAACACCATTAGCTACAAGATTCAAAATACCAAACCTGTCCCCTTCCCCCTGCCTTCCTAGTTAATTTTTCAGATACAAACCCTCACTTTTTCATAGTGATCAGATGCTTAATATCCTCTTGCATGGCTGCCCTGGAAGCAGAAATCTTAAAAAAACAGTGAGAAAGGAGGTGAAGCACAGGTGTGTGTTTGTTAATTTATGAATCATCAGGCTGACCAAACCCACAAAATATGGAAGAAGAAATTATCAGTGTGACTGTACAGACCTGAAGCAAAACTTAATGGTCACCAGGCCAGATTTAAGAGGAGCCCTACACATCAGCTAGCCTGTTTTCATCTACCATTATACTTTGTCTGAAGGAACAATAATAATAATTAAAAACACACCACCTTACAAAGGGTAGTTGAACTTTAAAATTACCTTTATATGTAGCATAAACAAGTGTCTGAAAATCACAGTCATATGAACTTTTCCAATTTGAACCTATGATAACTTCTAAAATTACTGTGGTCTGACTCATACTTGGGAGGGCAGCCTTCTGGTCTGCTGAATCCAAAAATGAAGATACTTTCACGGACACAAAGAGCAATATTTTGTTAAAAATCCATGTTTTTCGGAAAAAAAACCAACCCTGTAATAATGTTTTCTATAGTCTTATCTCACCACTTACACTGTTTTTACAGAGCAATTTGTTTAAAATGGTGAGCAGTTCTTTAAATAGCTGGTTAGTTACTATGCTATTGGGATTATATTTTACTGTTTTGTAATCAGTAGCTGACAAGACACTTGAACTTGTTTTACTGTCTCAGAGTAAAATATAACTGTTTTCCTATAGGGAACTAAATAATTTTCCTTCAGCAAGATAACATTTACAATCTTAATTTAAGTATCTATTATTTGGGTTTTTTTGAACTGTAGTCCTCTCCTCTTCTGTGTTTTGTTTCTCTCTTGTTGAACACGGCACGGTCTGAGGACAGATAAAATCTGAATTCCAAAGGAAGCTAGCCAGCAGCAAAAGACACTTTTGGAGATTTGATCTTCCTGTTCCCAGTTTACTTTGTTCTATCATTGCCCAGGAAACTCCTTGCTATCCTATGCTGACGTCCATTGCTTAAAAAGTTGAGGAACTCTTTTATGCTTGCAACAAAGTGAAATGGAGCTTTTCCCAGGCTTAGAGAAAAGTGATATTTTCGTTGCAACAAACTGCAAAGTGTAAAGAACTTTGGGAACATTTTCCTTGAAAATGGTGCCCTTTACTTTAAGTATTTGTAAGCACTTTATCTGTCTTATTTAAGGGTAATGTTTACCGGTTTTGCTCATTATTCCTACTGACCAGATGGTGGGGGTATCAGAAACAGGCTTTTAATTCTCAAAGGGGAGCTATTACGTTTCAATTATGCACTTCATAGAAGAGGGAATACAGATCTACTCCCCTTAAGTCCTTGTGATCCTCAGACTATTAGGTATAGTTTAAATCTCTACTATGCCCAACACAGAAGATTTTTGTTCATTTTTGCATATATACCATGGTTAAGTATATAATGTAATGTAATGTAATGTAATGTAATATAATATAATATAATATAATATAATATAATATAATATAATATAACATAACATTAAATTACATTACATTACATTAGTGTGCAAATAAATATTAGCATAAAATACACATATTAAAAACCTAAAAGATCAATCGAAATGTTTAATGCATAAACAGAACTTCCCCTTTCATGACAGATAACAAACACATAACATAATAAATAACTTCCTCATTACAAATATTGGAAACTGTCTACTAAAATATGTATTTTTAAATAATAGGGGTACACCACACACCATTTATTTTCAAGGTCAGATTTAAAACAGTAGTGAGTTTGCTTGACACCTGATGGTATAAAGCAACCTATTTATATCCAAAAAGGGAGACATAGCTTAATGCAGAGATACAAATGACTGAAATGCCTGTCTTTTTCAATTTGAGTGTGAAAAATGGAGAGGCCCTGAAACAGGATACCATTTATTCTTCACAAAAGAAACAGAAATTATTCACCTGTTACCAAAATATTGCAACATAATTTATATCTGAACCCTTCTGTACGAAGCTATAGTTATATCCTTAGCCCTTCCAAAATCTCTGCATTGCAGGCAATTGCAACGATTTTTATTTTTATCATGATTCAGCTCAAATACCCACCTGTTCTGTTGTATATGAGACACATTCCTATCCTAACCCTGCAACACAGAATCACAGAACTAACATACAAGTAACAACCAAGAACCACAGATTTCACAGGACAGATAAGCATTTTTTCCCTTCAGCTTTTTTAATGCTCACAGAGGGCAGAGATGAATTTTCAAGGATCTGATGAAAAATATTGAGTGGAAAGGAAAAATGTGCTAAATATGGTGATTTGGAAATTTAATTAAAATATTGTTCCATAGTGGAAAAGCAGCCATCTGAGCAACCTGCTGAGATTAAAATCCTATTCACTGTATTTGAAACTAGGTTTCCACCATGCTCTTCTAGCTGTTGTTCATTTGGCTCCGGGTTGTTGCTGTGACCTTGGTCACATGAGGAGGATTTTGGCAGACTGTTCACATTCCTTTAAACTCTTGCATAATAGAAAGCAGTTGCTGAACATGCTGCTGAATACTCTGCTGTTCTTCTTCTGGCCTCTCCTCAGCATGGAGAATCTCCTTCTGCAGGGAAACTGGTTGCAAAGTCTTAGATGAAGCAGTCACATGGAGCAATTACATGTAACTCACTACCCACTCATCCTCTACCCTATCCTTACAAGTTCTAGAGAGTTGTCGCTCTGGTAAGCCGAAGTGCATGCAGAGTGCACTGCAACAAACCCAAAGAAAAAGCCACAAAAGTACCCAGAAACAAACTTCACAGAATAAACCTACATAGTCAAGTGGCAGAGTTCTAATGTTGGGCATGCCCTGTGCAAAGAAGCACAAAAGAATGGATAATTCATTTCTGTTTTTTCAGGGGAGCAGTCTTTCCTCATGTGATGCCTTTGCAAGACAGAAAATGTTTACCTCAGGGTATTACCAGGGCTGAGAGTGGATTTACCAGGAGCTGAGAAGATTGCAGTCTTTTTCTTTCCCTCCTAGTGCTGCTCAGTGTTCCTGGTCACATAACAGAACAATAAATGTACAGACAGCTCCTCTTCTGTCCAGCCCCACTCAACCCCACAGGTACACTCAGCCTTGCCGAAGAAGAGCCCTTCCTCATCCTCAGAAGCAGAAGAGGCAACAGCATGCAGAGAGAGCTGGGGTTACAAGATGGGAACGATCCCGTCTCCTGTCATCAGAAAGTGCAGGCACATGTCAGGTCATACGACTCAAACACAGCCAGGTCGTTACTCTTCCACTACTGTCTCCTAGGGGAGAGTCATCATTTCCCAGTTTGAAAGACTGAGTGAGGGAGGCAGGGAAGAATTCAAGACAGTAGGCATGTGGTTGGTTGTCCCATACACAGATCTTGTAATTCAGGACAGAGCAGTTGACCTAAAGACTCTCTTTGTTTATGCTGGAATATGAGTTTGTAGTGTGTGACTCTCCTTGCCATCTAAGGTGTCAGCCAGTGTATTTTGTCCTTGTTTTCTGTTGAATCACAGGCCCAGTAAGTCAGTCACATGTGAAGAAACTCGGAAGACTAACTTATTCATGGATCAGCATGACATCGTTGTGATGGGAACTGTGCTGTCTCAGTTTAAGTTCCTGTATGTAAACCCACTGCCAAAGAGAGGGTGCTCCTTCAGGAAGCTTTTTTCTTTCACCAGATACCCCTCATGCCTAAACCCAAGAGGCTGAAGAAAGGTTTTTGTAGAAATCTGCAGGTGGGTGGTGTAGCATCTGAGACCCATCAGGGTGTGGTGAGGGGCAGCAGGTGTGATGGCACTGCCAACCCCCTCCTCCAGCCCAAGTTCTGCTTCTGTCTGGAAAAAAGACCCAAAGCCGTGTCTTCATTTGCTGATATTGTGAGAAGGGGAATCATCCAAGTCTCATCTTGAAGTGCATCTCCTTGTTATAACTGCAGAAGGCTGTCTGCCTTTGCTGTGATAAAAGAAAGGTATCTTAGTAATGATAAGGATGTCTCACTTCACGTGGACCAATTATGATATTTTAAATATATGTGATTAATAAAGCAAAGGAAGAAAAAGGGGTTTGTTATCTTCCTACCAAACAAACATTTTTGGTTCAGTTTTTAATGTGGGAGTTTCATAATAATAAATTAGGGCTCAAGTAGAGCTGTGGTGAAAAAAAATGTGCTTAGAATTTATGCAACTGTTCCATTCCTCCATGTCCACAAAACATAACTAAGTGGTTGAATAAAAACCCAAGTATAATATTCGAAAACAATTAAAACTGTTGCTCAGAACAAGCAGCCAGTAAATAATTCTAACATTTCCCTGGAGTATTTAGATAATAGAGGCTGTGTATTGTGTTGGCATGCAGTATTCGAGAAAAAAAGAAAACTGTTTTGCAGTAAGAACTGTGTTCAAAACACATATGAGAAGGATTCAAGTGGAATGTGTAATTATACCCACAGCTGTACAACCTCATTTGGAAAAAGTTTACCCTTAGTTTGTGGATCTCTCTTTCTTCTTTCCTTGTCACTCTCCAACCTGGTTTTGAGCCAGGCTTTGCTTTGGGTTTTTTTTTTTCTTTCTGAGGATCCCCTGCAGTTCATGTTTTAAAAATAAAAGATTGCAAAAATGAATAAACAGCCTAGTATCTATTTAGTTTATTAGGTCTGTCCATGATTTAGCAGTTGAAAACATAATCCAGTGTCTGAGAGGATCACTTTTCTGATAAAATTTCTTGGAAGCAGATTCCCATTCCAATTCTCTACATTGTATTTAATCACTTTTCTGTTTAGTAGGCAACAAGAAACACTGCAAAGTGTAGGCACTTATTATTTGAATGTCTGGTCCTAAATATCTCAGTCCACATGCATTTGGCTAGTTTTGCTTGCATGATGTATGGTAATTAGTGAATATTTGTACCTAAAGCGTTTAACTTATGAGTGAAATCTAAAACCTCTTTCTTCTGTAGCTGCACTGAATATCTTTCAACATCCCAAGGAAGAGACATAACCACATATGAGACCATTGGCAAGAGATTCCCAGAACAGATCCAATAGAAGTCTGAAGCTGCACAAGGATTATTTTTGTAAAATTGGTCTGAAAATGGAAATCCAGCATTGATGAGTGTATAGCTAATGGCCTAACAATGTGACTTGAAAGAAGCTGCTCACAAATTAATAGAAAAATTTCAAATGAGAATTAAAAAACCCCAAACTAGCAAGTTAGGATATGGGAAAAGTGAATAGAAATTATACAGCAATGTATGGGTACAAAACAACCCACAAGAACGGTATACAGCCATGGAAATCATACCATTGTACTTGCTGAGTTTAAATTAATGAACCATACAGACAGAATCTGTGAATGATATCATATCACAAGTATATGATTATTGATGTTGTACTAGCTTTAAATAGACTAAGTTTTAAAAATATGAATTTTGATATTTATTGAAATCTCTGCATCGGAGCTGTTTACATACTTTGATAAAGTCCATGTGTACCCTGAAAGTTACTCAATTTGCTATTCTGAAATAGCTCTTTATTAGGGTGTCACCCTAACTTTGCCTGCTTTTCAGTGTTTGCATTTTGTTCTCATGCAGCTTCAAGAAAACTATGTATATTTTTAGAATTTATGTCTTTGTTTACATATTTCTTCTCTGAGAGGAGGAAGGTGACTGATAGTGGTCTTCACCAAAGAAGTCAAAGAAGTGGCAACTTATGTAGCCAATCTTATGCCTTCTGAAAGAATTGTATATAAAATAGAGTCAGAAAATTAAAGATAGAATTTTCCTGCTGACCTTCCTGCTGCCTGCTTCATTCTTTCGTGTCCCAAAGTGCGACATTAGGGAGATATGAATAGAGTATTACAAGGATTTGTTTGCAGTTCTTAATTTTTTTTTTCTGACCACTGGGAGGCAGTTTGCAATCTTACATGTGTGTTGAGCAATTGATCATCAAGCAATTATAGAAAATGGCATCTTAGAAAATGTATGTAACTTGCTACATTTACTAAGACACACTAAGACTCCAAGCTGAAAAGATCAAATAAATGTAAGCAGTCAAAGAACTTAAGTAAAACTAGATTAACTTTCTAATTGGATATCCTCTTCTAGCAATAAAACGAGCTTTGAGCTTGTCCACGTAACCAGGTCCTCTACTGCTTATTCTTATAAATCTTACGGACTTAATACAGCTAAGAGGAGCTGAGCTGAATTTGACTGTGATTCCTGTACAAATACAATTAAATCTTTGGATATTGTGACCCTGCAGCTAGTGAAAGATCATTTTTTTCCTCTTCTTACAAACTCTGTATGCATTCTTATTTGGCATTTATTGGTGGAGTCATTCAGGCAAAAGTATGAAGGCCCATCCTTTACTTGGCTGTGGTTTGTCTGGTTAAAAGAAGAATAGAGAACAAACACGTTAAGAGCACAAAAAAAGAGGTTAAAGAACTGAACTCAAAATAATGAAGGAAAAAGAACTGGCTTTTAAGTCTACATATCCAGTGGACAATGTTCTATACAAAAGCTTGGTTGATTCTAATGCTGTTATTTGATTCCAGCTAATAAGTGAATAAGTGATGGTGAAACACTCAATGTATCTGGTAACACATTATTAGAACCAAGGCCATTAGGAAAGGACAAATTTAGACTGAAAAAAATTTTAAACTTCTTCCATAAACAGCAATAGACAATCTATTCTTAAGAGCTGCAACAAACCTTTTACACAACACTTATAAAACATCACTAAGCCTTTAACAGGAAATATCTTCAGCTCTAGCTCAAGAACTGTTTGCATAAGGAATATGTGCTTTATTAACTCATATTACAATGATGTTTTTCTTCAATATTCCTGCTCAATTCACACAATTATTTTTTATCAAATACTTACCTCTAATTCAGCTGAAGAGTCTTCCAAAAAGGGCTGAATCTGTTAATTCACTTCAGTTGCTGTTCAGTAAATACTTCAAGCTGATGTAAGCCATCCCTTCTGTCAGAAGAATCAGTCCCACTCGCAGTTACCCACTACTTGCACCCACTCCCTTGTTCCAGCACAGTTGTGTGTGTAACTACAAGGTTAGCTAAATAAGGAACTTGTGCAGATCAAAAATAACAGTTTTACTAGTTTTTTCCCATCACCTAGTTCCACAACTGACTTCACTGCATGGCTGCACAAATACCTGTGTAGGAGAAATGAGTAGGACTCCTCCTCTTGGCATGGCAAAAGAGCTGTGGCCATTCAAGCTTTAAGAGTTTGCTCTGAGCACTCTACTGAAGGTTTCCCAGTCTATGTATATACAAAGTAGAGGTTATAAAAACAGAAAAAGAACATGTTTCTGCTGTTAATATGAAGTCTATACTCCTACCTAACTCACAATCATGATCAATATGAGACAATCCTTCATAGTTTCCACAGAAACTTACATTCTTCCCTCAATGGAGAGATTTAATTTCTAGTTAAAGGGTGGAGTAGTCATGGACAAGTAGGATGTTTTCAGCTTCTATGTCTTTTTATCAGTGCTTTAGATGCAGGAAAACAGAAATAAGAATGGAAATACCCTAGTGAAAACCTTGTAGAAAACTGCTATTACAAAATAGCTGTTCTGAGATGGTTTTGAACACAGATGGGCCACTGAACATGGTAACAAAGAAAAAACCCCAATGTGTTTAAGGAATTAAAGGGGATTTTAGAAAAGGAAAGGAGAACAAAGACATGCTGAAACATAGTGCAGGGACTTCCTACACTGGGTTTGGAGCCACAAACAACTGTATGTCAAATTTACAGCTGTGGTGAGGCAGGTTAAAAAAAAAATTCATCCTACCTGACACTGGTGAAAAGAGAAGAAGCTATTGAGATCAGGAATATTGACAGGCTATTTTTTTGTTAAAATGAAATTTAAAAGTTCTGTGTGGTTAGACTCAAGCAAAATCTTAAGTGTTCTCCAAGAGAGCAAAATGAAAGGAAAAAACCCAAAGAGAAGTAAAGAAATGGGAAATCATACCCCCAGGATGAGAAAACCTTACCACATGTTGCTGATATTCTTGTTGAAGAAAATAACTCCTTTCACTGTAAGCACTTCTGAATGTCTTTATATCAACATGAAAACCATTACGATGCCACTACCACTAATAAAAAAACATAATGTGGAAGAGATGAAAAATAAAATTGACATCATCAGGGACAATAAAATTCTGGGTGCGTTAGTCCTGTTCAAAACACAGGAGTGTACAGTGATGTAGTAGTTTGAAGACAAAACAAATGAGAGGCTCCAAGTCAGAGATACAATTTAATAGGAAAAAAAAAAAAAAAAAAAAAAGAAAGAAAGTAAAATAAAATAGATGCAATAATACAAAAGACCACTGACAGAGTCAGAATACAACCTGAGCGTAGTGATGGAAGCAGTCCAGATGAGGTGGTCTTCCTGAAGCAGTGATCCTGTAGAAAGGTCTGGTAGCTCGGGTCCTCTGGGAATCCAGTGGGTAAGCGCCCCTCTGGTGTTCAGAGTCTCAGCTTATATCCAGGCTGGAATGCTTGGTTTCTCCCTCTGGGCGGAGCATCCCACAATGGGATGGTGAGTCATGTGATAAGGCCTGATGGGCCCATTAACAGGAGGTAGCCCAGGAGGGGGTTATCTGTGAGCTGTGTAGCAAAGGTGCTGATGGCCCATTAATAGAAGATAAGCCAGAGTGGAGGAGGCAGGGAGCACTGCCTCACCTGGTTTCAACAGTTCTTGAAGATGGTGATAGAATATACTTCAACCCAGGACATTATCCACCCCTTATTCTATTACCATCTACATCATCCCAAATCAATACCTTCCTTAAACTACACACACACACACACATATATATAATGAAATCCTACACACAGTTCTCACTTAAAATAAGGTCTCGTTGTGGTACACAGTGGGTGTCCCCATCCTTTTGCATCACCCACCAAGTGTAACCAGGTCCTTGTGCAAAGACAACCCCACGGATGGGTTTGCCCTTGCCCGAGGTGGGATTAATCCAAACAGTCTTTCCTAACATACCTCTCATGTGTACCACAGGGACCCTATCTCCATCCACTGTATGCAAGGATTCAGACTGGGCAGGACCAGCCCGATTGATGGACCCTCGGGTATTGACCATCCAGGTGGCCTTTGCTAAGTTCAGTTCCCAATTTTTGAAGGTCCCTCCACCAAGTGCCTTAAGGGTAGTTTTAAGCAGTCCATTGCAGCGTTCCACCTTCCCGGCAGCTGGTGCATGGTATGGGATATGGTATATCCATTCGATTCCGTGTTCTCTGGCCCAAGTGCTTATGAGGCCATTCTTGAAATGAGTCCCGTTGTCTGACTCAATTCTCTCAGGGGTGCCATGTCTCCACAGGACCTGCTTTTCCAGGCCCAAGATGGTGTTCCGGGCAGTAGCATGAGGCACAGAGTAGGTCTCCAGCCATCCAGTGGTTGCTTCCACCATGGTGAGCACGTAGCGCTTGCCTTGGCGGGTTTGGGGAAGGGTGATGTAGTCAATTTGCCAGGCTTCCCCATACCTATACTTTGACCATCGTCCGCCATACCACAGAGGCTTCACTCGCTTGGCCTGTTTGATCGCAGCACAGGTCTCGCAGTCATGGATAGCCTGGGAGATGCTATCCATAGTAATGTCCACCCCTCGGTCACGAGCCCATCGATATGTTGCATCTCTCCCTTGATGACCAGAGGCATCATGAGCCCAACGAGCTAGGAATAATTCTCCTTTGTGCTGCCAGTCTAGATCAACCTGAGATACTTTCACCTTGGCAGCTCGATCCACCTGCTCGTTGTTGTGATGTTCTTCATTAGCCCGACTCTTGGGTATGTGCGCATCCACGTGTCGAACCTTCACGGTCAGCCTTTCTACTCGGGTGGCGATGTCCTGCCAAATCTCAGCAGCCCAGATAGGTTTCCCTCTGCGCTGCCAGTTGGCCTTTCTCCAGCGGTCCAGCCATCCCCACAGAGCATTAGCTACCATCCATGAGTCAGTGTAGAGATAGAGCCTTGGCCACTTCTCTCGTTCAGCAATATCCAAAGCCAGCTGGACAGCTTTAAGCTCTGCGACCTGACTCGATCCACCTTCTCCCTCGGTAGCTTGTGCAACTCGTCGTGTGGGGCTCCATACAGCAGCTTTCCATTTCCGGTTAGCACCTACAATTCGGCAGGAACCGTCGGTGAAAAGGGCATATCGTCTCTCACTCTCTGGTAGCTCGTTATATGGTGGGGCTTCCTCGGCCCGTGTCACTTGCTCCTCCTCTTCTTCAGAGGATAATCCAAAGGTCTCACCTTCAGGCCAGTTTGTTATAATTTCCAGAATTCCAGGGCAATTCAGGTTTCCAATACGGGCGCGCTGCGTGATCAGGGCGATCCATTTGCTCCACGTGGTGTCGGTGGCGTGATGTGTGGTAGGAACCTTTCCCTTGAACATCCACCCCAGCACCGGTAGTCGAGGTGCCAGAAGCAGCTGTGCTTCAGTACCAATCACCTCTGAGGCAGCTTGGACTCCTTCATAGGCGGCTAAGATTTCCTTCTCTGTGGGAGTGTAGTTGGCTTCGGATCCTCTGTAGCTTCGGCTCCAGAATCCCAGTGGTCGTCCCCGAGTCTCACCCGACACCTTCTGCCAAAGGCTCCATGACAGACCATGGCTCCCGGCTGCAGAGTAAAGCACATTCTTCACCTCTGATCCCGTCCTGACTGGGCCAAGGGCTACCGCATGAGCGATTTCCTGCTTGATCTGGGCGAAAGCTTGCTGCTGTTCTGGGCCCCAGTGGAAATCGTTCTTCTTGCGGGTAACCAGGTAGAGAGGGCTCACGATTTGGCTATACTCGGGAATGTGCATCCTCCAGAAGCCTATGGCACCTAGGAAAGCTTGTGTTTCCTTCTTGTTGGTCGGTGGAGACATTGCAGTGATCTTATTGATGACTTCAGTGGGAATCTGACGCCGTCCATCTTGCCACTTCACTCCCAGGAACTGGATCTCTTGAGCAGGTCCCTTGACTTTGCTCCTCTTGATGGCGAAGCCGGCCTTCAGGAGAATCTGAATGATCTTCTCTCCCTTCTCAAAGACTTCTGTTGCGGTGTTTCCCCACACGATAATGTCGTCAATGTATTGCAGGTGTTCTGGAGCCACACCCTTTTCCAGTGCAGCCTGGATCAGTCCATGGCAAATGGTGGGACTGTGCTTCCACCCCTGGGGCAGTCGGTTCCAGGTGTACTGCACGCCCCTCCAGGTGAAGGCAAACTGAGGCCTGCATTCTGCTGCCAGAGGAATGGAGAAAAAGGCATTTGCAATATCAATGGTCGCATACCATTTTGCTGCCTTGGATTCCAGCTCATACTGAAGCTCCAACATGTCTGGTACGGCAGCGCTCAGTGGTGGTGTGACTTCATTCAGGCCACGGTAATCTACTGTCAGTCTCCATTCTCCACTGGACTTACGCACGGGCCATATAGGGCTATTAAAGGGTGAACGAGCCTTGCTTACCACCCCTTGGCTCTCCAGCTCACGAATCATCTTATGGATGGGGACCACAGAGTCTCTGTCGGTGCGATATTGCCGACGGTGCACTGTTGCTCGGGCGATCGGCACCTGTTGTTCTTCAACTTTCAGTAGTCCCACAGCAGAGGGGTCGTCTGAGAGTCCAGGCAAGGTACTCAGTTGTCTGATGCCTTCTGTCTCTAGAGCAGCTATGCCAAAAACCCAGCGGTATCCTCTTGGGTCTTTGAAATACCCATTTCTGAGATAGTCTATGCCCAAAATGCATGGGGCCTCTGGACCAGTCACAATGGGGTGTTTCTGCCATTCTTTCCCAGTTAGACTTACTTCAGCTTCCAGTACAGTCAGCTCCTGGGATCCTCCTGTCACCCCAGAAATGGAAATGGGTTCTGCTCCCACGTACCTTGATGGCATCAGAGTACACTGAGCACCGGTATCAACCAGAGCCGTATATCTATGTGGGTCAGATGTTCCAGGCCATCGGATCCACACAGTCCAGTAGATCCGATTGTCCCTTTCCTCTACCTGGCTAGAGGCAGGGCCCCCCTATTCCTGGTCATGGCATACATTGCTCTCTTCTTGTAAATATGTTTCTGAGGTTCCTTCAAGAGGATCAGTCATATCGTCATTCCTGTACCGTCTGGAGTTCTGTGCACGAGAGACCGGAGCAACATTGATTCTAGATGGGCTCTTTGTGGTAGGTGTTTCTTTTTTCAGTTCACGTACCCGGGCTGCTAAGGAGGAGGTGGGTTTTCCATCCCACTTCCTCATGTCTTCTCCATGCTCCCGAAGAAAAGACCAGAGGTTACCTCGTGGTGTGTATCCTCTCTCCCTGGCTGGGGAGCGCCTGCTCCTAATGGCAGAGACTCTCATTGGCTCTGGCTGGATATGGTAAATTTCTTCCTTAAGTTCTTTTTTCAGTTTCTGATGGCCTTCTTCAATCAAGTTCCGGACTTGCTCAGCCAGTCTTGTTTCCACAGACGAGACATGGGTACGAACTGGGGCAGTGACAGTGTCCTCGTAAATTCTTAGTTTATTAGCCAAGACACCTACCCTGTCCTCACCTTCCCTCCATTGCAGTGTTGCCAGGTAACGTGAGTACATCTCGGGTCCAAGCCGTGCAAATCTCAACCACATCCGTGATGTGCACTGGACACCATCTGGGTTTTTAGGAAATCTCTCATCTTCTGAAAAAATGATTTCCAACACAGCCAATTCCCTCAGGCATCGGATACCTTGTTCTATTGTGTTCCATTTTCCTTGGTGCACTTGGAGGTCTTCTTTACAAAGGTATCTATCCTTCACACTTGTTAGCAGTCGCTGCCAGAGGCTGAGAGGTTCTTGGCTTTTCCCAATCCCCTGGTCAACGACCACATCCCGGGACAACGATCCCAGTTGCCTGGCCTCACTTCCATCCAGAATGGTGTCATTGGCTGCAGCGTCCCAGATGCGGAGCAGCCAGGTCAGGATGGACTCGTTGGTCTGGCGGGTGAATTCCCTTCGCAGGTCACGCAGCTCACCCAGAGATAGAGAGCGAGTGACGATTTCTGGCTCTGTCTCTTCTGCTGATTGTGAAGGTCCTGCTGCACCCTCATCAGTCACTATGCGGACTGATTTGGTCCTTGATTTCTTCTTCTGAACGGGGGCAACTGCTACTGGTTTAGGCTGTTCCGGTTCGGTGATGGTTTGTGTGGAGATGCTGATGGCACCCTTAGTCCCTTTCTCCTCTGTGACAGTCTGCGTAGATGTGGACACTGTTGCCTCACTTTTGGCTTCTTTCTCCTGTGATGGTCTGTGTAGATGAGGACACTGTTGCCTTGCCTTTGGTTCCTTTCGCCTCTGTGATACTCTGTGTAGACACTGATATTGTTGCTCTGCTTCTTTTTCCCTCTTCCTCTTCCTTCAGAACACACTGTATCACACCATGTAGTGTTTTGATTCTAAGCATGGTGCGGGCCGTGCAGAGAAGACAAAGCAGGACTAACAACAACATCATGCTGTCCTTGGTATCCAGAGGGTATTCCATATTTTCAAAAACTGCTGTGTCATGCCTGAAAAGCTGGAAAAAATCATTCTTCACCCCTCCCCACAGGGGCTGGGTGAGATTGTTGAGGCCCCAGATGTAGCATCCTAGACCAGAACAAGAAAACAAAAGTGGGTGTATATTCTGAATAATGTTCATTGCCTCGGAGTTTATCAAGCAATGGACATAATAGACCACTAAAGCAATTTTAGTACCATACCCTGGTCTACGCAGGAGCATTAAGACTGGCAGATAGTACCCCAGTTGTGGAAAAATATAGAGAGATAGATATAAGACACATGTAAGCATGTTGAGCATCATAGCAAACAGGTGTCTTCTTCAATACAAAATTGTAATTCTGACTTTTCTCAGTGCCTTGTGCCCCACGTTGGGCGCCAAAAAATGTAGTAGTTTGAAGACAAAACAAATGAGAGGCTCCAAGTCAGAGATACAATTTAATAGGAAAAAAAAAAAAAAAAAAAGAAAGAAAGTAAAATAAAATAGATGCAATAATACAAAAGACCACTGACAGAGTCAGAATACAACCTGAGCGTAGTGATGGAAGCAGTCCAGATGAGGTGGTCTTCCTGAAGCAGTGATCCTGTAGAAAGGTCTGGTAGCTCGGGTCCTCTGGGAATCCAGTGGGTAAGCGCCCCTCTGGTGTTCAGAGTCTCAGCTTATATCCAGGCTGGAATGCTTGGTTTCTCCCTCTGGGCGGAGCATCCCACAATGGGATGGTGAGTCATGTGATAAGGCCTGATGGGCCCATTAACAGGAGGTAGCCCAGGAGGGGGTTATCTGTGAGCTGTGTAGCAAAGGTGCTGATGGCCCATTAACAGAAGATAAGCCAGAGTGGAGGAGGCAGGGAGCACTGCCTCACCTGGTTTCAACAGTTCTTGAAGATGGTGATAGAATATACTTCAACCCAGGACAAGTGAATTAGTTACTGCCTTAACATTTTTAATGAAATGCACAGGCAGTCTGTAGGAAAGCCATCTAGATCATTAAGATTTGGAAGATTTTTGAGAGAGAGAACTATTTTGCTGACCAGGTTATTAGTTTGATATCAATAGCTAGCAGCAGCTCAACTTCAAGCTCAGAAAGAAAGAGGCAATTATACAGAAAGAACCTTGCTTTTTAAGGTTATCTTCACAAGGATTTTTCCTTCCCCTGCTCCCACACCCAAATTTAAGTCAGCTTAGTGCTGAATGAAAGAGTTGCTGCAGGAGACAAAAGATGTCAGGCAAAAACATTGTAATACTATATGGAAAGCCAGGTTTACCAAAACGAAGGTACATTTAACTATCTATAGTATTGCAATGAAAAAAATAGTATAAAGCATTGTTTGAATACCTGGGGTTGGCCCAGAGAGGACATAGATGAGAAAATTGCTGTGATATACTGAAAAATTGAACAGTGAAAACTGAGAAAATAGTTTAGCTGAAACTCAAATTCAAATGCACAGTGGCTATCTATCATAGCAGCAGGAAAGATTAAGTTCTCAGAACATGAAAGAGCAAGTGAGTGATCTCTATTTATTTAAGAGATAAGGAAATTCATAAACACTTTAGTGGTTAAGATGAAATTAATATTTGTGGGATTTTTTCAGTACCACCTAGTCTTCAGAAAAGTTGATTCTACTCAAGGCCCACAATGTAACAGCACTTGAAATCTAGTTCCAAAACTTTTAGTGGTAAAGGAAAAGCATTTTTAGAAGGCTACAGAATCAATGATTTATATCAGTAAAAATATGTATGTATCTTCTTTAAGAAAGATCAGTACAAAACACACAGAGCCAACCCTGCTACATCCAAGTAGCTACCACAGAATAAAAATGTCGTGAAAAGAGATTGTATATTACAGAAAGAAACCCAGAAGTTTAATTTTTCAGAACATCAGGTTGCCATGGAACTGGGTAACCAAAGGACATAACAGCTGGTTAAGTTATGTAGTGACATATTACAATGTTTGTTAGGGTTAGAAATAACCCTCAGCACACTGTGGGAAAGTGTTGCTACATTTTCCATCTTGTATTTTGCAGTGGTAAATTCAAATGAAGAGCAAGGGATCATTTCACCTATTCAGCAAAAGGTGCAGTGCAGAGCAGGTGTTCACGTCCTAAGGAAAAAATCAAAGAAAACAAATTCTGACCCAATAGAAATGAGAAAAAGTGCTCAGAGGAGTTTGCTAATGCAAAATTTTCTGTAAAAGGGTATTTAGGAATGCACAGTCTAAATTATATGTATGTTCAAATTTCAGTTGATTTATTCCTATTCCTTTCTGGGTACTGACTATTTCTTCTTGAACACTCCTGACAGATTCTTACATGCCACCTCAAGACTATGGATCAAGAGGCAAGTTGTAATTTGTCATTGCATTATAATTAGTTTTCTTGAAATAAAAACTTACACAGTATCCATGCGCAATTTATTAATTTATTTTTTTATTCATTCATTTATTTTATTTGGGAAAATGAGGAGTGCAGTCCATCTAAACTTAATTCTCAAAGAATTTATTAATTCTTTGCCTATCTTATTTCTTTTTTATCCCAGAGGGGTAGTTTCCTTGTATAAGAGTTGAGGAGAAAAACTGCATCCAGATGTCTGTTGCCCAAGAAACTTTCTTTCATGTAGCCCTTATTTAAAGGCATTTTCAATTTGTGAGGTAATGCATAAAACACACTGGAGGCACATAAATATACAGAATCACACCATGAAGGTCATTCCTTCATACAGGGAGCATGGTAAGTATAGAGAAAGGAATGTGTGGCCATGCAATTCACATGGTAGCATATGACGGTACCTCCAGGATTCTCATATCCCAAAATTCTTCGGTCAATGACCAGGAGGGGGAATGTAGATGTGAGTCTCACACACCACGGGAGATTCCTGTTCCCCTCCATATGGCAATGAGCCAAAGAGTAAATATTGCCTGTGAATATGGAACCATTATTCATGACATTAGCCTTGCTTGGAAACCTACCTGCTGCTCTTTTCTCAGTAATTTTCAGGCTTTGTTTTCCTGTTAAAAAGTAATAGTTATTTGAAATGGTTCAGATTTTCTTCCTAAAAATTCTAAGAAATAAAAAAAAAAAAAAACCAGAATACTTCTTCTGTTGAAGTTTTACAAGTCCTAATGCAAAGATGTTAATGTTTCTAATCTTCTATAACAAAAAACATGCTATAATTTGAAGTGGATATCTGTTTTCATAAACCTGACATGGGATATCAGTGTGTCTGGTGGGTGCACATGCAGGATGGAACATCATAAAATAGGATAAGACATCTGAACCATGCTCAGCTTACAGCCTGTTCTAAGTTTTTGAGACTGCAGTAACCTTAACACACTTCTTTTCTTTCAAAGCAGTGGGCACATACAGGAGAGGTGCAATAGCAACATAACTCTTTTTGTAGTACCAAGAGTGTACCTTTAGAAGACTCCATCAGCATAGCCTGATCTGATTGTAAAAGTGTAGTTCAAGATGAATATTAGAGAGCATGATGATACATAGCACATCCTCATCCAATGAATTTATGCATTCCTAACAAATTTAGAAGAGTGTGTTCAGTTGGTTGTGAGTAGAATGTGACATATGGAGGTGAATTCTCCAAAATAGGATCTCAGATGTCTCAGGGGCTTTCCAGACACTTGTTAAGGAGACTTCTCAGTCTGACCATTCATGAGACTCTGGCAGTCACTTTCCTACCACAGGAGACTGTCACTGCTGGAACCGAAGCCCTTCACAGCAGGTGACACACTGGGACAAAAGGCTCCAAGTGACACATTGAGAACCTTGCCTGAGTCCCTGCTCCCCTCACTCTCACAGTCAGAGGAGACTTCCAGAACAAAGTCTCAGATGTCTCATTCCACAGAACAATTCACTCACAGTGCAGTAACACAAAAACAGCCCGAGCTGGTCCCTCTGAGGAGGATCCTGAGCAAGGGAACCTCTGGGCTTTTATACATTCACAGTCCAAGTGAGCTCAAGCCTCACTCTTCCTCCTGAGTCCTCAGCTCCTGCTGTGTCTCCCATTGTCCATTCACCTGGTTGGCAGTACCGGTCATCCTGCCCAAAATAGTTGTCACTTCATAGCTCCCCTTTCCCCTGGCTGGCCAACACCAGGCTTTGTGCCCTTTGTTGTGCAAAGCATCAGCAGTTCATGGCCTCTTGTCTGAGTTCCCACCCAGAGCTCAATTTGCATCTCAATTTGCATCTCAATTTGCATCTTGCAAACCAAGCTATCTGCACCAGATGTACTCCTCAACACATCTTTCCAAAGTTCTATTGTTCTGTGGTTTCAGGCATCTTAGAGTCTCCTGATACCACATCAACCAAAACTGCTAGGATTAATTTCTAAAACCATGGCCCATACTGAAGTTTGGATGCAGAGAGAAGTCTGTCAAATAAAATAAATTCCACAAGATAGAAAATGAAAGTAAATTTTGACAGGAAAAAAAGCCTCATTGGACATGTTGTCTGGAGAGGCCATACCTTCAGGAACAAAGAAGGTGCTTGGATGCCAGGCAACCATCTTTGGACAGAATGAAGCACATTCTTCCACTTGCAGTTGCCAGCACTGTTTAGCAAAAGTTGTGATGTGGTAGAGCACATAGCACCCCAGCTCAGTTCCTCAGTCTGAGGAACTTCCTTCTATTGAAGAAGCAATTGTGTTATCTTCCCTCATGATGTAAAGCTCCTTGAGATGAGTCAGACCAAATCCTTCCTTTGTCAGGACTTCTAGGGAATTCTTTCAGCACTTCTTCAACCTCTGTCTCAGCAGCTGTGACTAGAACTGGCCAGCTTTGCCTGTGTAGAAAAAAATTGTTTTGCCTATGTAGAAAAACATTAGTAAACACAGCTTAGGTACCACAGAAGAGGAGAAATAATTTAATTACTATGAGTTTCTCCTTATCTCTATTATGGTATGTCAATATCAATCCAAATTTTCTCATCAACATGGTTTAGGTAATCCATTTTTACCTTTTGGTGACAAGTGGAAGCAGGTTTGACTGTAGCACTGATCTGTGTTGGTCATTATTCCACAATAGCCACTCCCCTCAGAACCTGTACCTCATTCAAATCAGTTATTTTCAAGTTTTTTCACTCCATCTCACTGCATAGGCACTTTACTTTCCTGTTCTCAAAAGAGGTTTATTGTAACGTGGATTTTCCTTGTTTATGCCCTTTTACAACTTTTGTTATTAAATTCCAGTGTCTTAAGTAGAACAGGCATTTACTACTGGTCTTGGAGGCAGGGTTGCAATTCTGCTCAAGTTCAGACTCAAATCATTTGCAGTTTTCCCTAAAGGGGATAACTCTTCATTTGAATTGTTAATAGTAATAAAATAATGCATCCATTCTACTAATACCTCATAAGGATTTTTAAATAATTTCAAGCCATGAAGGATGAATTAATTTCTTTACTGAGCAATGTTTTTATATTATAAAACTGAGGAAGTTTTAATGAAATACTTGAATGTCTTTTATATATTTGTAGTAGTTCACTACTCTTGTTACTGGATAATCTGGAAAATCTCCCCAAGCAAGAAAATGAAGGAATGTCTGACCCCTTAAATTGCCCCTCTGGCAAATAATTTATATAGTAATTATACTGTAGCAAAAGTTTTGAAATTATATTCCCAGAAGACCATGTGCAGATTGTGCATCAAGTCTGAAAACTCAAATTTTCTTGAGATACCATAAAAATATATGCTATTGACCTAAATGTTTTTTACCAAATAAGCAGTTTATTAGTCACAATTTGAAAGTTGTTGCTCAAATTTCCATGTATTTGACAGTAGTGATGGAAAAATGCCAAGTGCTCCATTTTTGCTGTCCTTTTCTATCCAGTAAAAAAAGCCCTTCTGAAGCTGAGTGAATGCTTTCTAGAACTGGGATCTTAGCCAGCAAAACATGACACTTGTCTTAAAGACAAGTAATCTAAATGTCACCCTTGTTTCATGGAGAATGGAGACTACCTATGTTTTATCCCAGTCAAAAGCATATATTGGCACTGCTGGGAAAGCCTGAGTTTAAGAAGGATATCAAAATGTGTCTATTCCACACTTTGTAAACAAGTTCACACTAAAACAGAGTCCTAGCTCCATGCTGGGTTCAGCCTAATCACATTTACTGTCTTAGATTGGACCTTCCTTTTCTTGTTATTGGTTCTGGATTAATCAAGTACTGATGGATCTATCCAGCACACAGATTCAAACATAGGTATGGAGATGTTTCAAGTAGGAACACTGGGGTTTTTTCCAGCTTTCTAAAGTCATTCACCTTTCCAGGGGTATTTACAGAGTCATTTCTATATTTAATACGACCAATTTTGACATGTGGCACTTTCTGGGACAAAAATAATATTCTTTCCCTTTGCAACATTAACCATTCCTTGCTGATCATAGATGCTTATCTGTGGGACTTCAGCCTGCTTCTCATTCAGCTCTGCCAGGCTCCTTGTGCAAAGTCTGAGAACAGAGGAGTGGGAAGACTGGTGTGTTAGCCACAGAGCTTTGCCAGCCCCAAGTCTGCCCAGCAGATATCTATCTATCTATCTATCTATCTATCTATGAGCAAATACAAATATATTAACTGTCTCTGACTCACCTCTGCAGCTGCTACTCAACAGTGTAGATGGACAGCAGCCACTAATAGTTCAAGTCTTCTGGAGGTCAAGTTGCCAGAGGCTAGGGAAGTAGAAAAGGAGTAGCCATTACTGCAGGACACCTCTGGTTCTCAATAAATATACTGTAAAGAAGAATCACCCTTTCCTCCTGTAGTCTCTGAGTGGCATGCAAGTTCTGAGGCAGGAGTGTTTCTCCTGTGGTTATTTCTCTGTCAGGCAGAGATGTCTATATAAAACATAGACTTAAAAAAAACCCAAAACAACAACAAACCCCCCCCCCCCCCCAAAAAAAAACCCAAACAAAAAAAGCCCCAGCTCTGAAAATATAAACAAATAGGGTAGTCTGCTGTACTAGTTTGAAATCAAACCAGTGGGAGATCATAAGTCAGAATTATAATTTTATAGGGAAAAAATTAAAATAAATAAATAAATGCAGTAGTACAAGAACACTGACAAAGACAGAATACAACCTGACACCCTATGGTGGTAGCAGTCCAAGCAAAGTGGTTCTGTTGAAGCGGTGATCCTGTAGAAATAATGGGTCTGAAGATCCAGCAGTAGCTCTTGTCCTCTGGGAGTCCAGTAGGTAAGTGCTGCTCTGGTGTTCAGAGTCTCAGCTTCTATCCAGGCTGGAATGCTTGGTTCCTCCCTCTGGGCGGAGCATCTCACAATGGGATGGTGAGTCATGTGATAAGGCCTGATGGACCCATTAACAGGAGATAGTCCAGGAGGGTGTTATCTGTGAGTCATGTGGCAAGGGTGCTGATGGTCCCATTAACGGAAGATAATCCAGAGTGGGGGAGGCAGGGAGCATTGCCTCACCTGGTTTCAACAGTTCATGAAGATGGTGATAGAATATACTTCAACCCAGGACAACTACCTGTAAGGAAGCCATTTTGCATTTGCCCAGAGGCATAAGATACAAATAGGCCCAGTGGATTCAGGACATCTGTCTTTCTTCCTTGAAATAAACCTGAAGGGTAATGTCATAGAGAATGAAATAGATGCAATACTTCACCTCTTACTGCTTTACTTTCAGGTGAACATGCACTTCCTCAATGTATGTAACAAACTCATAGGGCCACTAAGAGAAAGAAATGGAGAATCTGGCTTTGCTGATAAGGAATTGAAATGCTTCTTGTACTGCAGGCAGGTGTCCATCCTGGTGTGCAGTGGTGATTGTGTTAATTTGTAGTTTTGGTTGGGGACTTTAGAAGGAGTAAACCTCCTCAAACACACACGCGCGCACACACACACACTCTGCAACTGGACAGATTTCAAAGAAAGAGAATATTCTCTGTAAGAAATGAATGCTGATTTCCCTTCATTCCACCTGAAAATCTGGTTTAGTGAATGGAAGCCCAGCTATCCATATCAACATTGGAATTATTTCCTATACATGTGTGATAAATATCCTGGAATTAATTTGTGTTTTTCATGATATGTTGTATAAAACCATATTTTTAAGTTTAAGGAATAAAACATTCCTGGAAGGACTGTCTTTGCCAGGAATCCGGGATTCGCCCATTCTCGAAAGAAGGGAGGCTGGCACCCATGGCAGATGGGGCTGTCTGAGATAAGCACAGCCATCAGCGATCCTTGGCCCGGTGATCAACACCTGATATCAATCTCATCTATCTCATCAAGAATGTACATCTGAATACCAGATTCCCCGGTGAGCCCAGACAAAAGCCTATTCCTCCCTGGAAAAAGCTATTCACCAGACCAGTGACCAGAAAAGGAACCGAATGAATATGCATCAAGAACCAGAGGAACAAAGATAGATGAAGTAATCGATTGTGCAGCCCAGAAAAACTGTATAAATGTAGGCCCTGCACAGACCAAAATTGTGAACCAGGGGGGCGATTCGCTGCCATAGGTGTCGGATCTGTGGTTCACCCAGCACCAATTCCCAGGATCGGAACTGTATTTTACTTGTGCCTTTATCGGGGTTTTTTTCTCTATCAATTTTTAATAAATTCTATTATTTTATGAAATTGGCTGATCATTTATAACACATGGGTAAAAATGGATAAAGCCATTAGCCTAGCATAGATGCCTGTATACAGGACTTCAGCCTGTTTGATTTCAACAAATTAGCAATTTGAGAGCCTGAGCATAAGGCATTGAATTCTATTTTCTTTCTTATTACACCAAATTCATTTTCACTGATTTGTATTTTATATGATCATTATATCCTTAATTACTGTGAGAAATCAGGTTGTGATTTGTGTCAATCAAATAGCATGTGTGTCTGTGGGCAATGTGGACAGAGACCATGAGCTTATTATAAAGAGGAGTTTTAAATCAGCTAAGTAGGCCATGGAAGTGGAGTTTAACAAGGCAACTATATAACAGTAGGCTTTTAGCTAACAGTTTATTTTAACAGCAAAATTGTAATTGTTTGCAAGTAAGTAATGTAAGTCTTCACTACCTTGTATAAGTTCTAAACTGTCCTTTGTACAAGTACAGAAGAATTTGTAATCATTTAAAGGGGAACTAGGACTAACATAAACTGAGAGGCTTTACAGAGATATTTTGAAACATGCTGATTTTGAGGTTTTGTAACTGAGAGAGGGGCCTCATGCAGACAGGTGTTGGGGCCCTGCTAGCTTTGGGTTGTGTAATGTCTGAGAAGAGGCTTGCTAATTGTATGCTGAGTAACAGAATATATATGCTTGCTTAAGCAAACTGTATAACCAAAAATAATGCTAGTGGAAAAAGATACTCTAAAAGAAGAATGGGAGGCTGGAGAGACATCAGAAGACCATCTTGGACCACCTCCCCAGCAGATCTTCAAAAACCAGAACTGCTGATTATGAAGAAAAGCAAGTAAAAAAGAACTGAAAATTTGGGGAAGTGAAGTGCCAGGAATGGTATAAGAGACCACAGTTAGAGAGCTGAATTTGTGCTTGTGGCAGAGACAGAGACCCCAGCATACCCAGCGATGTCACTTGCTCACCCTTTTATCAAACAAATTAATAAATTGGCTATATTGCTTGATGTATTGGCAGGTCTAGCTTTTCATTTATTACAATTAGTAATACCAGCAGATATTAGGTCAAACCCTGGGTCAAACCCTGCTTATTTCACCTAACTACTCACATTGCATCAGAATGGGCTATATTCAGGAAAGCAGGATTTATTAATGATATTTTAAGTTTCCAAGTATTGAAAACTTTTGAAATTTGAAAACTGACTGTCTCTGAAGGTTGACCATGCTTTCAAATTACGGAACTTCGTACGTAGCAATATAAATTGGTTGTATTAATAATCTGTATACATAAAAGTATCTATTACAGATCCATACATTAATAATTAAGAGAAAACAATTATTCTGCTTTAAAAATGAAGAAAAAACTAGACCAGTTAAAATTTTAAATATATGATAACACCTTAAAAACATTTCAGTGGACCTAGCTTTTTTCACTTGCCTGGTTAAATATTCCAGCTGGAGGAATAGTGTTTTGCTCTATGATGCCTGTTCATAGAATTCACCTGAGACCTCTGGGGAGGTTTTTGACTGCAGTCACCAATTTGGCTGCTACATCTAAGTCTGACAGGACAAATAATGAACTGCTGCCACATAGACTGCCACATTAACACACTGAAATGTTGGTTTGTCCTAATACACAATCAAACTTGTCTTAACATATGAGCAGCTGAGACAAAACCTTGCTACAGATAGACATCTCCTGAGCAGAAAAATAGAGTCCTTCAATTTGGTAAATTTTGTAAAAATGTACATTGTAAACACTGTAAATGTTCTAGCCCTATGTAAGTGTGTAACAACTACGAACACAGCGAAGTTAAAGTTCTTACATTTGTGAGTGTTTTGCTGAGTTTCTATTTGGAAGTTGAACATTGTGTAAATGAAGCATAACAAAGACATTTTTATAACAGATATCATATGACCATTCTGCCTGTAGTTTGTAGTTCATAGTTCCCTCTGTTTGCCTTCAACAAAATCCTTCTATTCACTTAAACATTGTTTTACCTCTAGAAAACACACAATCCATTTGTGCACTCACATTGACTTCTGTGACAAAGAAAAATATTTACTTCCTTTTTCTGGATAAGTGCTAGTTTTCAGTTATTTTCCATCTGTTTTGAATGCATCATAATTACTTGACATGAACAATTAACCCTCCACTTTAAAATCACAAAACACATCTGATGGTTTTAAGCAAGCTTTTTTTGTATATGAAGGATTAACAAAGATTAACTGAGTTTACCTGCTCCTTGTGCCTCGGTTCAATCTCTTGTTTCAAAAACCTAGTTTGGAAAAGAAGATAGAGAGTAATAAAATCACTCTTAGTCCAGACATTTTGTTGCTGCCCTCTCTGCACTCCTTCAGCTTGACAGCTTGCCTATATAGAAGGCTAACAGTCTTCTCTCCAGCTGCAGGACTAAACACTCACAACCTTGAGGGTACTTACACCTCCTTGAGTCTCAGAATGCATCACATATGAGATTGCACTTGATCCCTGACTTCAGAAAGATATATGAAAATGCACTGTAGGATGAAAAGCAGAGGGAATCACATAGGGTGGAAGAGATGCCACCAGGATCAGCATACCTTAAGACCTATGTAGCTGTTTCCTCTTGTGAGTTGCAGGGAGTTAAATCAGAGTTTATACATCTCCAAAGACAAGACCATAATAAGAAACACCCTTCAGTACAAGGCACTGATGTCCAGGTATCCTTGTCTTCAAGAAAAAAGATCTGCCAAAATGGGAGAGTTGGTCACATCACTGGAAAAACTCTGTTACCTCTGGATAGAAGAGAACAAGTCTAATGTGTGACAGAGCTTTGCAACAAGAGACAGAAGCATTGCAGCCTGTTCAGAGGTAAGTGGTGATCAGTTATCAGTGTCCCAGAACTCAGAGTTTCAGCTCACACAATGCTGATATACTTGCTAATGTTATTGCTGAGTCTAAATCAGAATTGTGGAGTGCATGCCAGTAAAATGGCCTATAAAAGCAGAGCACAAGGGCAGCTGGAGCATGTTTCTGTGCTGGTATCCAAGGACTGGTATAATCTGATGACATTCCATTACAGTCAAGAAAATTGCTCACTCCTTAATATGCAGTCTCAGGCTAGAAGTATGGTAGATACTGTATATACTGTATTTCTGAGGTGTTGGTGGTTAAAGTCAGTAAATGGCAAAAAGGGAGATGTACTGTTAAGATCCATCCAACCTTCTATGGATGACACGCAGAACTTACTCTCTAAGATATTGTAGTGGTCTTTATAATGAGTTAGAATCATTCCACCATGGCAAGTGAGCGAAAGCCACTAATTGTATGTGTGTGTTTCTGTGTTTTTACGACATAAATACTAATATTGTTTGCAACCTGGTCACTATTTCAATATAGAGAGAGTGGTTTTTAAGGGCTGGTGACATTTGCATTAAATACATGCTGTGCCTTGTAGATCAGTGACAGTAAATGTCTTGAGGAATAAGAAGTGACTGATTTATTAATGCTGTTCTTTTAATTGAAGCAAAAGTTTACTTGTACAGACTTGGAGCGTAGCAATGGAAGAAGATCTGAAAACAAAGAGATTCCAGTGGCTGCTGCTTGATCTTTAAAAAAAAAAATCTAGTGATTTTAAAAGGTTAATACTACAGAGGCATTTTAATAGCCCTTTTTTGATCTCTCCTGTATTTGGAGATAAACAGGCTTTCCCCCAGCACAATACTACAAGAAGAACTAATTTTTGCTGTTTTTCCTTTACTGGAACTACTTGACTATTTAAAAATAATTGTGTCTTGTTAAACTGCTGTACTACTATTTTAAAAGGTGAAATCAATCATGCTTTACTACAATGAATTTTCTATATGCAGGAAGAATCTTCTATTCAAAAATAATCACTGTAGTCAGTAAGATGACATGCCATGGCTCTTGTAGGCCAGAACTCAGCAGAATGCTCTCAAGTGGAAACCCTGAACTTAAACTTAGCAGTGTTCTTAAGCCTTACACACTTACAGTAGGGCCAAAATATTTACAAAGTCTACTGAATTGAAGAAGAGTTGTCAGTAAGCTTTAGAATGCCTGGAGCACTGAAAAGACATGGCTGTTTGAAGCAAGAGGAAACAACAGCCAGAAGACAAAGCATTCCAATTTTCCAACATTTCGGTATACTGCTGAATGGGCTGGAATAGGGAGAGGATGATACATTTGTCCCTTAGAACCTTGGGCATTGCTAGAGTTTCCATGGTGTTACTGCTTTAACACAGGGTCAATGCCCCTGCTAGTTCAAATTTGAGCTGGTTTATATAATTAGTAGTGATTATCTACTCTTATTAGGGACCAAAACTAATGTTGTAGTTTTGAACAGTGTTGCAAAGATGACAGAATGTTTGAAACCCTGACACATTTGATGTAGTATTTCTCATACTTGGCAGTTTTGAAGTAATCCTCTGTTTCTCTTCACTTTACAACCTCTTCAGGCCCTCACCGGAAGACTGGCCACAAATATGGACAATATGTTTTTTTCACTAGACTTAGATATTGTTATACAACCAGTTTTAGTGTTCTGCACAGAAAGTGGGATATTCTTAAGGTTCCCATGACTTAGGGTTGAATATGTCAAGGCAAAGCTACACTTTCTAGGTTTCCTTCACAACCTTTGTTTGGAGGACCTGCCAAGTTTTACTGAGATTCAGTGGTGTTTCTTCAGCTCTTTTACATCAAATGTCAAATATGGAGGCAGAACTCAAGGCTTCAGTTGTCTTCTACAGTAGGTCTTGTGGCAAGACAAGCATTTAAATGGACTTGTACAGAGAAAAAAATGGGCAGTGGTGTATTTGCTGTTCTTTTACTGTTACAGAGAGCTGGAACATTGCTAAGTTTTCCACCTGGATAAGAAATTGAAACCTGCAGTTGTTTCTGTCTTTTTTTTCTGGAAGGCAGTAGATGAGAAAACATTAGAGGACCCTTATTGGAATTTTTTCTAATCAAGAATTAAGGACAACTTTATTATCCTCATGTAGGTAATTTCTATCAGTAAATAATGTTGACTCGTTCAAGCACTCCGCTCAGTCTATGAGTATGCTGCACTTTCACATGGAAATCTGTATAAATTATAAATGCCTTGGGTTCTATCTCCTGATTGTGGTTTTTTTTTTCTCTTTATGGTTGTTGTGGTTTTTTGTAATGGTGTTAGAGAACACTCTCTCAAGATGAGCTCTGGAGTTCTTTACTTTCTATATAAGGGCATCCATTTCTGGCTTGAATTACAACCTGAAGTCAGAGGCTGAGTTGGTCTTTTCCCACCTAGCTACAGAGTGTAAGTGGTAGGAAATTAATGAATTCTGAAGAGGAAAGAAATGCTGGAGGAAAGAATTTAGTTTTAGACAAGAGCAGGGAGAAAACAAAGATCTTGACTAACTAGTTCAACTTTAATTTAGGAATTCACTAGCTGTCCATCCGAAGGATGCATAACTGTCATCCCTTATATTGTTGTGCTTTCTCCTTTTGCTCTGACAAACATTTAAAGGTGGGAAATCGAATCAAAGTGAGAGTATATGTCGAGTACCTAATTAAATCAGCATATATTGAGTCCCTACTTTAAAAAAAAAAAAAAGTGATTTAGAGTTTATTGATAACCTCTGTATTCATTGTACCCTGCTGATATAATATCACTTCAAAGTTTTAGAATGAAACCCATATAAAACTTACTCAAGGCCTGCTTATGCTACAGCCTTAGAACAGAGAGAAGTTCTTAAAAATGATTATATATATATATATATATATATATATATATACACACACACACACACAATGTATATCCTGTCCAAGAAGTATAAATGGAGATGTGGGAGGTATCTCCAGTCTCTCTACCTCGTGTCCCATTTGGTCGTACAGTATTCTTGTACTCAGCTTGAAGGTTAAAAGTAGTTTTATATGTAAAAGGGCACCTTCAGTACTTGGTATGTTCTGAGCAATGAAACACTAAAGTAACAACTAAGTAAAAAAATGGATGTCAGTTCCAAGAAAAGTGATAGCCAAACAGCTAAGGAAAAGTGATCAGAGTTCACAGGTAGCACTGTGGAAAAGAAAGCACCTGTATCAGACTTTGCATTCTCTGGGCAGTAAAAGGCATCAAGCAAGCAGAGCAACTGAAAGTCAAAGAGTACAGAAAAAGACCTCTTAAGATTAAGTACTGGAAAAATGTGTAGAAGTGCCCCAGCAAAATATTTTTTAAATCTAAAAACAGCACCAGAGATGAGTGGAAAAGATACTGTGTTCTTGAATACCATTATTAAAAGTCTCTTCCACTAGACAGACATTAAAAAAAGACATTGCTGGGATCTAGAGAGAAGATCAAACACAGCCTATGCATTGCAGACCCTTCCAAGTGCTCAGTTTCTGTCCACAGATGTAAAAGATGGAATGTTTGGAACCTGACAGCAAAATTTCAGAGGTGGTGATAATGCACTAAATCAAAAGCCTGGTTATTGTTACATCTCAGATTTGAAACTAACTCAAAAATGAAGGATCGCAAATTGCTAGTGCTGTTTGGATGTTCTTTGATATAGTTGCAAGCAGATGCAGAGAGGAGTACAACCTTGCTTTGTTGTCTGAGTGGATGTTTATCTAGGATACTTCTGAGGGGTATGTCATTCTATCCAGTAATTAAAAACCATGTTTTCTGACTAATCCATCACTGAAATTTTACTCATCTAGATTCAGATTTCTTATGTAATTCCCTGGTACTTAACTGAATCTTCAGACCTATATTTTCCTCCAAACAGACAGGATATAAAGTAGGCATGTCCCCATACACAGATCAGCATCTTATGCAAAGTCTAATAGAAACAAGTTCTTGTAGTGTCATAAAAATTTACCTTTCTCTTATGGAAGAAAAAAGAAAAAAAGTGGGTGAAATAATGAAGGAACTCATCAGTTATTACCTCTTATTATGGACATAAGGTAAATGATGAAATCTACTATGAACTCTTTAAGTAGATCTCATTTACTAGGGAACTCCTTGGATACAATCTAACATACCAATCCAATATCCAAAGTCAATTTCAATACGTCCTTAGACATCCTAGATGTTTACTGTAATTCTCATGTTCTATGAAAGAAGAAGAAACCTCTAGCTCTTGGGAAGTGAGGAGCATTTGGAACTGCAGCTAAAAATAGTATTCCATTTTGGCCATGGATTAACTGATGACAACAGCATGTCTGTATGTTCAAAGGAACACACATGCCAGTCACCACTCTCAGAAACACTTCTGCAGGGTGATTGGAGGTGTAGCAAAAGAATAAAGCACAAAACTAAAAAATGAGCAAAACATGGCTTCTTTTGTGCTGATGCGAACTTAGTGCTTGGAACACTGCACTCTTGAAAATTAATCTCTCACTTATACAGCCCTGAAAAGTAGTGAAATTCAAGAAATATCTATGTTGCTTTGCTTGGGGCCCTCACGTTAGTGCTGGAAATGTCTCACTAAATGGATGAAAACAGTCTTAAGTTCTTCTGTAATCTCTTCTGGATGTCCTATATTGTTGCTGATTTTAGGAACTCCCTAAATACAAACAAAGAGTCTTAGAAAGGAAATATTGTTTATTCTGTGCAGAGTGCAAGGTGGACATTTTCTACAGAGCACTAATGTCAAGGAGTAAAAAGCAAGAGCATTTATGCATTGAAATCTACATAAACCAGCCTATCTAGTACATAGATTTACCTATATATTGCATAATTGTTTAGTTTGGGCCACTTTATGAAATATGAGTCACTATGCTTGTGTGGGTCTCTTAGGGGGTCTCTGGTGGTCTCTGGCTTGGGGAGGTGCCCCCTACTCAGTTTTGAGCAACATTCAGTTCAGTATGCACAGAGCTCCAGGTTGAGTGCCAAAAAAGATGTGATCTGTAACTCAGCACCACATCTTCTCAGACAATTGCAAAACAGGTCATAAAACGCAAAAGCCTTCCGTAAACATTGGGCAACATCTGCTTAATACATCTGATAGCATCTTTTTACATTCAACAGAGAGGTTAAAGGTGAGAATTATACCATCAGAGATCAAAAGAAGGGACAGACAGTGAATTCTGCTTAAACATTCAGCTTAAAAATACAGAGAATTCTAATTAAAACACAGAGACTGCGTCTTAAAGACATTGATAAGATTTCCCAACTGCTGGTTATTTATTTATGTGGACAATGACTCACTTGACTGATCATTTTTAAAAGTCAAAGAGCCACTAAAAGGTAATTCTACTCGGTCATTATTCTGTTGAAGTTCTTTGAACGACAAAGTTTGGAGAGCCTTTTTGGAAATCTAGGTCTAGGGGTTGTACCTAGGGCTGCAATATAGCTCAAGGGTGTCAGGGTCAAGATCACAGTGCAAGACATAAAGTCTTTTGCTCCCCCACTGTCCTGGGTTGTAGTATAGGATGTGCACAAAGTATTCTATCACCATCTTCATGAACTGTTGAATCCAGGTGGGGCAGTGTTTTCCCAGACTCGCTCCCTCTGGGCCATTATCTTCTGTTAATGGCCCATCAAATGCCTTGCCCATGACTCATAGATAACTCCCTCCAGGAGCTATCTCTGTTTAATGGGCCATCAAGGAACCCCTGCATGACTCATCATCCCATTGTGAGATGCTCCGCCCAGGGGGAGGAACCAAGCATTCTCACCTGGATATAATCTGGGGTTTGGGACAGTACAGGGGGCCCTTACCCACTGGATTCCGAGAGGACCACAGCTACCAGAACTTTCTACAGGATCACTGCTTCAGGAAGACCACCTCATCTGGACTGCTTCCATCACCCTGCTCAGGTTGTATTCTGACTCTGTCAGTGGTCTTTTGTATTATTGCATCTATTTTACTTTCTTTCCTTTCTTCCTATTAAATTGTATCTCTGACTTGGAGCCTCTCATTTGTTTTGCTTTTAAACCTCTACACCCACTCAGGCTGCTTGGACACACTGCTGTTCAGCAAGCCACAGAGTGGAAGGCTGTATAGACACCCTCACTGATGCTGTCTAGGACAGAACTCTGCAAATGAATTGCTAATGTATTATTTTACACACCATAAGGAAAATAATTTTGAACAGAGAGGTGAAATCGGTCGTTACCTTGTCAAGGTGTACTGTGAATGAAATTATGTGTCCTTGCAATTGGTGTTTCTCCTTTCACTTTGCTGTGATGCCACATCACCTGAGGGAAAATGGTTTACAATGAGTATGTAATTTCCATTACTTCCTTCCCTGTCTAAAAACTCTGTTTAAAATTCTTCCTCCTCCCTAACAGATCTCAATTCTTTGAAATGCAGCTATCAAGAGAAAGATAACCATAAATAAGAAATAGTACTGTCTCCAGTCCAGGGAATGATGAAAAATAGAGAATGATCTTCCTCTAGTTCTTTCTTAGTCTCCTGCCTTCTGAGAAGGATTAAGACAGGCTGTCTGAATTGCAAGAAACACATTGAGATTCTGCTGTGACCCTCTGACAGACACCCAAAAGGGAAACTTTTTTTTTTTTTTTGTCAGAGCAAGCTTGTTTCACTGTAAAAATGTCTACATCTCAGCAAAAATGACTAATTTCCAGATGAACCACTTGAAATGAAAGCCAGGGCAGGAGCAGGAAAAGTGGAGGAAAAAAAAAATCAGTAATAATCCTCAAAGGACAAATATTTCATGGGAGCATAGCACACTGTAGGATCAGTGTTGCAAAATTCTTCTGCCTCTCTCAGGTTGCTGAGTTAACAGGACTGATTGAGAGGGCTTTAAACTAGGTTTGAAGGAAGAAAAGGATAAGACAATTCTCACTAGAGGTGATCTTGGGGGTGACATGCCAGTGCTGAGGGTGGCATGGACAGCCCAGCTGAGCTGCTTCTGCACCATTGCACCCAGCATGGATAACAAACAATGGAAGCCATTGGCAGCAGGAGGCTGTGATGTAGTTATCACCATGGAAGTGTGGTGGGATGACCAGAGTGCTGCAGTGGATGGCTACAAGCACTTCATAAGGGACAGGTGAGGAAGGAGAGGCGGTGGGGTGGCTCTGTACTCTGGGGAGGGTTTTGGCTGTACAGAGCTCAGGGACAGCGGGGACCAGGCTGAGTGCCTGTGGTTGGCAGTCAGAGGGATAGCCAACAGGGCAGAGATCCTGCTGGGAGTTTGGTACAGACCACCTAGCCAGGATGAAGTGAAATATTCTGTCAGTGGATGTTTCACGATCACTAGCCCTTGTTCTTGTGGGAGACTTCAATATTCCAAATGTCTGCTGGAAACTCAACACAGTGGAGAGGAGACAGTCTGGGAGGTTCCTGCAGTATGTGGAAGGTAATTTCCAGACACAGCTGGTAGGGGAGCCTACCAGGGCATGCCCTGCCAGACCTGCTGTTCACAAACAGAGAAGGGCTGTGGGAGATATGGTGGTCAGAGACCATCTTGGGCATGCTGACCATGGAGTGACAGACTTTCTCTGTTCTTGGTGAAGTAAGGAAGAGGGTGAGCAAAAGCTCCACCCTGAGTATACTTGGGGCAAACTTTGTCCTGTTCAGGACACTGGTTCAGACAGTCACTTGCAAAACAGCCCTTAATAACAAAGGGGTCCAGGCAGGCTGGACATAATTAAGAAGGAAATCTTAAAGATGCAGGAGCAGGCCATCCCTATTTGCTAAAACACGGCCTGACTGAACAGGGAGTTTTTACTGGAACTTGGATGAAAAGAAGAGTTTACTACCTTTGGAAAAAGGGGAAAGAAACTCAAGAAAAGTGCAAGGATGTCAATAGGTTGTATTGAGAGAATATTATTAAGGCAAAAGCTAGTTAGAATTCAATCTGAACAGTGCTATGAAAGATAATAAAAAGTGCCTTTATAAATATATTAGCAACAAAAGTATGGCTAGGGAAAATCTCAATCATTTATTGGATGAAGAGGGGGAAAATTGTCACCGAGGATGAGGAAAATGCTGGGTTGCTTGATTCCATCTTTGCCTCAGTTATCAACAGTAAGACCAGTCATCCTCAGGGCAGCCAGCCCTGGTAGACAGGGATGGGGAGCAGAATAGACACCATGAGGTCCAGGAGGGAGTAGTTGACCTGGTGCGTCACTTGGACAATCACAAGTGTATGGGACTGGATGGGATTCTCCCAAGTGTACTGAGAGAGTGGAGGAAGAGCTCACCAAGCCGCACTCCATCATTTATCATCAGTTCTGGTTAACAAGGAAGGCCCTGACCACTGGAGACTGGCCAGTGGGATG
Organism: Chamaea fasciata; assembly: GCF_029207755.1. Classification (NCBI taxonomy): domain Eukaryota; kingdom Metazoa; phylum Chordata; class Aves; order Passeriformes; family Sylviidae; genus Chamaea; species Chamaea fasciata. Next base: position 56,957,521 of record NW_027094089.1, read on the forward strand.
TCCATCTACAGGAAGGTATGGAGGGAGGATCCAGGGAATACAGGCCTTTCAGTTTGACCTCAGTGCTGGGGAGGTTTATGTAATAGATTATCTTGAGTGACATTGGGCAGCACTTACAGGACAAGCAGGGGATTGGGCCCAGCTGTTCAAGAAATGACTGGACATGGCACTTAGTGCTGTGGTTTAGTTGACAAGGTGTTTGGTCAAAGGTTAAACTCAGAGGATGATCTTGGAGGTCTCTTCCAGCCTTAATGATTCTATAATTAGGAGTTGTCAAGCAACTTCTTCTTTAACCTAATAAAAATGCAAGGACATTAAATGTCTTATGAAGGGAATAGTTTTTGATACTGAAAAGTACCCAAATTTGATACGTACATATCAGTAGAGTATGGCTTTCATCAGAAAAGCCCCCAAATATAATTTGTCACACTGTAGTAAAAGTACAACCTAAAAAGAATGAAATAACTGTTGAATCCAAGAATATCTATAGAGTTAATGAGATTAACATCAGTATTAAATTCAAGGAAATCTGTAGTAGCATTCAAGGAAATCAAGAATAGCATTAGATGCAGTTGAAAATAATACAGCAGAAAATATATTCTGTTTATACTACTGTCAGTAGACAACAGTAGAACTCTTTTCTAAAGAGGTTCTAAATCTAATTTTCATATTTCCTGTTTGTTCAATTATCACTGAAGTACTAATTCTTCTTACCATGGAGTTTCCTTAATCCACATTTCTGCATCTGTGAAGAATAAATCTCCAGATATACAAAATGGTTGTGCCTTGAGGGTGGAAAGTATTGTGATTCATGCTCTGATTGGGATTAAACAGATCATGTGATTCCTCCTTGAATCAAACACAAAGGCATACTCCTTTGTATGAAATATGTGTATGAAAGCATATTCCTTTGAATCATCTTGAACTGAATGAAATCAATTTCCACATAACATTAAAAAACCCAGAAGAAAACACATTTTATAAAATATGCACAGCACTCATCTATTTGAACATCTATTTAACATATGTAAGACTTTAAAAGAATTTTCAAATCTGAAGAAAATAATGGCAGCATGCAGGACCTTTTATTAACCTAAGGTCCTAATTTTCCAACAAAATTTATTAAATTACCAACAGGAAGGGCTGTCCTATATCTGTTTTTATAACAAATCTGTTAGTCAGAAGTGTGTGTTTTTGCCTCCATAATGGAATTGGGAGAATCCATTATGGTACTATCATAATCATTACTTCTCCTTTGTAATGCGGGTAATCACCTAAGATCATTGTTTATAAACCAAGAGCGCGTTATGCTGGATTACACATAAACACAGAATGAAAAGACAATGCTTATCCCTCAACATTGCAATCTATAGCATGGCAGGTTCACTAACTCCATTGTCTCGTGTACAGTAAGTAAATATGTGCATCCAGCTGTCAGAGTTGCCTGATCCTGGTACATCAGCCACAGCCCTGGAAAAGCTCTAATGTACATTCAGTGTACTTTCAGAGTAGGATGCTGTTCACTGCAACCCTGCACAGCTTCTTTCTTCAGAGTCTATTTAATCAAGGTGAAAGGGTTTAAATCTATGTACCAGGTGTGTTTTGTTTGTAGTCAGTAGTACTTCATAATGGAGATGTAAATATGCAGCCAAGGTCAGAATGCACTCCATAGGACAACCTGTTCTTTCATAACTCAGACCTTGTGATTTTTGCTGAAGAGCTTTTTATGGTAAAGGTGAAGGCATGAGAAATATTTTTCCATGACAATCCTGAAAAACTGCAGAAAACGGGATAGCTGATTACTGTTTTGATTAGACAGCTGGAATCATAGCCATGAATAACTCTAGTCACAATGTTCTTAAATTCTGCATTCCATATGAATTCAAATTCCTTCAGTAATGAAAGTGCAAAGTGTTGAAATTCTGTCGTGGTGTGTGCAGGGAACTGCAAGGACTGTCCTGTTGCTGACAGATGTAAATATGACCTAAAGCTACTGTCTCCAATTGATAAATAAAGTGTAATTATTCCTGGTTTTAACAATCATGTTTTCTTCTTCTATTAACCATGATAATATGAACACATTCATGCCTGTTCATTAAAAAATTAAACTGTAATGTAAAGGGAAGATGGCTAAGAAAAATCTTTGCATACTATTAACAGTGCTGCATCTTTCTAAAATTTGTTGTACCTATGATTTTGTCAACCCTTACAAGCATATTAAACTTAAAACAGAAGCAAAGGACAGAGGATGACAGATGGTTATGAAAATAACTTCATAGCTAAACTCCCTTGATTCTGCAAGCAAAAATGTAAGGAAAGAGAGGTATCTACACTTTATATCACTTTAGTTCACCTTACCTAATTCCATTTTAGAAATTCTTGTACTAGAACACACTCCATTAAAAAATATCCTCAACCAAGATGTCTTTTGGAGCATCAAAGGTGTTTGCTTTTCCAACCTCAAGAAGTTTCAAGGAGTCTAGAGCCTCCCGTTAAATAGTAAAGACCTCTTAATGTCATATTTCTTAATATTAGTGTTTCTCAAATACAGTTCTTGTCATAGGTTATTGCATGAGACAAAAGTAAAGGGCTTTTCTTCAACTGTACCCTTATTTGCTTATTTCATGACTGGAATGACCTGCATAATAAATTAAACATGTAAATGCTAGGAAACTTTTAAACATTTATTTTTAGTAAGAAAATACTACACTGGTAGTTGTCTGTAGTATTTTCCAAACTGGAAATATCTAAACATTTAGAAAGCTTGCGTAGATGGATTAGATTATTATCCACTTTAGAGGAAATTTTATTTCTATGGCAAATTTTGGGATTTTTAAAGTCAGGCTATTTATTATAACATTTTTATTTATTCCTATTTTTTTTGTTTGTTTGTTTTTGGTTTTGTTTCTAATGAGAGATAGGAATTTGTTATCTACTATGAGTCTGCAGATTTTAAACATCATGATTTAAGTCCTACTGAATCAGTTTTGGGTGAATATGCATCTTAACATTCCTGTAAGTCTCATAAGATCTCTAAACAATTGTGTTTCCTTGTTGGGTGCTATGCAGAAACAAATTTGTTCTTTAGGGCATAATCCATTACAAAGACACTGGTAAAGCCTCAATTGAGTTCAGAGTTTTTTATAAAGCTGAGATTCAAAACCAGAAGTTTAGCACTTTTAAATTCTGAAATTTTTTTTCAGAATTTTCATATAAAGAAATAAACTGAATAATGGATTATAAGGAACTAAAAATGAGTCAGAATTTTAGCATCTGTGTCAGCAAGTTCTTTGTCTAGAATAATCCAAACAATGGAACTAAGTAACCCTTTAAGGGCCATTACAAAAACTAATGGAAATTTTGTATCCCAGCTGTATTTGAAGACACTGTTATAGTTGCTTTTTAATTTTTAATTGGAAAGACTGGAAGCGGTAATCTACTCAGATGGTAATAGACTCCTTTCAGAAGAAATTGAGGGACCGGGTGAAACAATGACCATTCATCCTAGAGACTTAACTGAATGAGAAAGTTCTTCTGGTTTTTGTGATGAGGTAAGGATGCGACCAGATAGTTGTCTCACTACCAGATTCCATGTTGTATCCCCACTCCCTGACTGTGGTTAAAGCTCCTGTGCTCGCCGACCAGCTCTTGTGCCTGATGGACACCGGGGGGCAGCAGGAGCTTGCTTGTAAGCGGCTTAAGCCTAAATGTTTTTCCTAAGTATGACGCTGCATTTATTAAACGCGGAATTGTTCGGAATAGTTCAGTTTGTTCAATTGTTCAATAGACCCTAATCAACTCAATCAACCCCCACCCATGACAGCTTTGTTGTATGTACATACATGGCTACGTCATACATTATTACACCAAAACGCCTTAGCAGAATCTTCGACATGTGATGAGAAAATGTGAGTTTGGATGAGAAAATTGGTCAGTCAGTATTTCCACACAGTTTTTGCTACTGCAACAAGACTGTTAAGAAAGGTGTTTTTTGTCTGCTGAGAGAAGAACAGAAACCCTCAAATATGTTCCCCATAACTGTGTTATAAAACACACTGTGGTCATGTTGGGGTTTAGGTTTGTTCCTTCTTTCCCTAAAGAATTTTTTCCCCATAAGTTACCAAGGAGACCAAGTGCTGGATACTTGAGAGTACTTAACCGAAACAAAGAGGTGGACAAAGGTGGAAGGGGGAAATAACGCAGGTAAAAGACAAAGCTTGAGGCAGCTGCGGGCTTTTCTTTTTCCGGTGTTCGGGGAGGGAGAGAACGGCTGTTGCTGGCTGGAAGAGTTTCACTGTGGCCAAAGGGATCCAGTCCTGGGAAATCTACTATCACCGATTCGACCTGAATCCTGAGTTTTCTCTGCCACCCGCGGAGCTGGGCCAGGCACTGCCGTGCCTTCGGCTTCTTCGGCACTGCTCCTCTTGCTACAGTGTGACCCTGCACCCCCTGCGCTGCCGGGACATCCTGCCCCTGTTTTCCCAGACACCCTGCCATCTCAGCTACCAGACCGGGACTTTCCACTGTTTCAGCTTGGTGCTCTGAGGATCCTGCAGGGACACTGAAACCAAACTGCCCTGGGTTTTGTGAAACAAAGCCCTCAAGGTTCTTGGTACTGTTTTCGTTTGTTATTAATGCTGGAGTTGTTTGGTGGGGGGTTTTTTTTGTGTTTGTTTGCTTTGTCATACATACTAGTAAAGAACTGCTATTCCTATTTCCCAAATCTTTGCCAAAGAGCCTCTGATTGTAATTTTACCTGGCAGATACCTGTCTTCCCAAACCAAGACAGGTCATTACTAACATGAGACAGAAAAGCAGAAGTGAAAGTCTGATATTCTGTTTCAACTCATGTGATCTTGCTAGTTTCCTGCAAGCTAACATATTATAAAGGAAGGAAAAGCAAAATAAAAGTTTATTTGGGCTGAGAACAGTTCATAGATTGTACAATGTGTTTGATTTTGATTTTGAATCTCTGGAGAAACTACATAAAGGAAAAAGTTTTAGGAAAATTGTGTAACATCCCCATACTTACCTGACCCTTGTAAATTGTAAACCATTGCAAACAATGTAAACCATTGTAAATCTGCCTATTACTGCCTTCAGAAACTGAGATGAAGGTAAATATGTTCCCATGCCACCCTAGTTGCAAAGTCAGAAAATAAATGGGATTCATTTATCCCTCTTGAGTGCATACTTTGATGTAGTCTGTAACTTCATATTTACCTATTTTTTTTCTTCTCAAGATCTTTTCTTCTTTCATTGCACAGTATAAACATAACACATCTCACAGTGAAGGAAAAATATGGGAAACCAGAAATATCATTGCACAAAACCATAATGTCATATAAGGTAATAAGAAAATTCTCTAAACAGGCTTTCATGCTGGAATTAAGAGAGTAATGCTGTGACTTTTTTCCAGCCTGTTTGGACAAGCCCTAAAGGCAGCCACTTCTGTGACTTTTAGTGTCAAGTAAATAATGAACCTGCAGAAACAGATTTACCTTGGGATGCCTTTCTTGTTCACAACCCAAAATGCTGTGAAGGCGGAGAGTAAGAACACAGATAAATTAGATAAACCTTAAATCATAGAATCATTTATGCTGGAAAAGACCCTTAAGGTCATTGAGTCTAACTGCAAACCTAACTGTGCCAAGTCCACCCCTAAATCATGTGCCTAAGTGCCACATCTACACATCATTTAAATACCTCCAGGGGTGGTGACTCAACCACTTCTCTGGTGAGCCTGTTTCAATGTTTCACAAGCCTTATGGTGAAGAAATTTTTCCTATTATCCAGTCAAACCCGTCCCTGGCATATATTGAGGCCATTTCCCCATGTCATGTTGCTTGTCACCTGGGACTGGAGGCTGACCCCCTCCTGGCTGTAACCTGCATTCAGGCATTTGTAGGGAGCAATAAAGTCACCCCTGACCCTCCTTTTCTCCAGACTAAACAACCTCAGCTTCCTCAGCAGCTCCGCATTTGACTTTTGCCTCAGACCTTTCACCAGCTCCCATTTCCCTTCTCTGGACATGCTCCAGCACCTCAATGTCCTTCTTGAACTGTACACAGGATTTAAACCACAGCAGCTGTTTGGTGCAACCACACCAGTGCTGAGTGCAGGGGGACAGTCCCTGCCCTGCTCCTTGTGGCCACGCTATTGCTGATACAGGCCAGGATGCCACTGGCCTTCTTGGCCACCTGGGCACAACTGGCTCATGATCAGTGCATCAACCAGGACTTGCAGGTTGTTTCCCACCAGGCACCTTTCCAGGCAGTCTACCCCAAACCTGTAGTTTTTCATGGAGTTGTTATTACCCAAAGGCAGCACTTTTCACAAAATTTCCAGTTATATTCCAAACCTAAGCTTGCTAAAAAGAATGTTTGCCAGAAGGTTGCAAAATTTTGAACCTTGGACTAAACAAAATAGCCTGCATCAGTGGAGAGACATAAGACTTTACTACTAACATAAGAAGTTACTACGTTTTTGCTTGTCAGAGTTGTAAGACGTTATAGTGAGAAGTGATTATTGATCTAATACTACTAGATCTGCCTGAAATATTTATGTGTGTATGTGTGTGTAAATGTTTTAAAATTTGTATAGTTCACTGAAAGAAACAAACATTTCAGATACTGTGGATTTCCTCATCACAATGATTGTTAACTTGTTTCTGTAGAGCTACAGTCCTCAAATGGCAGGTCAAGACCTTCAAGCAAGTCATGAGGTGTAAGGGCATATAAGACAGAAAGCAGCAGCAGAAGTTTATGTGCCTGTGAGGTGTCCAGAAGCTCAGCTTCTCTGAGGTGGGAAAGTGAGAAAAGACCATCGTGACCGATAGCAAGTATTTGTCAGCCAAGGATCTGCCTTTCATTACTGGCAATCACTCAGTTATTCCCACCTTTCATGGCTGGAAATCACTCTCTGACAGTTATTCACCTTTTTACAATACCCTGTTCTGGACAAGACAAGTTCCTAGCACAGGTTCATAGATTGTGCCAAGGACAGAGTTTGCAAAGAGACTAATGGAATTCACTTACCTATACTAATATCCAAATACTGCCCATACTAGAAGAATGAGAAAATCACATTACTTTCAAATTCCCACATTCCATTAAACAAAGCTTAAAATACTTACGTCTGGTGAAACTTTAAAAATTGTTGTTGTGTATGTTCCTACAGTTATTGGCGCACCAAGAGGCTCAAACAAAAACTCAAAAGATCATGATGTGGCTTTGAAAAGACACTAACAAAACCTGCAAATTCCATGTTATATCAAATTTACTTGAGAGTCTGAAGAATCTTGTTCTGCTCTTTAAGCATTTTCCCATGGCAGTAGGAGATAAAAAATAGTTTTTCCAGCATTTCACCAACTGAATTGCAGGGCTAGCAGCATTAAGTCATACATATTTTTGACATGCTTAACATGCTTATAATTTTAAATCATATAAAAGCCTCACTCTGAAAGTAAACTAACAATGATGCTGTTTAAGGAATGAATGAAGATTTTTACCATTTGAAACACCATACACAGCAACATTTAATTTGTCCTTTTGTATTTTTTTGTACTGTCACTTTTAATGGTTGTTACACTGGCTGCATATTTAACACTTACTTAAGCATACTTCTTATGCTAAAATGTGCATTGGAGAATGTTAATATTAATATCTCTTATTCTATGAAAATAAAAAATTTTGCAGCATTCCAAAATAATATGTGTGAACATCCTTATGGAGGCAGTACAGTTTTACATTTAAAGTAGCACTGAAAATGTCTTCTTTCAGAGTTCTGATTACAACTTTTTTTTTTTTTTTTCTTTTTGAGGACAATTAAATATTTCCTGTTACTTGAATAAATGCTTGTAGAAGATTACTTTCCTTATGTTAGGTGTTATGTACCCATGTAATAGCTCTCTCAAAGAAATTGCTGTTTCGTCTTCAGTTTCTTTCATCTTATTGTCTGGAATATAAACTGCTCAAGCCAGCTAACTGACTTCTCAAAGAGAAAACATTTTAATATCACAGTTGTATCTTATTTGTTTCCAAAGAAATCCTTCTTTTTTGTGCATCTTGCCGTATGGTGTCTCAGTCTAAAAATAACAATACATTGTTTCTGGGTGTTTATATGTTTAGAAAGTTACATTTTCCAGCGACAACTTAGAAAAAGGTATGGAATTGTATAGAAATATACATGCTGCTCCGTGCTTGAATTTCAACTTGAAGCTGAAATTAGTTGGTAAATCCTTCATTGATGATCTCACTTCACTTCAAATCTTTGAACCAAAGAATTCTTGATTGTCAGCTACGGAAGTCTTAAAAAAAATCATCATTCATCTGCTATCATGTGCTGAAATAGTGGTTTTAGCAGGGTTCTAATTAAAAGATTGTGACACACAGTAGGGAATTTTAAACTGGAAGTCATAGTAACATCAGGGTAATTGATTATAACTCATACACTCTGCAGGAGTTATAAATTGTACTGAAGAATGACAACTCTATATAACAGTACAGAAAGGATCTTAAAGACCCAAAAGGTATTGTCATTCATTACTTTAGCAGCCTTAAGAAAGCAATATGCAATATAATCCCATGTTTTGCCAAGACTAAAAAATATGCCTAAAGTTATCCAGCTGTGTAACTTGTCTTTTTACACTTTATGATAATGAAAATATTTCCATCCAACTAAATGTAACCTGTGAGTGTCTACTACATTTAGAGCTCAGTTATTTTCTCAGGGGCATAAATATATATTTTTAGTAAAGAATATGAGCAGAAAGATGGTGTGGAGATGTCGGTCCTTAAGTCTCATGTTGTACTGATCTCAGGGGTAACAATAAGAAACCCACTGAGTAGTTCAGGTTTATATAGCATATGCACGTAGGTTTCTAAGACTGATTTTTAATCATATTTTGTCCAATGTAATGTTGCATGTGCAAACAGAGCTTTCCACTTTCTAATCACAATTTTCCCTGAAACTGCACAGACTTCAAAGCTCATAAATATTGTTTTGAATTGTGAGACATGTTTCCTAATCACAGAGACTATTTAGGATGGCTTTTTTACTTGACTGAAATCATACACGTCAGTGATCACTTTCATCACAATTTAGACCATGATGCACAGAAATACTTTCTGCTACCACAGCTGAGTTGCATCTTGAGTGCCTGAGGTGTGATGCTAATAGCATTTTTATTTTCTGGCCTGTTGGGAAAAAAAAAAGAAAATAAGGCAGGAAGTAGATGGGAATGTCATGTGGTCAACACAGGCTGGGGGACGAACAGATGGAGAACATCCCTGGGGAGAAGGACTTGGGGGTGCTGGTGGGTGAGAGGCTGGACATGACCCAGCCATGGGCACTCCCAGCCCAGAAAGCCAAACGTGTCCTGGGCTGCATCCAAAGCAGCGTGGGCAGCAGGGGAGGGAGGGGATTCTGCCCCTCTCCTCTGCTCTGGTGAGACCCCAGCTGGAACCCTGCATCTAGCTCTGGGGTCCCAGCACAGGAAGGACATGGAACTGTTGGAGTGAGTCCAGAGGAGGCTACCAAGATGATTGATTAGAGAAGAAGTGCCTCTCCTGTGAAGAAAGGTTGAGAAAATTTGGATTGTGCAGGCTGGAAAAGAGAAGCCTTCAGGGTGACCTAACTGTGTCTATTTGATACCTAAACGCACCCTGCAAGAAAAATAGAGAGAGACTATTTATAAAAGCATGCAGTGCTCTTAACAGTGCAGTCAGTAAGGGTGTATCAAGCAAGGCCAGTGACTTCCCATATGCCTACCACTATTTTTCAAGTCCCACAGTTAAGTAAAAAAAAAAACAAACCAAAAACAAAAACAAAAACAAAAACAAAAAAAAAAAAAAACACCAAAAAAAAAAAAACAAAACAAAAAAAACCAAAAAGCAAACACAATTCATTTTTATTTCATCAGACACAAACATCAGACAGAAACATTTCATCAGACACAAATTAAAAATAAAAAGATTAGTCTGTATTCCATCTGGCCAGGCAGAGTGCACAAGAATGGCATTTTTTGGGATCTCAGATGACTGTAGAGTAGTGACCTATCTTTCCTTCTCCAGAAATACAGCGTTTTGAACATATGTCTAAAGAAATATGAATTTAATCCCATATTTCTTCTCAATAAACAACAGAATGACACATGGTGCATCAAGTTTATTGAACCTCATAATTTTATGTCACCTCTTTGGAAACGATAGGTTGATATAGGTTGTTTGGTTCAGAATAATAATTAATTAAAAAAAATAAAGGACAACACAGCAAGCGGTATAAACAAAAATGTGCAAAATATCACCTTGCATGAACAAAGCTGATGAAATTCTTATTCTCAAGGACTGATGTAAAAAACTGAAAACAATTATAGCTTAAGTAGTAACAAGAAAATGCAAGCCCCTAAATTTATATGCATGTTCTACCTCCTCATTTCCCCGCAAAGCAAAGTGAGCCAATACATTCATCAGTCTGGAGCACCAATTCTAATCTGGCTCATAATTAGAGAAAATAAAATTTGGACTGAGTTCCAACTGACCCAATTAAGTTGAACACTCTGTGGGTTGTTCATCCCGCTAGAAATCACAAACATGGTGAGCAAAGAAGTTTCTACAGCCCTTTCTGCAGTATCAGAAGCTTCTAAGTTGAATTCACAGTATCATAAAACTGGCGGATGTATAAAAAGTTTTCTGTCAGCCTAAGCATCCATGCTGTTGGTTCGCTGAAAAATAAACACCATGAGAACATGGAAAATTTTAATGCTGCTCATGATCAGGGGAGTAAACAACCACTGTTTGTAACAGCCATGGTAACAGGAAGCAACCTAGACTTAGTAGGTCTTATCCTGATGTGTGTAATTCATCTTTTAAGAAATCAGGAAAGTTGAAAAGAAAAAGGGTTCTTTTAGGGGTTAGCCTTAGATTTGTTCCAAAGTTCCCATGCTTCACCCCATTAATTTGCAGAAGCAATCATATAGCAGTCCTGATTTTGCCCTCTGGCCCTTTTCTTGCCATTCCTTCTCCACAGCTGGGTCAGTGGTGACCATCCCACTCCCTGTCTTGTGACTGCCCACTCAGCAACATCCATCTGCAGTGACCTTTCTCTTCCTGTCTCAAGCCAGACACGTGGGGGCCGCTGGAGCCTTTCTGGGGGCTGGATCTGACCCAAAACTGCTCCATGGATGAAGAAGTCCAAAATGTATACACATTTCTTCAAATAAGAAGTTGTCTGATTCAGTGACACTTCACTTGTTGGAGTTGTTTCACCTGTTTCCCAATATACCAGGAAATACAAAAAAGTGTCAGTTTTTTTTTGTGTTTGGTTTACATGAGCCTTTCTCATACAGAAAGACAAATGTCTAGGATAGATCTAGGATACATCTCTTAATCTTTCCTACCAGAGTTTTCCATTTACAGTAATTGACCTAAACTTACATGCAGAGAATTAGAGAAACAGTGAATAAATAGCCTAGTATGTGGGGGAGTACCTCAGGTATGGATCACTTAGCTTCACAAACTTGTACTCCCATTAAATAAAATATCCTATCCCATATTGTTAGTTCCTCAGGTTGTTTGGGTTTTTTTCAGGGGATCTGATAAAGGTAATGGAATCTTCAAAATATATTGTTTCCCCTGATGTTGAGGCAATACTTTGGAAATTATTAACATACTTCTTCTACCAATGCCTACACACTGTGTCTGGAAACACTTTTCAATGTGTATTTATTAAAGTTCCTATTTTTGTATGACAATTGAGAATGATACTGCCAAAGGAAACATGTTGAGCCTACATTTTGCTCACTGTATCAAGCGATGCTCCTGTATGGAGCTAAGAAGTCAGAAGTGTGGCCTGACATGCTGTACACTGAGAACTAAATTTGGGGCAGAGTTAGTCATTCATTCATAAAGCTTACAACAAGGAACCTCAACTACTGAGCCAAGCTTCCTTCAGAGAATGAAGTAAGGAGATAGATAAAAGAGGCATTCCTAAGTAAGATGCATTCCAGGTAGGTCTCTGTGCTTCTTGAAAAATAAACTCTAGATTTAAAGAAGCAGCTACAATTGTAAAGGAAGCTAACCTGTTAGGATATCCATCTATGCTGAATTATAAAACCAAGAAACACATTATCTCTGTAAATCTGTCTAAAGTCTGATAGCCAACTTGCCTAAAAGCATTCTTTTTATGGAAAAAAAAAAGTCTGAAAGTGCCATATTTTCAGAACCTAAAATGGATTTTTTAAAGTTTTTATATTTGTAAAGTAATGATAATCTAAGGAAATTGGTAGACTTTTTTTGCCATTTAGTATAACGCAGATTGTACGTATTTAATATTTTATTTACTATAGGATATTCTAAGATGTACCAATATAATATTCATAAAATAGCTTTGATGAGTGTAGAGGTGATAAGGATATAGGAAGTTCTACTATGGGACAAACTGAATAGATGACAGTCTTCATAACCAGCTTACATTACAAAATCACCACTGAAAAAAATGATATCTCTCTAAAGAAAAAAAAAGAGGCCCTACCTTTCCATTTGACACTACCTTTGTTAAATAGCATTCACTTTGAACTTTTCTTTGCTAAGATCATAGCTGTGGATTTCTGACAACTCTCACCATGCTGCACTGCACAATCTGCAAATAAATGTAACTTTTCTTCAACTACACTGAAATTTAAAATAAAGATTGAATGACTCAAGTCAACTTCTCCCAGGTAATGTATTGGGCATAATGTTCCACGGTATGAAATATCCCTTTGACCCATCTTAAAGAAGTTTGCGGAGGACTGCACCTCATGGAAGGAACCTCTTTTTGTAGCACGAGAAGAGCATGATGAGAAAGAAGTGGCAGAGACAAATCATAATGAGACCACAACCCCTGTTCCCAATTCTCTACATGGCTTTGGTGTGTATGTGTGCATGTGTTTGTGTGTGTGTAGGAGTAGAGGAGTCAGGAATGAAGGAATGGAGAAAAGCCCCCAAAGAAGAGAAAGGTGGAGGAAAGGTGGTTGTAGTCTTTGTTTGCATTTCTTGTTACCCTACTCTTAATTGGTAATACATTAAATTAACTTTCCACAAGCTGATTCAGTTTTGGCCGTGCTGGTAATTGGTGACTGATCTCCCTGTCCTTATGTCAACCCATGGTCTTTTTCTTGATACTTTTTTCACCTGTCCTATTGAGTAGAGGGAGTGGGAGACAGTTGGGTGGGAGGTTGGAATGACTGATTATTGGCGCTGTCCTGAGTTAATAAGTAGGACATTGATAAAATCCAGCATGTTTTCAGATTTGTTCTTTATATTGAGTCAAACACATAGAACACATATTGGATTCAAGAATAATAATTCGACGAAAATGTGAACTCTAACATTGCTTGAATCTAAAACTTCAGTTTACTCTTCATTGAAATAAAAGGACTTCAAATAATTTTACAAACTTCAGAAGTTTTGCAGCAAAATAGTTTGATTTTTTAGAATTAAAATGCATTTCAACTCATTATTGAGTAACTAAAAAGGAAGTGCTCTTTTGAAACACTTTTAAGCAATGTGCATCCCCAGTGCCCATATGACAGTGTCTGTTATGAAAGTCATAAAGTGCATTTTCTTGTCAAGTTTCCAAAACAGCACTACAAGACATGAAAAGTATTTCTAAATCAAGGAAAGTAGAACCGGTGCTTCTTATCTCAAAAACTATAAATCTGGCAGTGTATCTAAAGAAAATTACTATAGACTAAAACCTGGAAAGCAAAATACATCGATGCAAGCTTCTTTACCTGCAATTGATCACTGATGTTGAAATGCAACAGTTATTTTTCCTTCATTTTAACTAATGTGGATATTTCAATTCTAGCTGCATTTCCCCAGGTTTTGTTCCAGTTTAATATTTAGATTGATTTCAACATTTTTAATTTTTGAGTGGATATCTATTTGGATGTTTTAAACCATCTTCCTTGCACCAAGATGTTATGTTTGGTACTTTGGAGCAATCAATACATTTAAATACATTAATGGAGGCTTTCAGTCTGCTTTTATTACTTTGGAAGTTTATGCTACTCTTCTACGTTACGTATTACACATATCTAAGCACTGGATACTTTTGTTCTGATTAAACATTGCACACTTCCATATAGGTATAAAGTTTAAAAGACGCATATGTCATTTTAATATACCAATACTAATATTTAAAAAATGCTCGGTATAATATTTGATACAGTTTTCTGACTAAAGCACCTGTCTCTAAAACAATGATACACTAGTAGAGAGACCAGAAATCCAGGTAGTTACTTGTAGCAGAATTTCTTAGAGAAGGTGGGCATGATTTCTATTTGGACTGTAGTTGAATCACCCAGACTGGGCCTCATGGCACAGGTGGAAATTCAGTGCCAAGAGTGTGGCGCAGTTACAATTAAAACTTAAGGTATTAGCAAGGGTCCGAGGTTTTCTAGCAGTTAGCAAGTACAGTAATTGGTATGGACATAGTAGCTGCCTTGAAAGTTTATTCAACAATAAGTGTTTACATTCTTCCCTGTGCTGTATGCCAATGAGAATACACCTGTAACTGTAAACTCTGTAGACTGCATAAAACCTGCCATCTTACACAGAATAAACAGAGAACGTATCATTGATCACATTGATTGGATCTGTGTTTTGCTCTCGCCAAAACTCCCCGTTTATTTTAGGGTCACCTTGCTATTCCTGGCGCCTGAAAGTCAGGGACCCTGCATTTAAATGTAGTTTGATGTCATGCCTTTGTTTTCATTTCAATATGGTCTAGCTTCAATGCTGTTTTGAAGACTCGAGCATCTGATGACTCTGCATCGACCGTTTTCGCTGGTTGAACCCGGGTGCGGAGTGCTTGGAGACTCTGCCATTTGCAGAGTGCCTGGAGACTGCCGTCTGCAGAGCACTTTGAAGACTCTGTGTGGCCCTTCCCGGGGATGAAGTCATGGAGCATTTGAAGACTCTGTTTGGCCTTTTCGGGGCTGAATTCTACTGAGCAGGGGAGTTTGGTCTGTGGCAGAAACTCGCCACGCCACGGGAGAAAGTAAGCCACAGTGGGGAACAAAGGCTGAGGGAGTTACCATGGAAACAGAACTGAAAGCAGTCACGCAGCTTTTGCTGCGTCTTCTCTCTAAGAGAGGTGAAAAACTGAAAGAAAGTGACTTAGAACAACTGGCTCTGTGGGCCAAGAAAAGAGGGAAATTGAATAAGCTGTCCCTGGTGTTCAGTGTCACTGAATAGCGCGAAATAGGAGATCTAATGTGGGACACGGTGATTGCAGGCGGCAGAGACGGCAAGCTTGTGCATGAGCTGGGGGCAGTCTGGAAAAAAGTTGTAAATACTTTGCAGACTTTGCCGAGAAAAAAGCTGCCGAGGCCGCCATTCACGCTCTTGGAAGTGTGGAGGCTGAAAAACCAGATCCACAGTCGCAGCCATGTTCAAAAATTGCGAAATTCTTAGAACTTTATAACATGCATCCAATGAAAGGTACAATGGCGCCGGTGCAGTTGAGCCCGCAGGATGTCCTGGATCATGTGACACAGGCGGAGGAAGTATCCCTGCCGCTGGCCAAACCGAGCATGAACAGGAAGAAACTCCATGGTCCTGTTTGGTAGTCGTGGCAAATGATGTGAGCTCAGGCGGAGCCGAAGGCGGGACAGAGTCAGTCGGAGGGGCGGCACTCCAGGGCAGAGCGCAGGGCAGAGACAGCAGCGGAGGGGAGCGGCCCCCTCTCGCTCCTGCGCAGCGGGTGCGGGCGCTGCGGGGGAAGGCGGTGCGGCGGGGGGAGCTGTCCCCGTCATGCTCAGCAGCTGCAGCAGCAGAGACGGTGACAGCGCAGCCACATCACACCACAGCAGCAGTGGAATGGCCTCTTCCATCTGAGTTGGACTCGGATGGGTCAGAGAGTGAAAGCCCTGTCCCTTTGTCTTGCGGCAAACAACAAGAAATAAAGACACAAGGTGCAAGTGAATTACATCAAAAGATACCGAAACTTGCTGAATTATCACATCGACAAGACAAACTAGAAGACCAAACATCAACAAAGCCTCAAGGGTGGAAGCAGGGGAAGCACAACTCCTTTCCTCCTCCACCTGCTGCACAGCCAGGGTCCTTGCCTGCATTTTCAGAAAATCCTCTTGGAAAACGCTGGTCTTCAGTTGTGAGAGATACCATTCTAGATGGAGATTGGCAGGCTGCCAGTTCTCTATCCTGCCCAGTTGTTGTTGGCAACGGGGTTGCCACCTGGCAGCCTCGTCATTAGAAAGTACTCCAGAAAGCAAAACAGACTGTTTATACATATGGGATGCAATCTGAAGCCGCAAGAAACATCATACAATACATTTTTACTGCTGACATCCTGTGTCCTTGCAGGTTCTTCGAGTATAGCATCACTGCTTCTAACACCTTCACAATTCCTCATTTTTGAGAGACAGTGGAAGTGCTTGGCAGTGGAAGAAGCCAACAAACACCAAACACCAGGTGATCCTTTTTATGCAGTACAACCATGTATGTTAATGGGACATGGGGCCTATTCTACGGCAGCTGTACAACTTACATATCCTATAGAAATGCAGCAGCTATTCCAGACATTAGCTCATAGAGCTTTGCTGCTGGTTCCTGATAAGAAGAAACCAGCACCTTATTCTGCAATAAAACAAGGAGCAACAGAACCATTTGGACAATTCATTGACAAGTTGGCAACTTCTTTAAAGGAAGCAGCAGGTGTACCATCTGATGTCCAAGAACACCTGTTCAGTTCCCTGGCTTTTGACAATGCCAATTCATGCACCAAGACCATCCTGGCCACGCTTCCTCAGGGTAGTCCAGTCGATGAAATGCTGGTGAGAGCCAATCGAGCCAAGCAGAACACTCAGACTGCAGCATTCACAGCAGCCGTGTAAGATGCAATGCAAGAACAAGGCCACATCATTGCAGCAGCTTTGTCAAGTAACAGCTGACAGTGACTCCAGGAAAGAAAATACAGCGATCAGCTCCTTGAAATTATCTGAATTGGCTGATCCCAGATGTGCACATTCAACCTCAGAAAGTTACCCTTAGAAGATCACCTTGTATGATGCTCAAAAACTGTTTGGACACTTGCGATGAGTTTGCACCATTGTAAGACTCACCAATGACAATTTGCAATTGTACAAGTTTTATTAAACCAACCAACCAACCAAAACAAAAAACCAAAACCAAAACAAAACAAACAAAACAAAACAAAACAACCCCAAACAAACAAACCCACACACACACACACAAAAAACCCACCTCTCTTTTTCTCGTTGTTTTTCCACGGCAAAAGATAAAGGGAGAGAACTGATCCCGGCTGGAAGCTTGATGCAAAAACATTCCATCAAAGTACAAGAGCCATGCACCAACAATTTCAGATTCCCCTGAATGCACCGATGATTTCAGATTCCTCTGAATGAAACACGCAAGCAAAGAAGCAAAGAATTTTGAAAGGAAAGCAGCAGTCATTTGTGGTTTTTAGTTGTGCAGAAGCCCATCATAGTATGGGGGAAAGATCAAGTGTCATGAAATAGGAGTGAATGGTTGAGTGAATGTTTGATTTGTTGTACTTGGCCGAGTTGAGTTGTGTTTTAGGTTGTGTTTTAGTATTATGTTGTAGTTAAGAGTACTCTCTGTGTGATTTGTTTTAAGTTTAGACATTGTTAAGTATAAATTGAATTTAAGATTAAGATTTATAATGTTTAAGTGATAAGATATATATTTTATAAATTTAATGTTGTATTGCCTGCAGGTTTTCAATTGTTCTAGATTTTATGTTGTTTTAGTTTTTTTTAAGAGGTTTGTTCTTTCTCAGGAAAAAGAAGCTTCAAAGAACGGTCCTGCTTGGTGCCAAGCCGATTTATCCGTGCGTGTTTTCTCGAAGCTGACGGCGGTGACTCGCCTGGGGCATCAGCATGAAGAAATAGTTTATATAGTTATTATTCTAAAGTGTTATAAGGTTGAACGTTTGTAATTAGAAAAAGAAAAAATGTTGTGGATTGAAATGTTTGGTTTAAGTAGTACTTTATTGATGGTGGTAGCTGGAATGCTTGACATTGACAAGAGACAAAACATGTGGGTCACTTGGGCCAATCAAACTGGACAAGATTCATTTTGCCTGTCTTTAGCTATGCCATCCAGTCCTTTCCGCACATGTCTGATTGGAGTCCCATTGAAGTCCATGACAGAGTTCAAAAACTGGACTCAAGCCAAAATATGTACCAATTTGACTGAAGCCTGGAATGTGTGGTGCAATAAGCCCACCAAGGCCTCCAGCACTGGGTTTGACAATTGGTGTGAAGCTCACAAAATATCAAAAAATGGTTGGGGAGCACAAGCTGTTGTTGCACGAAATCTTGAAGTTATCAGTACTGAGCCACAAGAATTTGACGTCCTTGGTTCAGTACCGGGAAATTATTGGCTAATGTATGGACATGTGAGACAACCCAGGGTTGGTGATACTTGGGTGTCTCCCAAATCCCCATTGTATTTTAATTATTCAGAATACTGCAGCAATTGGACTCATTTGGTAACACTGTCAAAAACTACTTCGAGAAAATTGCCACCAGGAATCTTCCTCATCTGTGGGAATCGAGACGGGTCTGCAATGCCTCAAAGAGCTGCAGGAGGTCCATGTTAGTTTGGAAAATTAACCCTGTTTGCCCCCACCATTCATCAAATTTCTACATTACCTCAAATGCCAAGACGAACAAAATGTAGTGTTATTGAATTAGACCACAATTGTAAAGATTCAGTGTCATTATGGGGGTGTCCAACTGTAATAGTAGCTTCAATTTTTGACCTGGGAGTTCCTTCAGCGCAGGCTCTCACACAGTTGCGAACCCTAGCTTGCTGGACAGCAAAGCAAATTAATATAACATCTACTATACTGAATGAACTTGCCGCAGATATTAAAGACATCCACCATGCAGTTCTCCAAAACAGAGCTGTGATCGACTTCATTCTCCTTGCACAAGGACATGGATGTGAAGAGTTTGAAGGCATGTGTTGTATGAACTTGTCTGACCACTCTCAGTCAATCTACAAGCAGCTCGCACAGCTCAAAAGCAATATGGGAAAACTTGTAGTTGTTAGTACCCCTTTTGATAAGTGGCTCACTTCGTGGGGTTTCACTGGGTGGATCAAAGATTTAATTTGTTTTAGTATTATTCTTTTGTTTGTCATTATAGTTATTTTGATAATGGTGCCTTGTTTGTTAGCATGTGTACAAAAAATAATAAATCGTGCCTTTGCCTCAGTCTGGATGATTGAAAAAGAAAAAGGGGGATTTGTAGCAGAATTTCTTAGAGAAGGTGGGCATGATTTCTATTTGGACTGTAGTTGAATCACCCAGACTGGGCCTCATGGCACAGGTGGAAATTCAGTGCCAAGAGTGTGACACAGTTAGAATTACAACCGAGGTTTTCTAGTAGTTAGCAAGTACAGTAATTGGTATGGACATAGTAGCTGCCTTGAAAGTTTATTCAACAATAAGTGTTTACATTCTTCCCTGTGCTGTATGCCAATGAGAATACACCTGTAACTGTAAACTCTGTAGACTGTATAAAACCTGCCATCTTACACAGAATAAACGGAGAACGTATCATTGATCACATTGATTGGATCTGTGTTTTGCTCTCGCCAAAACTCCCCGTTTATTTTAGGGTCACCTTGCTATTGTTACTTCTTTTGAGAATGGAAAGTTCAATCTATGAGAGCAATCTCATGTCTTTTTTGTTTCCAACAGAAATCTGAAGTCTTTGCAAGGAATGGAGTTCTTAAAGACTACTGCTACAGGCTAAGTGGGTCTTTGGTATAGTGATTATGTGAATTATAAATATGTGCTTCAGAAAAATGTGATTTCAAAATAGAGTGATGTCACTTTTCTTCCTGACAGTCCTTTTCTATGTCTTTCATGGTTAAGGATTTCCTGCAATGAAACTATTTAGCTCTCATGTTTTTCATTTGTTTTTGTGGCTGCACCACATGAAATCAATTCCAAGCTACAAAATAAAATATTTTTGAAAACAGAAAACAGTCATGAGTTTCATGTTCTTACTACAATCCTGCTATTTACAAGAAAATATATTACAATGACAAATAAATGCAGAGTCCAGAAGGGAGTTCTGAGAATGAAGGGTCAAAGCTTCTGGGCCTTATATAACTATAAACTTACAAAAACACTAAAACAGTTTTGTTTCTCACTCTTCTTATTTTTAAAAGGAAGTAATACTAAGCAACTTCATAGGAATGCTGCAAATTTTGGTTACCTGATATGCTAGAGAGTTTATATTCTTAGAAGTGGCAAAATGTTATTATTTCTTTTAAGATTAGGATTTCAATTTTTTTTTCTTTCAGAATGTATGTCTCTTCAGTAGACTAATTGGCTCCATTTGGGAAAAGCCTGTGCAAGAGGCACTGAAGACAATGGCATAAATGAAGAGTAATGTTAAGGACCTTTACAAATCATTCCAAAATTTTTAAGAAATGTGATATTTTGCTGCAAGATATTTTCTGTGGTGTGTTTCCACTTAGCACACAGATTGTTTACTTCACCCAGACATATGCAGTTCTCTTGACGTACATTTCCTAAGAAGCCCAATGCGGAGAGCAGACCTCTCTTTAGTTTAGAGACAGTTGCACCAGCAAATGCTCTGCTTCCCCTTATGCAGGACATAGCAATAGAAATTTGCTCAGGAATACATCGGCATGATTGTACAAGAACAAGTCTCTCTAACATCCTAATAGCTGAAACCTCAAGCCACATCATCTACATTTTATTTCCTTGCACCAATGTTCTTCAACATTTTCAATTGTTAGATCACCTAACCTTTCTGAAATGCACGCACATAGCTGTGTGCCTCTACTCTTAAGTGGCAGCAAGAGACCTCAGCACTGCTTTGTGTCATGCATGTAAACAAAATGTTATTCCTGTATTAAAGTGCATTTCATCTCAAAATTAGGAACAACAAAGTGTACAATTCAACAACTACAATAACAAAACAAACAAACAAAAGGTGATGGTCTGGGATGTAAGAGGATACCCACAGCAATCATTAACCCCCAACTTTTCTTCAGGGCATTTGCTCTTTCTCTGGTTGCAATATTTTTATAGATTATCTTCTCCTGCCTTACTATTAACCTTTGATTTATAGAAATGAGATTAATAACACTGCAGATGTACTAATGAGCTTCCCATGAGAGAAAGAAAATACAGATAGCATCTAGAATCAGCTGGGAGAGGGATTTAAGCTTGTTGGAGGGATGGGGGCAAGGGAGACAATTATAAGCAACGTGTGTTTGCTTAAGGGAGGTACATACTGGTGTCCTGCCGTCATTGAGTTGCTCTGCTGACAGCACTAAGCCTCCGTAGTTTTCAGGACATGTTGGCTTGTGTCTCCACCAAAAGAAAGAATTAGTGTCCTCAGGGGAAGTCCTGAGGCTGCAGCGTATAAATCATATCAGTTTGTACAAAATGCCAGGTTCAGTTTTCGGGATTCTTTGGGACTTTGGAGAAAAGTCAGGTCTACTGTAACATAAAGTGTACATTGTGACATACAGCATATATCTGCCATGTTAGCAGCGAGAGCACACATTTGAAATCTCTATGTGGAAAAGGGATCTTTTGCAATTTTTTGTGCCAAATGGGTACCAGACTCCCTGATCCTGTTTATAAAAGCAGCTACTGTAATTTTGTTCCCTTTTTGCTTCCTTTTTTGGAAGGAAAAAATTCATAAATGCTATCACTTTGGGTCTAGACTACTTTTTCATTTGCTTGAAAAGGGTTACAAATGCTTGGTTTTGTTTGCTTCCCTGCGTTTCTTGCTGTGGAGGACTGTGAAGAAGAATACTTTGAAACAAACCCTTGAAACAGCAGTTTTATTCTTGGAAAAAAGCATTACCATTATTCATTTGTTACTTGAAAAGAAAGCAGCATGGAGCAAAGCTGAGCTGCTGTAGCATTTATTACATGACTCTGTGAACTGCAAGTGGGAAAGGGAAACATGTGCAAAATACCTGCTTTTCCTTTCTCTTTCATTATACCTGTGAAAAATAAGAGAGGACTCAAATTATATGCTGAAGGGAAAATGCTTCTGAACTGATTCTAAAATATACACATACTTAACTGATTCTATAACTGCTTTGGTTTTTGTCCTTTCTCAGAAGGCAGGTCCAAACCTGCATATCCAAAATAACAAAAAACTCCAAAAGAATGTGAAAGAGAAACAAATATTCATACAAGGGGGAATTCTGTGATCTGATAGAGGTGTAAATACAGCTGCAAGGGAAATAACTGTCTCCACTAAAGCTGAACATTCTCTGTACTGGAGACACATATTCTCAACTACTAAGTCTCAGAAAGTGCTGTAATAGGTTATACCTCTAGAATTCACAATCTCCCTGTATCTGGAATTTATGTAGCTATACTTGCTAAGTGTTCTGTGAATTTATCCATTAATTTTCATTAATTAAACTGATTCTTTAAAATGTTACTTTGTTAATCACTATCTACTAGTGATAGTTGTTGCCTAGTGAGTATTTTGAGAGCTATTTTCTTCCAAGTGAAAGAAGGGTTTCATAATAATCAGTAATTTAAAGAATGGTATTAAAATTCCTTTAAATAAAAAAAAAAAAGCTCAAGATTTACTAGTGCAAGGTATTTATATGATCATGCACTAGAAACTGAAAACTGGAGCCACTTATTTTCTGAATGGGACATTGCCAGAGAAACTGGAGTCAAGGGGTGAACAGCAGTAGCTGCTATGACCATTCCTTTTGTGGAAAGCTACCAAACACTGCTCTACAATGCCTGGGGGCATAGGAATCTGTCATTCAAATTGAAATTCTGTAAATGCTTCAACCTCTAGGCCTTTTCAAAGAAATTAAATGTCTATTATAGCTAATATTTCATTATTTTAGTAAAAAGGATAAAAAGTGAGAACTCTATTCTTCTGATTAGTTGGAGATATATGCAATATGAACAGTTGGGGACATAGTCAAGCCAAAACATTAAGAATGGCTTTTCTGCTACTTAATATGAGTAGAAGAAACTTTGCTTCACACCAGAGAAGCAGAAGAACAGTAATATAATCAAAAGATGTAGTTAAGTGCCTAAGGTAATGCCAACTGAAATTTCAATAGAGGAAATATCTGGTGTGCAGCTGTACATATTAGAATTTTGATATTCACAATTTCTGTTTCTTGAACAAATTCAGGCTTAAGTAAGTATGTTCTGCCACCTTGGCATTTTTCATTTACTTCAAAATGACTGTCCTATACTCTTTAGTTTATCTTTTACATTGTACAAGCCACTGCAAACTGTTACACTGCAGCTATCTGGGGTTGAATGATTGTTAAAATACAAGGCGAGTAGGCAACACCCACTACAGTTATGGTTGAGATTTGATTTCCAACCCCCACATGTAGCCAGTAAATTGATCTTAAATTATTTAACTCAACTCAAATGAAATAGAATCTGTGTTGATAAAGGTCAAACACCATCTCTCTTTTTATGTTTAAGTTTGAAGTCTTGCATTTGAGTTTTTAGCACTGACACCGCAACTAACCTGCCATTTTCTGCTGACAAGGATTCTTCAGCATTTTAATCTGGTGGTATTTTTTAATAATTTATTTCTACTATTAAATGTTATAAAAACACAGAAGAGAGGCATATATGTATTTAGTAGAGATACTTTTAAAATATAGAACAATGAAAATTAAAAATGTTCCATATTTGTTGCAAACTGGATCTCACTTGATGAAGCCATATTTTAATAATGTGGCAATTTTCATTACAATTCTTGTCCTTTGAATACCAGCTGATCCCAAGATCTAAACCCTAGCACTGACATATGAGTGTCTTTGAAATACGGCATCAATGTCGACCTCACTGCATGCCTGAAGCATCTCTGAATGTGTTTTTCCCTTTCAGAGTAAGCAGAGAAACAAGAACCTAGAAAAACTTTCTTCTAATTTCTCATCAGAAATGACCTTCTGGACCTCTAAATAGTGGCTCCATTTTTTTTTTAAGTACTGCTGTGAGCCAGCAAGATTTCCCATGTCTTCAGACTGGAAGCATATACCATTTTGATATACAAATAGGTTTCCCAGATCCCTTAATCCTTTTCATTGATTAGTCTGAGACTATTATAATGGGCTAATTTTCAATATTGTTCCACAGACTTGGCAGACTGTATATTATGATCTGAATCCATCTGATTAATTTATCTGGTCTATTAATTAATAATAGGACTATTCAGCTAATCCTTGAATTTTGTGATTAAATGAATTATTTGTGACTTTGCAGAAAGTAACTATGATTTTAATTAAAAAAATACAAGGATGGTTGGAATTATTATTGTTTTAATAAGATAATGACATCAGTGACAGAGACAGGAGGATCAGCAAATTTGCACATGATTCTGAACTGTATGGTGCAGTTGCCACTTCTTAGGAATGGGATGCCATCCAGAGGGACCTGGAGAAGTTCGAGAAGTGGGTCCATGAGAACCTCACAAGGTTTAAAAAGATCAGGTTCAAGGTGCTGCACCTGGGTCGGGACAACCCCCAGTACCAACACAGGCTGGGGATGAACAGATGGAGAGCAGCCCTGGGGAGAAGGACTTGCGGATGCAAGTGGGTGAGAGGCTGGACATAACCCACCCATGTAACCTTTACGTAAATTTGATTAAATTAGCTCAAATATTTTCATGCACTTAAAAATAAAGAACCTTATAAAGAAGTATCCCAAGACTACTTGGAGCAAAACACCTAAATTAATGTCTACTCCTTGATGTACTGCCATAAAAAAGGGGTAAAAAGTGCATAGCACCCTCTTCAATTCAAAAAGAACAAAACCTTGTCCTTGAATGACAACTGTCCATCATATTTTCATATAATCTATATAAAATATAATTGATAGAAATTATGGAGAGCACATCATCATTGCACTGATAAATCTGAAGCAAACCCATTATAAACCTTTTAAAAACTCATGTGTATCACTCTTTTGGCTGTATACAAACTAAACAGTAATAAAATTGAAATTTGTTTTCAAAACTGCTGGCAAAAAGTAAGAAATGACTAATATGTTGCAGCTGAAATATTATCAGTAGTGTCAACCACTCTTGATGAAGGGGTTGTCATTTCACATGTCTTTAATTCCAAGGGTGTGAAATATTGCCTTTAGTCAAAACAAAAAGACTTTTTCTTCCAAAATTTATACTTCAAATAGAAAAGTCTTAGTATCAGGTATCACAAATATTTAATGTAGTGCAGTGAGTAGGACCTGATGCTTTTAATTCTCTTTCAAACTTTGTTGAATATGCTGCTCTTCAAATTGCCACTACAGCTAATTATTTTCCATTTCCAGCATTACCATTTCTTGAAATATAAATTATTTAATTATTCCTTCTACCTGGACGTGGGGAAGGTAATAGCCATGTCATAGTGTTGCAGAACTAAGTCAGCGTGCCTGCTCTGGTGTTGTCCCAGAAGGCAGCCTCCATCATCTGGCACCAGCCCTAGAGATGTGGTGATGGTGCTGCATATGCACAACACTGGCAGCAGCATTTGGTGACAACAACAGCGCAGGATTGGCATGAAAAGGGCTGTCCCAGCCCAGTCTGGCAGGGAAGCTGTCAGGTGAAATTAGGAAAGTAAGCATAAGGGGGCAGGGACTGCCCATGGTAATGGAGGGTGGCTGCTTTGGACTGCAGTTAGGGAAGCCATCAGACCACAGCGCACTCCTGTCTTCTCATTCCTCTGCCACTGAGCTGTACAGTTGCCAATAATCTACAGGACAGATAAGAGGGCACTAACCCCTACCCTGTAGTGCTCTCACAGCAAAGTGAAGCTCTCTAAATCCTTGGGCAAAGAGACCTCTGTACTTTTCTTTCACTGAGTGCCCTGGGGCTGAGCTGCCAGCATGACTTTTACTGAGGTAGTGGCCATGTCAGGATGGGTGGAATGCTGGTGGCAGCCAGCACAGTTCCCTCAGGACTGGTTCTCTTGGTCATCATGGAGGCATGTAATGGACAGGTTTGGCGGGAGGCTGAGAGAGCCATGGGCATAGTGGCCGGGCTTCTGGCAGCATCAGAGGGTGGGTGCTTCATTTAGTGTCTCTCCTGTCTTTGGCAGCTGAATCCCTAGACAGGAACATGAGCAGATCTTCTGCCCTCTTCTTCCTTTGCCACTCGGCTAAGGAGTGTTGCAACGTTCTGCAGAGATATTTACCTAACTATAAAGAAACTTCCTCTGCCATGCCTCTATATCTTATCTAGTATCCTGTGATAGATAGCGTCATGATCTTACAGGCAGCTGGAAAGTTCCCTGAACTGTGGACACAAGCAACTCTCTAGCATCGACATTCTTTTTTCTTTCACAGAGTTAAAAAAGTTTTTAAACACAAATTTTCTGACTCAGTAAGCTGTTTTTCCTGCTTTTCCTCTTTTTCCTTCAGGTTCCCTGAAGGCTAGTAAATCTATTCTCCTGCAACCAATGAAGTAAAATAGTATATGGCTATGGGATTCTTCATTCAAAAAAGACAGAAACCACCATACAAACACCTTACACATTTATTCTGGATGTGTGTATATACAAATTTCACGATGCAAGTGAAATTGAGTAATGGTAAGAGGTAGTTACCATGACTGGTAAAAAAAAAAAAAGGTAAATTTTTAGATACAAAACTAGATTTTGAGCAAACCACAATGCTAAACTCCTTAATTGTGCTCTAATCATACTAAATGCATGATCTAAAAAAAAAAAGGTGCAAAAGAGACTTCTAGCTAATTCTAATACTAAGGCACAGAGAAGAAAAAAATGTACTTTTAAACAAAAGCTGAATTTCTTATTCATGTGTTAGTAAATTAGCAACACAAAAGTTTCATCAGAACTGAATCATAGTGTAATGATTCATCATTATGATTATATCATCATTATCATGAAATTAGAAGATATCTGGCAAGCACCATATAAATTAACATAATATATCTCAGTATTCAACAATCTCTAATAGCCCATAATCCAGTTTACTAATGCCATCTTTGAAAAATCTGGGGAAAAAAGTATTTTTTAAGTTCAGCAAGAATGTTCAGAATTGTGTTAATGAGCTCAATTATTTCACCTAAAGAACTTGGAAGAAAACAAATTGTCACTGTATATTCATTATGCCTTTTTTGGTTTCATACAATAAATGACAATGCTCCTGACAGCTCCCAAGTTAGGAATATATTTTGCTGGGAAAAAAGATAAAGTTCAAATATTCAGAGTCAGTGAGCCAAAAGTGAAGTAAAACCCCCCATCCTTCGTTATTTTTTCTTGTCCTTCATCCTATAGTCTTATTTCTCACCTGTTTTTTAACACTCCTATTGTAATGACTGACTAACTTATAGGTTCATTGTAAAGTCAGAAATCCCATTCTCAGAATCTGAATTAAATTAAAACTCATAATATGGCTAGGGAAGAGAGATGTCAAATTACTTCCAAAAATTGAGTTTTAATAAGTTTTAGATAATTTTAAAAGATGCTTGGTTTTCCAATATCCCTTACTGGAATTCTCAACATTTGATATTACCACTAGATTACTTTTAATTTCCCTACATTCCTATCCTTGTCCAGTTCCCCCTTTCTTTTCCTTTAAGTGGTTTTAAAAAATAAGTTTAATTTGCCATCTTTCATTTCTAAAACCATAGCTAGAAATGATTTAGAACTAATCTAATTCAATTAAATTAATTAGAACAAGGATAACCCTTGAGATTCCTATCATCATTCTTAAAGTGTAAAATGCAAGGCATTCCTATAAATATTAATTAAACTAATGTAGGAATTAAAGTGTTCTAAGCATAACAAGAACAAATACATGGTACAAGAATATTAATATAAGTTTTTAAATAATCACAAACTAGACAATGTCAAGAATTAATTTTGTCTTTTACTCTCAATTTGTTTTCACTGGATTTTTGCACATGCATTTTTTCTTTCGGTTATTACTATATTTAATGACTTCTCATTTGAGAAACTTCTTTTTAAACTGAATAATAACCAGGATCTAAGAACAATTACTGGAATAATCATTACTTGTATTTAATGTAATTATGTAGTACTGACTTCAGGAGAAGTCAAACCCAGTTATACCCAGCATCCCTGTGCTAATTGGTTTTCTCTCACAAAAATTAATAAATAAACAAAACCTCTGTTTCAAATAGTTTGTAGATTATGGCACCAATGACATTACTAATGCCAAATTAAGATGATTTGTGCTAGTTTTTTTCTTTTGTAACTGTTGTATGGCAGCATATAAAATGGTAATGAAGTAGTGCTAGGTACAGCAAAGAAAAACCCAAATTTCAACCACTCAAATCTATGAACAGTGACAACACTTCCCCAAACACATCAATAATTTACTCAGATAAAGCCAAATAGTTTGTGCTGAATGTAGAAATGGTCAAAAAATCTACTGGTGAACAGAAAACAAAAAGACAATATATTCTAACTTCACAGGATTATGTTGCCAATTTGAACAAATAAGAAGCAAAAAAATTGCTCCTCCTCAAACCAGATGAGAAAATATTCTTCCTTTGAAACTATAACCCCATCTAGTGGGATTTTTTAATAGCTGATAGGATTTGATCTTTTTATTACTCTGAGTATTTTGTGTTAATAAAGACTATCAAATGAAAGCAGGAGATTCCTAAGTTTTGTCTACGCTAGATTACTCCCTAAAGGATTCTGTCTTTGCTACATTTATGCTTACCTCATCAATTACAAAGGGTTGGCACAGGAAGGAAGCTATCTATCGTA
This sequence comes from Chamaea fasciata, assembly GCF_029207755.1. Taxonomy (NCBI): domain Eukaryota; kingdom Metazoa; phylum Chordata; class Aves; order Passeriformes; family Sylviidae; genus Chamaea; species Chamaea fasciata. The sequence continues at coordinate 56,986,338 of NW_027094089.1, forward strand.
TTACTTGGATCAGCTCTAAAAATATCCTAGTGCAACACTGTGGAAAAAAGACAGTTTATGAGATATTCGACTATAAGGAGAAAAGTACAACATAGAAATAGTTGCAGTCAATGATCCTCAGAGTAGCTCACCTGTGTGAATTTCCTTCAAAGTTGTTTTCCCTCCTTGAAATGAATAAACTGCAAGGGGACCCAAAAAGAACATAATTGTACTGTAGTGAAGGTTGGGGACTAGGCTATGATGAATTTGAGCAAAATAGTAAAGAATTCTTGCAGCTTTCACAGCTAAATTGCAGTGCGAACACATTCCACTGGTTTTGTTCCTTGTCTTTAATGACTGAAAGAAACTGAAGAATAAAAATGGCTCTTTGGTTCTAAACTCTTCTCACTGGGAACTATGATGTAAAGAGGAGGGAGAGAATGGAGGGTGTTTCTGGTCCCTAGTACTTATAGTTCATCACATTACTGTAACATATAGCTCTGGCTCAAGTCAGAAACCATGGCAAGTGCCTGCACTGCAGAATAAGCTGGCCCACCTCTTGCACACAATTGTGCCATTGATAGAAGCCTTCCTGTTTTATTGACAGCTTACTAAGTAAAGCTATCTTCATCAGCACCCTGCCAAGACAGAGCCCTCTCACAAGCTGCAGGGGTCACTTTCACAAACTCTGTTGACCCAAACAACATAATCTTCTGCATTCAAATGATTCTTTGTAATCTTTGGTATTTATTTGATCAGTAACTATGGTTATCAGCACTGACATACAATTTATCACAAATTTTCAAAAGAGCACATCCAGTAAAACAAATGGGGCAGTTTTACTTTTTTCAGACCAGCCACTGCATTCTTGGAAAGTTGGTCAGACAGTGCAACTGTGGTTTCTCTTTCAAAGGTTCTGAGTCTGTATGACTGTTAAGACTTGAGACCTAAAACTGAAGAGCAGTTATGTAGAGCTACACCAAACTTCCACCTGTCCTTGTTCCGATACAGTGTATACTTATGCAAATAGCTGAAAACACAATCATGCCAGAGGGAATCCTGACAAACTCACCCACCCTTGTGCAGCCAATGGCTTGGAAGACTTTGTACTGGTTAATAGCTCTTAATAGAGCTTTATTCCATAAACTTATGTAATTATCTTTTAAACCACTTGTAGCTTTTTAACCAAAATACCCTGTAGAAATGAGTTTAATGTTTTAGTTACAATTTGACTGGAAAAACACTTGCTTCTGTTGGTTTTAAACTTGTTTCTTGATAATCCCATTTAATGCCTTCTTTTCCTGCCTAAGAGAATATCAAGCAATAAAAGCACTTTCTTCATGTCAGTCAGGACTTTATAACTGCTATTGTACTCTTCCCTTCCCTCTGTTATCTCTCATATACGAAAGCCATTCCCTGACTCTTTTATTAATTACTTCTTTTTTGAGATGGGGATGCAACAGCATAAAGACTTAATGGATTCATGACATACTGTAGTATTTTCACTTTCTTTCTCATCTAGCTAGTTCCTAATACTTTAAAATGTCTATTTTAATTTTCAAACATTTTTGAGCATTCAGAATCACAGAATCACAGAATTGTTATGATTGGAACTGACCTTAGGAGGTCATCTAGTCCAACTGCCCTGCAAAGGCAGGGCAGGGTCACCCAGAGAAGGTAACAGGAATACATCCAAGTATTCCTTGGATTTGAAATGTCTCGAGACGGGGAGACTACAACCTTTTGGGCAGCCTGTTCCAAGTGTTCTGCCAGCTTCAATGTAAAGAATTTCTTTCTCATGTTGAGGTAAAATTTCTTGTGTTTTTGTCTAAAGCCATTGCTCCGTGTCCTGTCACTGGACACTGCTAAAAGTCCGGCACCATCCTCCTGACACCTGCCTTTGAGATATTTATATGCATTAATGAGATAGATGTCCTCTCAGTCTTCTTCAGACTAAATAAGCCCAGTTCCTGCAGTCTCTTCTCATAACAGAGATGCTCCAGACCCTAAATCATCTCTGTGGCCTCCACTGGACCCTCTCCAGTAGCTCCATATTCCTCTTGTACTGAGGAGCCCAGAACTGGACACAGCACTCCAGATGTGGCCTCACCAGGGCCGAGTAGAGGGGCAGGATCACCTCCCTTGGCCTGCAGTAAGGAAAGAGTTAATGACATTTGTAGTATGTGCTTTAAACAAACACTCGTTGTAAAACTTGTTGCATAAAACATTACTGGTCCCTAAGCACAAACAGCAAAATAAATAGTTTCAGTTCTGTCTTTGCCTAGTTGCTTTTCACTGTAACATTCTACTGCTGTATGCTATATAACTGCTGGAGTAGACCTCAATGACCACAGAATTAAGACTTGAGCATGAGTGATAGCCAAAGCCATTCCTCCTCTCCCTTTCATGCTAACAAGGAACTGACAATTACTCCTACTGAAGAGGAACTGGAAGCCCCTCCTAGCTTCGCTTCTTGTGCAAATAAGGTACTATATAAAAATTACTCAGGGAGTGAGCCAGCGCTGGTGGGTACCCAGCACCAGAAGAAGCTCTGAATGGCTAATGACTGCATGACTAATGGGATGATCCTCCATCCATTGTGGTTACTATCTTCTACTTGCACTATCTCTCTTCTTCTCCCTCTCTCTCTCTTTTCGTTATACAAGCAATTTTGCAAAATAAAGCCTGTACTATTGAACTGATGATGTTGCACATTTGGTCTCCTTTGCACCTTAATTTGGGCAGAAGATTTTAAGATCCACTGAATCATAACACCCACAGAAGAGTTGGCCACACTTTTCGTGATACACCCCAGAATCCCCTTGGCCCTCCAGGTCATAGTCAACTTGTGATCCCCCAAGACTATCAAGTCCCTTTCTACAGAGCTGCTCCCAAGTCCTTTTCTTGCAGATAGTCTTTTCTGCAGAACTGTTCTCTTCTGTAGAGCTGCAGGCACTTGGGGTTATTCCTCCCCAGGTACTGGACCCTACACTTGTCCTAGTTGAACCTCATCAGGTGTCTCTCCACCCAACTTGCCAGTGTATTAAAGTCCTGCTGAACAGCAGCATAACCTTGAATTATGCCACTTCCCCAGTTTTGTATCATCATCAAACTTGCTGACTGTACACTCTATCCCCTTTTTCAGGTTCTTGATAAACAAGTTGAAAAAGACTGGACTCAGTATTGGTCCCAGGGGAAAAAGAGTTACTGCAGGCCTCCAACTGGATTGTACTCCACTGATCATGATCCTTTGAGCTCTGCCATTTAGCCAGTTCTCGATCCACCTCGCTGTCCATTCATCTAACCCACATTTTCTGATCTTACCTATGAGGACATTATGGGAGACAGCATGAAAAGTTTTGCTGAAGTCAAGGCAGACTACATTCACTGCTTTCCCCTCATGAACCCATCTGTCATGTCATCATAGAAGGCTATCAGATTTGGTCAAACATAATTTCCCCTCAGTGAGTCCATCCAGTTCTTAGGTTACTAATAACACAACTGTGAATCGATATATTTATGATTATACCGCAATATTAAAAAAAAAAAAGGTACCTGAAAAATCTAACCTGAGAGCAAATCACAGAGACATGTCAGCTTCCAGCCTGCAAGAGTTCACTGGCTGTGCCCTTGCTGACTATAAGCTCATCTTACACAGGACACCCTAAGGCAGCAAGAGCCATGAACAGCCTCCTGGGATGGGATGGGATGTGATGGGGTGGGATTAATGAGCAGTTTTGAAGCAGCACAGCTCACCCAGCTGCCATAGCATCATCACTCACCCACAACAAGTTTCCCAGTGACACTGAAATTGGCCAGATAGAAGCTTTCAAACACAGTGTTCAGTACTAGAAAGTAAGAATTCTTTATTGCAGCATGTTTCTCACCCTTGCTCCATTTAAGTGTTGGATGAACAGAGATTTTATCATACCTTACATATTCATTAGCTATCCTCACCTCCTTGACTTTATTTGACATAGTCACACCTGTTACTGGAAGTTCTTTTATGATTCTCTGGGTTCTGTCTTCAACATCCAGTGTCCTTTTTAGGTGGTTGTTCCTCTACCCCCTGCTTTTAAGCACAGTATCTTTGTTTTGCATAACTTCTACTTTGTCAGACTTACAGAGCTGAGCTGGCATCCTGCTAACATTTGCATGACTTCTGTTTCCCTAAGTTACATCCCTTATTTATCTCTCCAAAGCTGAGAAGTTGTGTTCTGGAGTCCTTGATGAGAGTAAAGGTTGTTCTGTTGTACTATTCTAATTGAGTGAGTAAAATGCCCTTTTACTGTCCTTATAAGGAGGAGAGAGGTCAATCTGACCTGGTGCTTGTGCTGCCCTTGCTTTATTGTCTCTGATCCTGCTAGAATATCTCACAGGTTGAAGGCAACAACTATATTTTGATCCCTGTGTAACACCATAAGACCTCTAAAACCAGAAGACTAAGATATTGCAAGCAGTTTCCTGTATAAATGTAAAAACTGAATTGAAAGGGAAATTTCTGTCTCTTTTCTGTAGTAAAAATATGAGCAAAGATGTGTGACAATAAGCAAGTGTCCAAATGTAGGCACTAAACTTCTGAATATTATACATGACATAACACTAACAAAATTTTAGAAACATGCCATTGAAGTAATTTAAAAAAATCATATTTCTTTTTATATATAAAGTATTGTGCTCTACATGACAGTTACCAATTTCTATCTCCAAAAAGTACTACTTTCAAGCTGAGAATATTTGAGCCGAATATTTGAGAGAATGTTGGAGGAGAATATATATTCTCCTTTTAACCTCACTAAAACAATTGCAGTGAATCCAATCACAGTGCAACTTTATGTCTACCTACTCAGGAATATAGCTCCTATTGAATGCCATAGAAATTGGACATGCTCAGAGACAGGCCATATTCAGTTTCTTCAACTTGGCTATGACCACAGTTGTACTCTGCATCTCAAACAAGCATAAAAATCTATGAGAGAGCAAGGCTTCTTTTACATGGGCTCTAATTTCCATTAATCAGAGGTAAATCAGCTTTCCTGTTCTTCAGAAAGTACAAGATCTGTAGATTTTTATCTCTTGTCTGCTCACTTGTGTGACTACATATATATTAAATTTTTTCTGAAACCAAAATCATTCAATGCCTAAACCTGATGTTCTTCGTGATTAATACGTGTAAGATTGCAGGTTTTCAATACAAAAACTCCAGCCTTTTTAAAAGAGGCTCCAAATAAAGTTGGTAAAACCCCTTCATAAAGTAAGATAGCAGCAGTCCAGCTTCCCAGCAGCCAAGTTGCACAGCTCCTGTACTCCACTGCGAATGGTCATGTTCATCTTGATCCTCTGTACTTCTAAAAGTAGCTGGTATCATGATTTCCTAATCAAGATGGCATTATCTCCCCTACTGTGAAAGTGACAAATATGGAACTTTGGTGGCTTGATGGATTGGGTGCCATGGCAACTGTTATCAGATACCATATCTGGGGTTTAATGCCATGGAACACCTGCACTGGGAGAGGCTGCTGGCGTCAGCTGCCAGGGCTCTGTATTGCCCAGAGACCGTTGTGATGCTCTAGGGCCTTGACCTGGCTTGTGAGGACATTGAAGGAATGCAGGGCACTGGGATGCCCACTCTTGGGAGAGAAGTTCCTTCAGGAGTCAGCATCTTCCCTGGATGCCCCTGGCAGACCTGTGGCAGCGGATACCAAAGACAGCAATGAAGATCCTTCTGGAGAAGAGAAGACCAGTTTCCAGCCTCTCAGAAGACTGCCAAGCCTGGAGATGAAGGCTCTGCAGAGGAGCAGCTGGGCCTGGCCCAAGCAGAGGGCTCAGTGGAGCAATGCTACCCAGCAGCCGGACAGTCTGGAGAAGGAGCTCCTGCAGCAGAAGGGCAAGGACCAGCTTGCCTCCCTGACACGTTCTTGGCAGGTCAATGACAGACCCAGACATGTGAGTGCCAAGGACAAGATGGGATGGCATGGAAAAGGGGAACAAGCCTTTCACTTCCTGGGGCTAGCTGCAGTGCCACGTGGCTGCAGTCTCATCATCTCCCATCCCAGCGGCCACCACTGCCAGGTCCCCAGCAGATATTTGCTGGTAGTAGCTAGGCAAACCATACAAATCACAGAATCACAGAATAGTTGGAAATGACCTTAGGAGGTCATCTAGTCCAACTCCCCTGCAAAGGCAGGGTCACCTAGAGAAGGTTACAGAGGAATGTGTACAAGTGGATTTGGAATGTCTCCTGAGAGGAAGACTCTATGACCTCTCTGGGCAGCCTGTTCCAAGTGCTCTTCCAGCCTCAATGTAATGAACATGAGGAAGAACTACTCAAGAATTCCTCCCTCTCTCTTTCCTCAGCTACGAGGTGAATACAGTTCTCGACCTTAGGCAGCCAGAGCTGACAGGTTTGTTGGAGACAGAGGCCATCCAGGGCATGAAGAAGGTGCTGGAGGATGTTGAAGCCCATGTTTCTAGTGAGCCAGAGACCTTGGCTGAGGAGGACTGGGAGTACAATTTGACAAAGAGCAATATGAGATGTCTGAAGATGATGATGAAGAGTCCAATGTCCTATGAGATGTCTGAAGAGAACCAAAAACATCCAGTGCCCTTGAGGAGGCTGGAAGACTGCAGCAAAAGCCAGGTGTCCTGAGATGTGCTGAAAGACCACAGTGGCCAAGATCTGTTTCAACATGAAGATGATGAGGGCACAGCAGCATTAGGAGAGAGTTACAGGTGATGCAGAAGGTAAGGGTAACCCAAGTTCTTATTAAAAGATCCTTTTGGGTGAAATGCCACTAAATAATTGGTGTTTGTAAATATACACTTGTAGGGTTTATCATAGAACAATTCAGTTGCAAAGCAAAACAGGTATGTAGCAGTTTTGGTTAGTATTATCTCTAGTAACATAACAATAAGAACGCATTGCAATATGAAAATGCAACAACGTCACCCAAGGACACACACAAGGAAAAAGAAAGAGAAAGCACAAGAATGTGAAGAACAAAAAAAAAAAAAAAAAAAAAGAGAGAGTCCTAGAGTGTGTAGCTCTTACCACCCACAGGCTCTTCAGCAAGCCTTGGCTGCTGAGCAATTGCAGCCAAAGAGGTTGTTGTAGAACTAATCTGTTGCGTGGTGGGAGAGGTACCAAAGAACTGGTGGGGAAAAATCCCCAGGAAAATCTGCTGAACACCAAGTCTATTTGGTTTATAGTCAGGTTCAGGTGGGAACACCCAGGTGTCCAGGTACCCACCCCAGGGCAGGGAGCTTCACATTGGATGATGTCATGTTGTGGATCACTGGACAGTTTGGGTGCCCTTGACATCTTCTGAGAAAATGCAGTTGCTCAAGACAACACAGGTATCCAAGATAACACGTGTCCAAGACAACACAGTTGCCTACAACCACGGCAGCAGAGTCAATTATGGCCCATTATGGCCCATCAGCCCTATGACCCTCAGGCCACATATGAATGTCTCCAGTACTTGGGGAGGTGTGGGTGGGGATTGTGGGAGGAGGGGAGGAGAAAGTACAGGGAGGGGCAGGAGGCACAGGGGAGGATGATGGTTTGTGTAAGGGAGAACAACTCAGCATGACAAGAGGCACTATCCTGTCTCCACAGGATTATTTTCTATCTCACTCATAGCCTATCAGTCACTCTCTGTCTTACCACATCAGTGCCTAGCCACTACACAGTCAAAAGCTCAACTCTTCTGTCTTCAAGGGCTTCAACAAACCTCCCCAGTCTCTGCAAATGGGAAATGTTTCAAGTCATTACCCAGTAGCCTCAGTTCAGTTCAGTCTCCCACAGAGTGACAATAGCAACCCTCAGATCATATCCCTGCCGTGGGTGGTCACATGGACGCAAAGGATGACCCAACCACATCCAAGAGTTCAGCATTGCCCCAGCAAGAGCAGGCCTGGCCCAGCTGTCCCACAGAGAAGCATCCAGCTCCGGCCAGCAGCAGCAGGCACACCAAAGCTGGCCGCTCATCATATCTACCACTCCTTGGGAAGAGCCGTCAGTGCCATCCAGCCCCTCAGCATTAACACCCTGCCGTGACAGCAGCAACACTCACTGTTCAGGGGGGCACTTGGGACTGTGTGCAGGGTATTTGTTGGCACTGTGGTCCATGAAAGCAGCAGTGCCTGGCTGCCAATGCTCTGCCAGAGCCTGGAGATGACTGCTCTGTGCACCAGCACTGTCTGAGAGAGCAGCGTAGGGTGGCATGGCACAGATGGATGTAGGGACAGCACCTCAGGCATCCAGCCGTCCCAAGGGCAGCCTCCTCGGGATACTCTTGGCCATGATTTATTGAGATCAGCATACAATTCACCTTCAGACAATTTTGTTAATTCGTTCTTCCACTTAGAAATATTTTGTTCAAACAGTGTTGCAGGTGTTTCACACTTCACAAAACTTCATTAAACTATGTGAAAAAAATTAGATCATGTTCATATTTTTAACATGAGTATTTTGTCAATATTTTATACTTGTTCTTCAATAAAACAGGTAATTTAAGTCCATTAACTACAAAAAATGGATTAAAACACAAAAGACTTGCAGATACCTAAGCTGAGATAAAGTGCAGTTTTAAATTTCAGAGAATACTTTTATTATCTCTAAGCAGGTGACTAGCTACTGCCAGATAAAAGAATTATATCAGAGAACTATCTATACAATTTCTAGTATCTTTTTAAAGTAGAAATAGCTAACTTAGAAATCTATAAACCAAATGACTAATTAGAATTCTTTTCCCGAAGATGACCTATTTTCACTTACCAACACTTTCAGCTGACATTTCAACAGTCACTCAAGTTCATTGTATTTTTACAACTCTTAACAGTTTTGATTAGCTGAATAGCATTCTCTAATAAACTCTATATCTTTGTTATTAATGAGCCCTCCAGATAGCTTAAAAATACTGCAAAGAATACTCTAAAAAGCATAGAGCAAAGAACTGAGAGGAACTGTACTAGTAAAGTCTCTTCATAAACTGAGTATTTATTCCTTTGCTTTGTTTCCACTTATTTGGATAACCAGCTCCTAATAAGGATTATATATGGAGCTCAGCATGTGAACAAAACTGTTCTCTACCTTTAAATTCCGTATGCAACAAGGACATAAAGTAGCGGTCTGTTGAGCCCAAATCAATAGCCATTACAGCTGATCATTTGATGTTGGTTTGTATATGAAGTGGATTAAATACTTCAGTGATATATGTAAATATTTTAAAGGTGAAATTTTCAACATATAAAGATGAATTAAAATAATGCATTTTACATGAACCTCATGTGATAGACAGGTTTCTGGCTGATACATCAAGCTGATAAAAATTCATACCTTTCTGACTGAGGAATATGTTTGAATTGAAAAAAATTCTCATCCTTTGGAAGCCTGTTAATAAAAAAACCCTAACAAACCAACAACAAAGCCCAAACAAACCAACAACAAAATGCAACACTGAAAACTCTGCAGGATAAAGTCCCTCACCTTTCAAGTCAGTAAAAAAATGGTTAAGTCATGAAAAGAGCAAAAATGTTACTATATTTCATGGTAATTATTTTTGAAGAAATGAAACTTTCGTAAGAGCTTCTAGGCTACTAGAACAAAAAAAAAAAAAAAAAAGAAAGCAAGCATGAAAATCTACACACATTTGGCTTGGGCTGGAAAGGAGATGTAAATAATATATATTGATTTAATAATCCCTATATAATAAGAAAAATAAATTGGTGTGTCCATTTAGTTCACAGTAATCAGTTTTCCTCCTAAAATGGTGATGCCTTTAAACAAAATTGTCCTTTAAAAGAAGGTCATATAAAGAAAAGCTTTTAAGTCAATGCACATTACTTTGAGAGAAAAGAATGTTTGTTAAATTACTGGATAATGAATCATAGACAAATTCCACAATGCACTATATTTAGGAGATATATGGTTGGTATACACTGACAAAATAGTCAGACAGCAAACAGCATTTTAAATTAACCTTTATTGTTCTAGCAAACTGAAAATTTTGATCCTGCAACCAGCTTGGTACCTAGCAGTGAACAGTTGAGGAATGAGTTGAGGAAAGGCAGCAGCTTGACTCCAGTAGCATATCCAGATGGAAGGATGTTACTGCATATCCTTCTGCAGGATATGAAAGCCTGGTGCTGGCCAGGTGGGAACATTTTGAGCTCTCTGGTGAAGAGCTTATTCCAGATGGGCAACTGGTTGACTGTATTGATGTTCCAGGGTCAGTCAGTAGCTGCAACTTTTACTATGCTGCCTCAAAGTGCCCTGTTTGTGCACACCTGGTGAGATAACCAGTTCTGCTTCTAGTGATGAACCTGGGGCACTGCTAACAACAACCAGCTAGACTTGCAGTACTCCAGTGAGAGAAAACTGAGCTTGCCATTGCATCTGCCCGGTGACAAAAGATCAAGGGCTTCAGAAAGGTTTAATTGAGGCACACAGAATACAAGGTGAATGAATTGGAACACGCTCACTTTGTGGATCCAGCAGGACCAGGGCAATGACTGTCCCCTGTACTCAGCACTGGTAAGGCCACACCTTGAATCCTGTGTCCAGTTCAAGGACATTGAGATGATGGAGCATGTCCAGAGAAAGCCAACAGAGCTGGTGGAGAGTCTGGAACTATACAAGTCCAATAAGTAGTGGCTGAGTGAGCTGGGGTTGTTTAGCGTGGAGAAAAGGAGGCTCAGGGCTGACCTTATCACTCTCTGTAACCACCTGACAGGAGGGTGCAGCCAGGTGGGGGTCAGTTTCTTCGCCCGGGCAACCAATGACAGGACAAGAGGACACAGGCTTAAGCTATGCCGGGAAAGGTTTAGGTTGGACGTTAAGAATTCTTCACAAAAAGGGTGACCATACATTGGAATGGGCTGTCCAGGGAAGTGGTGGAGTCACTGACCATGGAAGTGTTTAAGGAAAGACTCGATGTGATACCCAGAGCCATGGTCTAGGTGACAAGGTGGTGCTCGGTTGTAGGTCGGACTCGACGACCGCAGAAGCCCGTTCCAACCTCAACGATCCCCGCACGCCGGCGAGCAGCCGGCACGCGCGCGCCTCCGTTCGAGCCCGCCTCAAGTGCGGGGGCGGTCCGGCGCGAGGGGGGCGGGGCCGCGCGGTCACGTGAGCCCGGGAGGCGGTCGCAGCAGCGACCTCACCAGGGTCATGGTGGGACGGACATGAGCCCCGAGCCGGAGCCGCCGCCAGCCCTGAACCGGGCGGTAAAGGACGAAGAGAAGGAGAAGGAGGAGGAGCCGCCGCCGCCGCTGCCGGCGTCGCAGCCGTCGTGGGAGGGCGGCGGCGGCGGCGCCAGGTGGGGCGGCTGCATCATGCTGGTAAAGAGGGTCGGCCTGACGGCGGGCGGCTGTGTCGCGGTGAGTGCAGGGTGGGAGCGGGGGCTCCGCCGAGGCGGCGGCGGCGGCCGCCTGCGGATCCTGCCGGCCCTGAGGGCGGCCGGGCGCTGCGTGCTGTGCCGGGCGGCGCGTGGGTCTCCGCGGCCGGCCCGCCCGTCAGGGGTAGCTCCCCCCCAGGTGCCCACTGAGACGTTTCCTGGAGCGTCCTTCCCCTGCATGCCTTAAAGAAATTGGGGTGCGGCGGGTTCTTCGGGTCGGCCCTGCCCTTCCTTGCCCTGCCTGTCCGTGACAAGTCCCGGTACACTCGTTACAATTTTGTCCCGGGCGGAGTAACCTGAGAAACCGCACCTGTGAGCATGTGACTGTAAATAAGTTTTCTTTTAAATTATGTGAACCCTAGGTCCCAAGAAGGTAAAACTTCAGTTTTCCTTAGGAGCTCTTGGAGGTGCTCCGTCTTGGGTCTAACCCACGGGGTTACTGTCTGCAGTTTTTGTAAGTTTCTGTGTTTTCTGTTTCATCTCTTCACACTAAGCACTGAGATACTGTTGTGCGAAAAAAGGAGCTGAAAGGCAGTGAGTGATCCGTGCGCTCGCCGCAAAGTCGCGTTGGTAAATGTAGCGGTGCGTAATTGCTTTCTGAAGAAAAAGGCTTAAACCTTTCCTTCAGTACGTCAGTGTGCTCACAAGGTGCCTTAAAACCAGATCAGAGATCATGAGCTTTCTGCTGTAGATGACAGGTGACTTGTTCCAGGCAGGATGGTGCTGGCTGAGGCGATATAACCCATCCCGTTTGTTTGGAGTTAGCCCAGAGATCAAGATGGAGTAGAAGAACTTAGGGCAAGACGCAAAGTAATAAAACAGGTGACCCTGGCACTGACAGTTTTTAAAGGAGTACAGGTGCAAAACAAGGCAATGCCTTACCATGCCAAATCTTTTTCAGCAAATTGAAATGACATACATTTTTTTGCATCTGAATTGCAAGCTGTTAATACCTTTTCTTGGGGTATATTTATGTTCATGTGTACCTGAATAATTTAGTTTACTCACAAAGTTGGATATGCTGAAAGCATTGCATATGCCAAAAGTTATAAAACAGTGCTAGGTTTGTGTCAGGGAGCCAGCATCTCCTTTGTGTGTTACCTGTCCTCCCGCAGATAAGCATCTCTGCTATCAGAGATAGTGTGCTGTTTTATGTGAAGGTGAAGAGGTATTTTTAGCTGAACATTAACAGTGTAGCATTAATGTGATACCCTGGCTAGAGATGTAGAGTATAAAAAAAAATCTTGAAACCATCTGTTTGATGCACATACATTCTTTCTACCTTCCTTGTATTTGATGAAGATTTTAAGGTACTTTTAGTGGATGATTAACGCAGTGTAGAAAAATGTTGTTCTATTGAATTCGTTAGTAATTTCTTTTATGTAAGTTAAATCCAAAATGACTGCCTCACACTTCTTATAGTGTATCACTAATGTATTTGAGTCTTTCAGTTGTCTTTTAGAAATGGTTATGCTCTTTAAAAAGCAGGTTAGACTCTTCTAGAAGTGCAGCTGATGTCTGCTGTGTGGTAGAATTGCTGTTCCACGTTTGTGTACAGCAGCTCCCATTAAAGAGTCTAGTGTATATGGGATGCAGTAACCCAATCCGAAGTCAGACTACAAAAATATCTCTGAAAAAGTTTTGAAAAGTCAATGTTTTAGTTAAGAAACAAAAGTTTTCAGTTTTATCAGCTCAGAAGAAGAGCTATGGTGGAAGAAAGAGGATTGATCTCACTATATAGAAGAAAAACAGTTGAATTTTTTGATGCGTGAATAAGGGCTAGGAAATAGAAGGTATGGATAGGGAAATTTAAAAAGAAATCAAAGAACTGATTTCTTTCTCTAATTTTAAAAAGTAAAACTCAAATGGAAGTTAAATCCATAACTGACAAAAGCTCTAACCTGTTTTTTTATTAATGGATGGAATTTTGGTAAAGTTGGATAAAGTGTTAAAAATGCTTTTGAGTACTTAATATATGCTCTTCTGTAAGCTTGAAAATTTAGCTCCAAAGTGACATAAATTCTCAGTTTGGTAAAATGATCTGAGGTTTGGTTTTCTGAGTGTTTTTTTGTCCCTTCCCTCTTAGTTGTGCCCTTGGAGGACTTTGTATTCCTCTAAAGCATCCCGTACAAGGCAGAAAGGCATAGGGCTCTAGCCTTATCTCAGTAGTGCAGTTATATCATGTTAGGGTCTGCATCTGTTCCTGACTGAACAGTTTGTTTTGTAGTTGCAGTTCCTGCACCTCCCTGTGATTCTCACGTGGTTGTCATATTGCTACAACTCTCACTGCCTAGACTTTATTGAAAGAGCTTATGCACAATAAACTATGACGGGCTGGATCATGGCTTTAGATATAGTTGCAGTGATCTGTTTGGTGTCAGTGGGAGTACATCCTGGCACGTGGAAGAGGAAACTTGTTGCTTGAACTGGTGCTGAAGAAATAAATCCAGAAGTGAAATTTTTGTGAGCTGCGTCTTTGGTCTGTGAAGAATGTCTTAATTTTTCATTTTTATTTTTACTCTTTTTTCACGTTGGATCAGTAAGCCAGAGTGGAAGAGTATGACCAAGTCTGTCAGGTTGTGTAAGTCTTACTCCATTTACCCCTCCAGCTTGGGTGTAAGAAGCTTTTGTTTTTTGATGTGGCTGTAACTAACTTCACCTTGTTGCATGCATTGGCCTCACTGAATTGAAGAGCTGAAATACAAATGCTGAACAAATGACTTCTTATGAATTGAGTTACTGCCTCAAAATTAGTAAGAACAATAATATGTTCAACTGAATTCCAATGGAATTAAATATTTTTTCTTGGCTGTAATACCGTGACTTCAGTGAGCCTCAGAAATTAAGTAAATGCTGCCATGGGACATTTTGTTAGCTGTTGTGCAATCTTGTTACCTCTGAATTATGAACACTGGTAATACAAAACTTAGCATGGCGTTCAAAATATTTGCTCTATGCATATCATTTCTGTGCAACCTATTGTCGGTAAAATGTCACACTAAGGAACCTTTTCAGCAAAATACAGTGTCATGCTGCCTAAATAAAGTGCTTTTGTGGGAGAAGTCCTAAGTAGGGTGTGGAATTAATCAGACGTTAGTTTCATGTTCTTGGACACTGTAAAATGCTTCAGCTATGATGAAGCCCAAGGCCTTTATATATTTTGGAAAGATAATATAAACATTCTGAACTGTACATCTTGGAAGTTTGCCAGCCTTTATTATTTAAACTATTTTACACAGTGAAGCACAACTGTGTTTAACCAAAGAATTACATGTTCTTGCCCTTAGTGTTAGCATTTTACTTCTTTATACTCCGTAAAGAATACAGCACAGTAAAGCTAAGGCAGTGTGATTTAATGTTATGAGACTTTACTGAAACAGGTTGGCGTTCAGTAAGCTGGTTTCTTAAATTTCTTGCTTGTAGAATTTAAATTTTATTCTTGGTGGTAAAAACATTGTTAATTTGTCAGTTTGGGTGTTTAGTCCTTTGTGGAGCACTGTTTTCTCCCACGCAGGGTATTTTTACTGTTAAATCTGAGTAATTAGAGATGAGCAATATTGCCTTCTCAAGACTGCCAATATCATTCTAAATCTTCTCATCCTGTTACACTGACATTAAGTCTGAACTGTTACCAGGAATGTTTAGCTGTCCTTTTTAAAAACAAATGTCTCTGGTTTATATTTTTGCTGAGAAGGCACTTCTGCTGTTACAAATCTACTATTACTGATGCTATCAGTGTGGACGATGTTGTGTCCAAGTACTTCCAAGAGAAGTACTGTAGGCTCGAGCAGGAAAAACTTAAATTATCACTAATTATCATAGCTACATAATTAGCTATGAAGATCCAAACCTAGCCTACTGGACAAGGAGTTTGAGTTAACTGTCTGCCCCACGGAGAAGCGTGTGTATTAACTAAGCATCCAGGGCTTTTTAGAGGAATTTCTCAGTGTTGTACGTATTTCTAAGTTTTACAAAGAAAACTTAAACAGATAATTTGACTTCCAACTTGCTGTAGTATAATTTGCTGGTTATATGTTATTTCTGTATGAAATAGTTTAAT
Organism: Chamaea fasciata; assembly: GCF_029207755.1. Classification (NCBI taxonomy): domain Eukaryota; kingdom Metazoa; phylum Chordata; class Aves; order Passeriformes; family Sylviidae; genus Chamaea; species Chamaea fasciata. The sequence goes on from NW_027094089.1 coordinate 57,001,776, forward strand.
TGAGCAATGAGGTACTGTCCAGAGCAGAGCTTTCAGAATGTGGCAGGATGTACAGCAATTGTTTTCTTGGCTGGTCTTCCTACCTCGGTGGCCTCAGCCATGAAGACTGAACCAGAAATGGTCTTCATGCTTTACGTTCCTTGGAAGATACCTGCTTCTAAACTTGTGCAGTCTAAACTTAAACAGGAATGTGTTCCCAGAAGGAAATGCAGTATGGCAAGACATTTTTGACCTCAAGAGTAGATTGTGTGAAGTGCCACTTATTTTCTTGTATTTTAGTATAAGGAAGTAGTGGCAATTTTTTCTTAACACCCTTCATGTCACTCCCAGTTCAGTGAATCCTGTTTGTATCTTTCTGCAGATGTTTTTATTGCAGTGTGGGCGAAGCTGCTTTAGCATTCCTCCATACCTTTGGTAGTGTTTTTATTTCTGTAGATCTCCTGTGCTTCTGTAAAATAGACTATTCACCTATGCATATTGCTTAAAGTTTCTGAATGGAGCAGTCATGTGATAAGAGGAGGATCTTTATGTAGAGTTCATAAAAATGATTAGAACATCAGAAAAAGAGGATTGGCAAGGCAGGCACATCACATGTTAATGCAGTGCTATAATGATAATCTTTTCCTAGCAGGGGAAGTTCTTTTGATTGTGCTTTAGTAAGCTACTGCTGAATGCTAGACTAATTTCTTTCATTGAACTCTTTTTCCAGGATCACATTCCTGTGTTGTAATCATCCTGTATGTGGAACTAAAATTGTTCCTGTTTGCATTGCTTAAATTAATATACATTAATTTCAATCTGCCACTTAATTTGTTCCATGGATTCCACGAACTTTTGTTGTTCTTTACCATTGCCCTATAACTCTTCCAAAGTGAATTGCATTTTGTCATCAATGAACTTTGTCACTTCCCTTTCATCCTGTTTTACAGCTCACTTCTGAATGTGTTGAATAACACAGGTGGTAGGACAGGGCAGTAGGAGTCAACTGGTAATGTTGCTATGCTGTGTGAACAAATTGCAGTGGGTTTATTTTTTAGAATTGTTGTGGTGTTTTTTTAATTTTTTTTAAAAATTTTTATTTTTTTTTAATTTTATTCTTTTTTTGTGTGGGGGGGTTTGTTTGTTTGCTTTCTTTTTCTTTTCAATTTTTCTGAAGAGTTTGCTTGCTTTGAGAGCCTTTAGCGAGCATCTTTGAGTATGTTTACTGAATTTTCAGAAGGCTTACTGATGTGATCTGCCTTGTCTATGCATTTGCTTTTGAGAACTCCATGAACTTTTAAAGGCACAATTTCTCTTTGCAGAATCTTCACAGGCTTTTTCAATTTGAAAGAGTTGTTGTTCTGATACTCTAGACCTGTGCAGTATGATTTAGCGAAGCTTTCTGTTGAAAAAGTGTGTCATGATCTTCCAGTCTAGATACAGATCTGCTTAAGATGTTTGTTTTGCAACTGAAATACAAGTTTGGACAATGTATAATCTGAATTAGTTATGATTTATATTGCAGCTCACAAGGCATACCAAAAATGCTGTGCTGGATTGGAAATCACTTTCACTTGTGTTCTATGTATTTTTGGACTGAATTTTTGCCAGTTCCAAGAAATGGAGCATTTGTGGTGAACAGTTGGAATTAAGGTGGATCCAAAATGCTTCTGTGTGAAAATTAAAGAAAATAGTCAGTAGAAAGAGATAAACATGCAGTGTCCCCAGAGAACTACCTGGGTAATATGTGTGGAAGAAAGAGAATCCATCATGAAGTGAGATGGGTTGGTGGCATAATACTTGTGCAAGAATGAACTAAAATGATTAAATAGTCTCGTAGTGAGACATACTGGAAAGTATGACATACAGGAAAAGTTTGCATTTGAAATGGTTGTATTTTGGGGGAAACTAATAAAATAGTAGTGAAGCTAATTGTGTAAAGGGAATGAATTTTATAATTTGTCATGAACTTCAAGATCTGAATGATTCATAAATGAAAGCATGTTTCTTGGAGTGTTCTACTGATTCTGTTAGTTCAGTTCTTTTATTCCTTGAAAATATCGGAGTTGACATAGTGGGCTGCAGTGCAGGTGGTAGTATAAAAAATGACTATTTGACTCAGTTAATTTTTGTAGGGGAAAATGTTTCTGTAGACACTTAGAAAAAGTAATAAAACTCATACTAATTGATTTGAATGTAGTTTTGTATATTGTAGGACAGTGAGTGCTCTTTGCAAAGGTATGTCTGTGCTGCAAGTAGAACGAGTAACTAGCAGGCTCTCCTACTGCCTGGTGGGAAGGAATTCCCCGGAGGATGGTGGTAGGGGGACAAAGGCAAGTTCCTGTGATTTGTCAGTTCAGAAGTTCAGTTTGAGTTTGGTTGTTATCTGCTTGAAAGATAATAGGATTATGTAACTGAAAAGGTACTTTAGGGAGATACCTTCCTTTTCAGGACAGGATCAGCTGAGCAGGTTGTCTAGGGCTTTTCCAGTTGAGTATTGAAACAAACCCTTCATATCCAGCTCTGCTGCTTCACCCTTATGGAAGGAAAAAAAACCCTGCTGTATTTCTCCAATTCAATCTTTTGCTTAATTTGCCTAGCAGGGGTATGTGGCCCTCATTAAAATAGGAAAAATTTGAAAAAGTGTTCTGGAAGACTTCAGGATTTGAACAGTGAGTAGTGATTTTGTTCTTTAAAAAGCACTTTTCTTCAGAGAAGTAAACAGTTAGGCATGCTTGAAATTGATGTTAAAGTGCTTTTACAGGGATTCAAACAATTTTAATTATTACATTACAGATTTGAATTAACAGATAAATAGTTACCTAAAAACTGCATGAATAATAAATAATGCCTGTTGTTGGTTTGCTCTGCAGATCTGGTATTGGCTGTAAGATTGCACTTTGCTGTGGAGCATTTAGGTTGAATTGTACAACCTGTTCTTCAAAATGTGTTAGATAAGGCATTCTTACTAATACTAGAATGCATTTCCCTCCTCCTTTCTATAAGCAATTATTAGCAGCTGGATTTATCATTCTGATGTTTTTTCATGGATTTATTTAAGTTCAACAGCTGTTGCTCTTTGAAAAAAAATTGTACTGACTCCCAGTAGTTATCAGAGTTTCCTTCAAATTAACTTTCGTATTTATTGTGACTCCAAGAAAGGCAGAGGAAAAAATGATTTTTTAGAATAGGGCAGTGAAAAGAGGCATTGACGAAGCAAAAGTGTCAAACTGGAGAAATAATATATTTTGTTAACACTTCTAGGACAGATTTTATGATGATGGCCTCAAACTTGTATTGTTAAGCTTTTGAAATTAAGTAATGTTTTTCTCATTAATGATTGTGCAAGTATAAAACCTCGATAAACAGCTGTATTTCAAGCCAGTTACAATGTTCATGAATAGTTTCTCAGCCCACACACAGGTCTGTCACATGAAGATGATCCATGTGAGTAGAAAATAAGCCCATAACAATTTTAGGGCTTTCTTGATGGCACTTACTTATAACACTTCTAATTTTGCGGCCAGTAAATGAGGCAAGCAACTTGTATGTTAACCATATCTGCACTATTTCTGAAATTCTTTTGTTGCCTAGAAGGCTGACCTGAAACAGAGACTGGACAGAGCTAGAGAATAAAACAGGTATTTATTGAAAGGCCTCCAGGATCCACCTTGAACAGGACCGAAGCCCGACCAAGGCTGCACCCCGAGTCCACTACAAACACTACACCAAAAAACCTGCCTGGTCACGAGGTCTTACATTTTTATCAGTTTTGGTCCATTTGCGTATTGGGGTTTAATTGTCCAATTACAGCTTCAGGTTGTGAGGTCCCATCCTTCTTGTTCCTCCCTTCAGTCCACCATTGTTTGTGTTTTTCGGACCTGAGAGTTGTCCTTGGTGTTCAGCAAAAAGGAATTTGTTATGTCTACCTACCCTGTGAAGAAAGCTTACTGACACTTAATATGATGCTCAAAGCTACATCCCTAGGTAACATAGAATCTGCAAATATGAAAGCTAAAGCTTAAGGCATCACTTTTAAAACCTTTTTAATCATAAGGAATTCCCATATTTAATCATAAGGTTGTTCCCATATTTTTTATTCAAGAAGTCTAAAGGTCCTTGTGTTTCAAGGTTTATTACCATTTTTTACATACTCAAAGTTCTTTGTGTAAATTGCATGGTGTTTTGTTGATGGCTGTTTTCTCAATGCAGAAATGAGCTTCACCCAGTAGTACTGATACAGTTTTATGATGAAGGCAAGTGTGAAGTGTTTTTAGAAAACTCTTTGACTATGAACTGAGTAAAGAGTTTTTGTTGCTTTTTTAATCTGTGGACTAGGCTGTTTACATGATTAATCATAAACTATTTTGTTTCCTTAAAAAATAAGTTGATGCTTGATTAAAAATTGGAAGCTTCTGTGGTAGTTTTTGGGAACTACAGTAAAGATGAACATTCAGAAGTAACTGTCTTTATCAGTCCATTTGATAATATCAGTGAATTTTCCTGGTTTCATGATTTTAGTTTTCCAATGCAGCCTTTAGCACAAGATTTTTAATTAATCTAGGGATTTAGGACACTGTAAAGAAAACTGAAAATCATCAGCCACAATCAGTGCAGATCATAGATTGGTAATGGTAGTATATTTGACACAGAATGTTTGTCTTAGTTTTAACAGGTACATGTTCCGTTCAAGATCTGAATTTTAGTTTTCCAGGTCATGGCTTGAATCCAAAAGGCTGTGGTGGTTTCTGTTTTTTTTTTTTAGTAGGTCAGTGCATCTAACTGTAAGCTGCATGGTACTGCCAGAAATGATTGGCAGACTGTTTTAATCTCCTTGCATGTCTTTGAGTATGTATGTGCATCATCTTTCTGCTAATATAAATTTCAGATCAAATTTGCGTGTAATAAAAACATTATTGAAAAACTCCAAACACTCCAAAACTTCATTTTTCATGGCATTAGAAATATTTGCTAAATACAGACTAGATATTTATGATGTAGCATCATGCTTAGTGATATAAGGTTGTGAGAGAAGTAAAGTAGATGCAGGGGAAGGTCTGGGGAGTCTCTTACCTATTCTACTGTAAAATTTGCTTTTTACAGAGGAAAGTGCTATGGAAGGGGTTTTCAGACTTCAGTGTAATTTGTGTGAAGTGCTAGTCTGACTGAAAGACATCTTAGCAAAAAATAGTCATAAAATTGTTACCCTATTACCTTATGTAAAAGTACTTACAGACTTATTCTATCATGAGAATTTTAGGGTTTTTTACCCCCATAGCCTTTGGAGTCTTTGCTATTTAGAAATTAAAAATTGCATGGTAACCTATGGAGACATATTAATAATACTTGAAGGTTATTAGCCTTCCAGAGATAATCTTTGATTGTCATGGACATTGATCTATGATATCATATTGTTTCCCAGGAGAAGGAGAACTGTTTTCTTCAAATCTTCATGCTCTGAAGCAAGCTGCAATGTAGAAAATAAATTTGAATCTTATTACCTAGAATACACTGTTGCTACTGGTTTTAGTAAACTGACAGATCTAAAAATTCTTATAGATCTATGCATTTACTGTTTAAACAATAGGAAGTTCTTTACAGTTTTTACTACAGACAGTTAGCTAAAATGACTCTTGTAGTGCAAGCATTTTCAAAACGTGTCATTTCTACCAATTCAGGTGAAAGTTTTTGAGCAGGGCAGAAACACCAAATGTGTCTGTAGTCTACCTTCATCCTAGGTTGTCTTGACATTTTTTGTGTTCAGTGATAGATCCTGAGTTTCATGTTCACCCTGCTTTTCACTTGCTGAAATGAGTTGGGTTGATGTTTATCACCGGTTAGTGTCTCTTCAACTGAATTCTGTATTATTAAATTGCACTATTCTGTTGGAGTGTAATGGCCTTGGATTGGCAGGAAACACTGAAAAACAGTTGTCTACAGGACAGTTCTTAGGAGAAAGTTAAAGTAATTTTAGAACAAAAAACTATGTAAAACAGTTATTATGCCAAGGGGTATTCAGAAAAGAAAACATCACAGAATGGTTTTGATTGAAAGGAACTTTGAAGTTCCTTAGAATCATTGAATTCCAACCCTTCCACTAGTGGAGAAGATTCCACCCGCTAGATAAGCTACTCAGGGCCCCATGCAGCTAGCCTTTAACACTTCCGAGTATGAGATGTCCACAACTTCTCCAGGCAAATTGATGTAGTGCCTCGGTATTTGTTAAGTAAAGAATATCTTCGTAATATCTAATTTAAATCTCTCCATCTTTTGCTTGAAACCATTCCTCTTCTATTACATTCTGCCCATGTAAAAGGTCACTCTTACTTTTTTTAACATCACTCTTTTGGAAAAAGACCTCTTCAAGCAGTGAGAGTCCACAGAGGTCTCCCTGGAGCCTTCTCTTCTCTTCTGGGAGTCTGAACAACCCCAGCACTCCCAGCCTGTTTTCATAGGAGAGATGCTTCAGCCTTCGAATAACTTTGTGGCCCGCTCTGGACCCACTATTACAGGTCCATGTCCTTCTGTTCTCATGGCTCTGGAGCTGGACACAGTGTTACAGATGTGGTCTGGTGAGGGCAGAGTAGAAGGTCAAAAATCCCCTCCCTTCATTTGCTGGCTACTCCTCTTTTACTGCAGCCCAGGATGTGGTTTGCCTTCTCGGCTGTGAGTGCACATTGCTGGCTTATGTCCAGCTTTTCAGCCGCAAGAACCCCCAAGTCCTCCTCAGGGCTGCTCTCTAATTCTTCTCCCAGTCTGTATTCATGTCAGGGACCTAGGTGCAGCACCTTGCACCCTGACCTGTTAGACTTCGTGAGATTCTCATGGGCCCAACTCTCAAGTTTGTCCTGCTCACTGTGGATGGCAGCCTGTCCCTCCACTGTGTCAGTGGTACCACACAGCTTTGTGTAATCTGCAGGCTTGCTGAGGCTGCACTCAGTACCACTGTCTGTGTCATCAGTGCAGATATTGAAGACCCCTGGTCCCAGATTAGAACCCTGAGGGATACCACTCATCACCAGCCTCTACCTGGACACAGAGCCATTGACCACAGCTCTCTGGCTGCATCCATCCAGACAATTCCTTATCCACCAGAGAGTTCACACTTCAAATCTATGGATCTCCTCTTTGGAGATAAGGATGTCACACGGAGCTGTGTTGAAAGCTTTACAGAAGTCTAGCTAAATTACATCTGTTAGTCTCCCTTTGCCAGCCATGGCTGTCACAGCAGTGAAGGCAGTGACACTAGATTGTTCAGCACCTTTGCTTAAATCTTTTGGGAAGAAAGCAAGCAAGCAAACAGCAGTTCTGGTTGAATATGCCTTTTCCAAGGGTTCTGCCCATTTCATCTAAATAAAAAGATTTCGTTAATCTCATCTGGGACCAAATAATTTGATCTTGAATGGCAGCAGTTTCACAGAATCATGAGTTCTTGAATAGTTTGCTAATTCTTTCTGGAATTACTTGTTGACCAGTAGAATAGTTCCTCAGTCTGCAGCCTGTATTTGCAGACACAAGCATAGAATCAGTTGGTCAGCAGTCAACAGAAAACAGTTGTACAGATGACATAACCAGCTCTTTATTTTCTCATACTTTGGCATTTTCAAATACAAATACTGTTGCTCTTCTGTTTATGTATGTTGTCATAGTTTTGTTGAAACAGTGCTGTGATCTTAATAAAGTGGATGTGTCTTGTTGTCACTTGTGGAGGGAGCAGGAAGAGGCATACCATTTGCCACCCTGTTGTGGAAGGGTTGTGGACAACGCTTGTGGGGGGAAAGCCTAAAGACATGTTGGAGGTGAAAGCAGTACAGGGCAGTGTCAGGAATGGGGCCAGTAAATCTTTTCAGTCAGCAGGTGTTCAAGGGAACAAACTTTTTCAAGTTCCCTAGAGATCTTTAATTGTTTTGTAATACAAAACAGTTTCTCGTCCCTTGTTTGGATTATTGTTGTTCCCAAGGGCTTGGTTAGTAGGTCATGCTGGAATGTGTTTATGCTCAAAACATGTTTGCAAGAGATATTTGCACATGTAATGAACTAGATGCGTACAACCACTGCCTTTGTTTTTCATAGCAACGGCCGACTGTATACCATGCGGTGGTGGTCATATTTCTAGAATTCTTTGCCTGGGGGCTCTTGACAACTCCAATGCTAACGGTGAGTATCATTCATCAGCTCATTCATCAGCTGTTACCTTGGTATTGACAAATGTTAATTTGCTAATTTCTAGGGATTTGGGGGTTTAATTCGCTTTACATTAATGTGTATCTCATTACCTGAATTCCAGAAGTCTTAGCAGCTGAGATCTGGGCTGCTGAAAGACTGGAAGATAAGGAAAAATAAATTAATTCTGCTGTACTGCTCTTTAACTCTTATTTGCCTTTTAGAGTAACACTGGTGTAGTCTACTGATTAAAGTATTTCTGGAAATTCTGGCTTTTTTAAGACTTCGTTCAATTAATTTTCCAATTGTAACAACTGAATAAACTATGCCACCCTTTATTAACTATGTATGCTCCTGTGGGCTGACGGTTTTGTCAGCATGTAACTTAGAGTAAAATGCAAAGGCATTTATGTCAGAAGTTTCATAAGTATTTCATAAGTATTTAGTCTGTTCTGGTTATTTTCCAGATGAAAGATAATTTGAGTGTTTGGTAATAGGATATGTCATTTGAAGACATGGATCTCATTCGTTTTAGTGGGGCCTGCCTGTGACCAATTGCAGTAGGTCTACTAGTCCAGGTTTTCATTGCCTAATATTTGAGACCGTTTTGAATACATGGCAAGCAAAGTTTGTGTCATTGAAAGAGTTAATTCTTTTCCTTCTCCAAACTCCAAATAAGGTAATATACATAACTCTTGGAATGTGTTTGCGTAATTCTTCTAAAGACAATTGCTGAACTTCTTAATGTAACTTAGTAATATAAAAGTTCACCTAAACAGTTAACACATTTCCATAAAGCAGTTGTGTCACAAAATGTCCTGTCGTCCTGTCTTGCTGGTGTCAAAATGCAAGGAAACTTACTGGATTGTCTTTCTTACCTTTTATTTTTCTTTACTTTTTTTCCTTAACCGAAGTGCTCAATTTCAACTTGCCCAAGTTTGACACTTCTCATATAGAAGGATAAATGTGCAAATCATAATTATTACAGATCTGCCAACCCCCACCAATTTTAATAAAACTGTGTGTTAGGTGGGTTCTTCAGTAGTTGCTCAGTAGTATACCCCAACTGGAATAGGTCCATAGCTGAGACTGATCTTCTTTATTTATAATCAGCTTTGCAAACACTGGATGGCTGCTGTTTGGTTTATATAATTTCTGGTTTGATACTTTGCGCCTGTCTTGTGATGTACCTGTGGTAGCTGGCATTGGCCCACTTTTGAGGAAGCAGTACTAGAAGTCATGTAGAGATATCGTATGAGCAAGGTTCAGTCTTTGAAATGCCAGCTTCCCACTTCTGCACAAGCAGGTTTGTCAGGTAGGAAGGGCAGAAACAGAAATATCTGGCTTGTTGATCAAAGCTCGTGGCTACTCAATTTTTTGTGGATTTTTTCATGATTCTGTAGTCATTGTCAACTTTCAATCTAATTAAAATGTTGCATACTGTGAAAATAAATTGTGTGTATTTTTGATATCTGAGAGTATTTGAAGTTCATTTTCTAAATTGCTTTTTCACTTCTTTTGACATCTGTCAGCAAAGCTGTACTGTTTGTTACATGGCACTATACTTGGAGAAGAAAAGATTTAAAGTGTTTCTAAGGCACGCGAAAGCTATTCTAGTCAAAGACTACTCAAAGTTTATGGACATTTTTTTAATTTATGGACTTGTAAGACAATGTTAGTAAATTACTATAAGCAATATTAATTACTTAATGTTCTCTCTTCAATATGTATATTTTTTGAATATGTATCTATTGGTAGAACTTGAGTAAAGCACTTCCCTCTCCCAGTTTGTCAACTTGCATTTCTCTTGTCTATGAACTAACAAATTAATATCAAAAAATATCAGCAGTGGTGGCCTCTCAAAAAAAAAAAAAACAAACCTAGAAAACAGTTCACAGGTAATTAGATTAAACTCTCCGAGTTTCCTATTTTTGTTTGTTTTGTTTTGGTTTTTTTTCTTTCCTCTTTAGCTTAGAAGATCTGTCTACTTTTAGATCTGTGATTTGAATCCTGACCTTTTTGTTCCCCTCAGTTCATAATGTAAAGTCAGTGTTCTAACAGAAGAAAAATTGTTTTATATACCTAACCAAAAGATTATACCAGAAGGGAAGAGTGATGTAAATAAAGAGAATTATCTGCCCAGTAATTTGTAAGAGAACCACCACTTCAGTTAAACCTATCATTTGGGAATCTCAGTCTTCCTACAAAAATAATGCTGGTACATTTTAGTAAGACTTTCTCAGTGTACATAAAAGCCAGTTTTGTAATTGTTGGCACTTATCTATAAATATCAGGAGCAAATGAATATGAATTTTGTTTGAATGTGAATTTTTGTGCGTACATGCTTTGAACATCAGAATAAGTTTTTTTAGTCAACATGGGCAACACCTGTGAGGCCCCTTAACTCTCTTGCATATTTATGGTAAATCTGTTTAGCATAGATTAACATTCTTGCCCTTGAATTAAGACTGCTGGTAAAGCACCTTACATGAATTTGTAGCTGTATTTAAACAGTCAGAACTCTTGCTGGTATTACAAGCATCTACTTATTACCTGGAAATGTTTCTAACTGTATGGCTATTTAATAGCTGCTATGTGTTCAGTTGTGAATACAGCACTGTTTTTTCCTTATCAGTGTGAGTTAGCTGAATCTCATTTTCACACTTAAATATTGGCAGTGTTTGAGTCAACCTTTTTAGGAATTGGCTACATAAAAATTTTGTAATTTGTACTGCGTGGAGGTGTTTTTTGCTTACATTGGTCCTTTTTTTGAGCATAGTGTCCCAAACCAACTATCTCTGCATTACAGGCTTTGCCAGCATAGGAATTTATGCCAATAAATTGATATTAAATCTTGTTTACGTTTTCTTGTGAAGACAAAAAAGAACTAGAAGGTACTTTTTTTTTCCTGGTTGTTCCAGTTTTTTGTTTTTTCTCTTTTATTTTTTATTTTGGGATAGGATACTTTTTTTTTACAATTCTCATAGTGCTATCCTGTTTTACAAATCAGATTTAAACTTGGAATCAACTCTGTCTTGTCTCTCCTTATTAAAATAGTGGGTTTTTTTCCCCCTGTCAGGTCTTACATGAAACATTTCCCCATCATACATTTTTAATGAATGGTCTTATTCAAGGTGTTAAGGTAAGATGTTTTTTAAACCTCTGACCTAAATATTCTCTATGTTTTTGTGTTTTGACTTGTCTCACCTGCATTTTCCATAAGAACATACAAAACACTGAGAATGCAGTTGATTCTTAAACCGTTTTTTTTCTGTAGTGGTTGTTTCTTGGGCTGAATTACAGTTCTGTTGCAGAAGTGGCAGCATCTTGAGACAAGTGGAATGTTTCTCAGAAATTTAAATTCCTTTCATTTGAATAGGTACCACTTGTAGCTATTGTAATTTTGATAAGGATCTGTCTGAGAATAAAGCTACATTTTCATTGTCTGCTTCCTAATGTTAAATTATTTATATTACAGGTAAATCAATGCAATCATGATAGCACTGAGATAGAAAATGAAGCACTTATTCACTGTGATTTTGTCTTAAAATGTGGCAAAAGAGCTATTTTTCATCAGGTTTTTTATATTTCCTGTTTTTTTTTTTTAATCAACTCTTGAACATTCTGTGATGTTCAGGACAGCTTATAGTTTACTTAGACCACTGCATTCACATAGTGGTTATGCTGGATTGTGGCCACAAAAAAGCCTGCAAGAGTTTTCTAGCATAATTAATGTAAAGTCTGTTCTTTGATAATTGTTGTACTGGGAGGCTGCAAAGCCCATGCTGTAACCTAAGATAATTTGTAGCACTCAGAAGTTATTTTTATGTCCTGTAACAATTCTAAAGCATTGCTTTTAGTTGTTAGAACATAACATCTTTAGGATCAACTTGCTGTCTTGCTGTGTTTCATGGTGGATTGGCAGAACACAGTGTACTCAGGATGTTGGTTTGTCTCAGACTGAAAGAGGAAGTTATCTTCTCATTGTTCTCATAGAAAAACAAAGTTCATGTTTCCCTTCCTGTTTTTAAGTTTTTCACTCACAGTGCAATGCATCACTGTATTAAAAGTAGTAAATAGAGGGTTCCCCATAGATTTTGTACGATCATATCTGTAGAAAAGTGCAGTAATGTAATGAGTGTTTGGATTGCTCTAATAGGTCTAATAAATGGGGGGTCAAAGACTAGAGAGATCTTGTACTTCCGTATCTTTTTTTTTGTTAAAATTTTGTTTGTGAAACACTGTGCAAGTGTTTTTGGCAGCAAAATGTGTTAGTTCATGTGGCACTGAAATCTGATTCTAAGGAGCAGAAAAACTAATTTCAACTGTGTAAGACATCTAACTTTCCAAGAATCTGGTAGTCTGGCTTTACAGCTTTTGTTCTCAATCTACTTACAGAAAACATTGAAAATCAGGTTGGTTTGTAAGGATTTGGCAGAACGGTTATTTAGTACAGCAGTCTGTACACGTATGTTAAACTTGTGACTCTGTTGGAATAATAGACGTAAGCTAAAGTTAGCCAGAGTAGACTTACAGGGTATTTAGGTGCTTACAGAACCATGCATTTATTGATGTTTGGACTTATGGCACAATTGGATTGATAAATGAAGAATGTACTAATTAGGAGGAACTTTTCCCCAGTTAACAACCCTGTGAAATCCTTCACTTATTTTAATTCTCATGTGTAATAAACCAGATTTGAGGCCTAGATTCTAGGACTTAATGAAATTCTGGAAAATGTAGTATTTGATCCTTAGTCAATTTTTTCTGTTACTGTACATGTGAGTCTGACCTTTGCCATGGGAATCTCATTATGGTGTCCCATGATCTCAAGTTGCCAGGCTTGCACAAATGATTTTCATAGTTCTTGCACTGCACAGATGTACTGTACAGGATGAATATGTAGTATAAGGCAGTAAGTGTTTAATTTAAACTGTTAATTTTTTTTCAGAGAGCAGTTATGTTACCCAAAGCTCTCTCCGAGGACAGTCCAAATTAGAGTGTAACTTGGGTTTGAAGTCTAGCACTGAGTCTCTTGATAGAGTCTAAGATAATGTCCTTTGTGGAACTAGACTGTATTTAGGAGATTTTAAAGGAGATTTTGCAGTCCATGTTGCTTCTGTATTGAATCAAATGGACCTTGAAAAAAAAAAACAACGCATGCTGTCTCTTTTTTTTTTATATTCATTCAGGTTTAATAAATTTGAAACATAAAACATCAGAATCATAGAAAACTAGACTGTAGAACAAATAGTGTAAATTTTCAGTTATTTGCAAGTTCTGTGTTTAGTTTCAAATCAGTTTTCAGTTTTATTCCTTTCTCATATTGTAGTTAAAGTGAGCCTTGGTAATGCAGATACAAACATATTGTTTTCTTCTGTTACAGGGTTTTTTGTCATTTCTCAGTGCTCCACTAATAGGTGCTCTCTCAGATGCCTGGGGGAGAAAATCTTTCCTTCTTCTTACAGTTTTCTTCACCTGTGTCCCAATTCCATTAATGCGAATAAGCCCATGGTGAGTGGTACAAACTGCAGCAGCAAGCTTGTCAGGAAAGCAGATATTCAGAGGAGGCATTTGGGGACATGGGAGAGGGACAGTAAAACAAGAAGAAAGCAGCTTTCCTTTGTAGACATGGTTGCATTATTCTGGAGCTTTTCTGTTCAAGATGTATTCTGACTGTGTATCCTAAAAGTAGAAAATAATGGAATGTGATCTATATTCATACAAGTAAAGCAGTTCTTGGAAGGATTTGATAATCCTGCTTCTGTTTATTTTTTCCCCTTATGACTGACAGTAATAAACATGTTTTTTAAGCTAAATTAAATCTGCTAAAGAAAAGTATAGTTGCTGCAAGTGAGATCTTTTACCTCTTTGATTAGGACTTTGAAACCAAGTCAATACTGCTCAGTTAAGACTTCAGTTGCATTTACATTAATTGCAAAACTTGTAAGAATTGCGAAAGAACTTTGTGTACACTCTGAATGCATTCAGAGTTCAGCTTCCACAGCACTATATATATATATGTCTATATATATAGATCTATATATATATATCTATGATAGTTTATTTCTCAACTGGCTGATGAAATTACTTCTAAGACAGTTCATTTTTCATAACTTGAACTCGAGAGTGTAAAAATAGGTACCATGTCCTCAAGGGACCACTTCTTCTTTTAGGCTGATGTAAAGTAAACAGAAGAACATGAAAAAATTAAAACGCTGTTTTCTGGTATTTAAGTGAGATTGCACTTACTTCATTCATGCATTCATCTCCCGTAAAGTTCTGTGCTAGTTCTCAAGGAACCCTTCTCTTAGGCATAAACACAAATTTGCTTATTAGTAATATAAAAAGCAAGAGATCTTATCTCAAACTTTTCTAATTGTTGCTTTTTAATTATTAGGTGTTACTTCGCTATGATTTCAGTATCTGGAATCTTTTCTGTTACCTTTTCTGTAATATTTGCCTATGTAGCTGATGTAACACAAGAACATGAAAGAACTACAGCCTATGGACTGGTAAGATAATGCTTATCTTGGGGAAAAAGGTCAGATTATGACCTTCGTATTGAAGTTGTGTTTTGACGTACAGATTGTTTCCTGATTAATCTAAAGAGGTTGATAAAGGAATGAACCATGGCTCAAGACCTTGTGTTAGAGTTCAAGCAGTGAACAGTGTGCTCATGGGAACAGAATTAATATTTGACAACTTGCATAGAGGGCATGTTTAAGAAAGAATGTCTTTAAGTTTTGCAAACAAAACATTAAATATTAAAGAAAATGCAAGTAATTTAATAATAATTTCCATCACCTGTAAGTTGCACTTCTAGTTCATATGACTTCTTTCTGGTATAGAATGGCTTTTTCTAGTGTCAGAATTGTGAGTAAGGATGAAAATATATAACACAGTATTTTCAATAACTTAGACATGACTTTTCTTAATGATCAAAAGATGAGAAAAATAATTTAGTTAGTGCAAACTAGTCCTTTCAGTGGTAATGTAATTCCTGGTTAGTTTGCTTTCCTGATACCTATATTGCTTTGGGTTTTGGAAGTCTATTATGGACATCCTTAGCTTTTGAACTTATTTTAGGCAGGCATCTAAATGTACTGACAACTTTTTCAGTGAAATCACTTCAAATTCATAATTAGAAAACAAAGATTTTAGTCTGTTTGAAAGTAAGAGCCATTTTCCTTTGAGTCAAACCTGATCTTGGACTGCAAATCCTATCTAGTATGGTGTGCTATTGAGGAGGCTGTAGAAACTATATTTGGGACCCATATTTACTGTTGTAAATGGTGTGTGGTTTTTTGTTTGGTTTGGATTTTTTTTTTTAACTTGAATTTTTACTGGTGTGCTTTTTAAGTCACACTTCTAGGGAGGGGTGGTGGTGGTGAGCAAGTTACTTCATTTTTCTGTAATGGGAGAAAATAACCACTTTGAGTTTGCAAACTGTTGTTGTGCCATAGGTGTCTGCCACCTTTGCAGCAAGTTTGGTAACAAGTCCTGCCATTGGAGCATACCTGTCTGCCAGCTATGGGGATAGTCTGGTTGTGCTGGTGGCCACGCTGGTGGCTGTTGCGGACATCTGCTTCATCCTGCAAGCTGTACCAGAATCTCTGCCAGAAAAAATAAGACCTGCTTCATGGGGATCTTCTATATCGTGGGAGCAGGCAGATCCTTTTGCAGTAAGATTCACTTCAATAAGTAATTATTAAATATTTGGTGATTAATAAGTAATAATTATTAGTTGCAGTTTGTGAGCTTCAGAAGTCTTCAGTCTTACTGGTAGCTTGACTATTCGGTATAACATAGTCTCCGTTCTCTGCTCTTGCCTGTTAAGATCTAACTACATTTGAAAAACAAAATCAAACAAAACTTTGTGGATTAAATAGTTCTAGATTTGAAAATAATGTTTGGTGTGAAATCCAAAGGGACAATACTTCAATTTTCTAGCTTAGGAACTCTATTTCTTTGCAAAGAGAAATGCTGAATTCTTATGCCTCAAAGGCCAGTATTTTAAGGTTTTACATATTCACTTTATTTTGGCAGTATCTCTCCCCACTTTTGATTTCCAGTTTTGGTTACCTGTGATTTCCTTCTAATACATAATGGATCTATAAAGCCTGATTTTTTTTTTTGAGGGGGGGCATATATAGGAAGGGCTTAAACATACCATGCAGTCCTTGTCGTAACTCGTTCAATTACTCACATCTACTCAGTTGATTTATGTTTTTGTTACACCTGGGTATCTTAAAAAAGGAAGGAGTGTTTTTTCTTCATGATATCTGTCCTGGGAACTGGTTATGAATATTGAGAGATGAATGGCATGCTTGAAAGACTGCAGTCACAGAATTTTTTTTCCACAGTTTATTTGTTCCCTAAAGTAATTAATATAATCGGTGGACAAGTATAAGAAATACATATTATTTGCTATATCTTTCAAAACAAAATTATTATTATGGAGATCCATTAGAAGAAATTAGGTATTTCCCTTACAATTACATAATGCTGTTTTTGGGAAATAGTTTTGACTTGGCACTGAAGAGTAGCTTCAAAAATCTTAATGAAAACTTTACCGAAGAATTGGGTTCCCAAACTGTATATCATGAGATTGTTTGTGGCTTAAGGTTCAGCTTAACAGTATCCATGTGTAATTATTTTGATGTGCATACATGGACAAAAAAAGGAATCTGCCTTTTTCTTCCTTTATGCTTTCATTAGAGTTTGTATGCATGTACAGTACCTGCTTTGTACTTTTATTTTGCAGTCTCTGAAGAAGGTTAGGAAAGATCCTACAGTTCTCCCAATCTGCATTACAGTGTTGCTCTCATATCTGCCTGAGGCTGGCCAGTATTCTAGTTTCTTTCTGTACTTGAGACAGGTAAATGTTGGTGTCTTCACATCTTACTAAGGATGCTTAAATAAGTATTCCCTATGATGTCTTTCTTATTATAGACTTTGCTCAGAGACCTGCTTTCTTACAAAGTAAAGCTTTAAAATTAAGGCAGAGTGCTTTGCTAAGCCGAGAACTGAGTAACTCTTGACTCCTGATGCATAAACCCTGCAATATCTTAAGCACATGTTTAACTTAAGCAGGCCTTTGTTCCATTCAGTGGAGCAGTTTCTGGTTCTGTCTTGAGGTGGGACCTTGCCTGTGTAAGAACTCTTGTATTTGTGGGAGGAATAGAGAACTTCAGTTGCCAGATCCATGACATCCTCTGTCTCCTTTTTGTAAGGCAGTTTTTTTTTTCCTTTATACTTTTCTCGGCAAAGAGTCAAGGATTATTCTTGAAAGTGGACACTTCCTGTATGGATCCTGTATAAATCTAGAGTATAAGCAGGAATAAGTGTTTTCATTGAGAAGGTACTCACTTCTAGTAATTACCCTGGATTGTGTTTGGCGTTGTTTTATGCAATTTCTGCTTCTCTACAGATTATAGGCTTTGGATCTGCTAGCATTGCGGCATTTATAGCTGTGGTGGGCATTCTGTCCATAGTAGCTCAGGTAAGCTTTGTTCTTTATAGTGCTTCATTTAAGCTTATCTAAAAACCTCTTACATGCTCTAATATGCCAGTAAATGTACATCCACTAAATGTACTCATGACACAGTCTGTGTAAATTTCTTGCTTTGTATCCGCTTTCCTTAGAAATACTTGATCTGGACATCAGAAAAATAAAATCTGCTAAACTTGAATCAGTAAATTCATTGGAACTCTGACTTAAAATCATTAAAATTATGCAGGAAATTCATTACTAAATGCAAGGCATTCTGAAAGGGAAATGCCTTGTTTTGAATAAAAGTCATGCTACTTGCACCTCTTCAGTTGGGTTGTGCTGTCAAACTTGCATACAAGCAATCTTTCCAGGGTTACTTAGGCTCAGCTTGGAGGCTGAGGAGCTGTGAAGCCTCGGTATCTTCTTATCATATTTCTTAATTGACAACAGTGAGCTGATTTTTCAACAAATTCTTTATGTCTTTTGTAAACCAAAGAGTTTTTATGATGTGATCTTTGGTATCTTTATGGATACAGTTTGTCTTTCTGTTCTGATAACAAGAGGAGGAATGGCAAGAGAGTATGTTGTAACCTTGCTGCCATTCTTAGCAGAATGGTCTTGCTGTTTTGATGTAAACAACACATTCATCAACGTTTGCCAGTTTTACTGGTGTCGGTTGTGGCCTTCATTAGCCATTCAAGTCATTATTTTAATCTTTGTACTGTGGTTTGTTCTGAGGCCATGGTGTGCACTCATGTTTGACAGTCATATTTCATGCAGACCAGTATTTTTCCTAAAAATCTTCAAATTTTCAGTTGAGGAAACTGAAATAATAATTTTAAGGTGAGGAAAATCTATTGATTTTTGAGCTCTTGGAAGAGTATAGCTTACTGAAATAATCTTTGCTCGTTGACATAATCTTTGCTTCATAAATACTGATTTTTGTTGGCATGTTGGATATCTCCAGAATGAACTGAACACATTGAGGTAGAATTTCTGTATTTTTTTCTATGTAGCATTCGAACTGAAAGTGAGAAACAAATCTAGGGTGAGCAGTTGTCCTTGGCTGGATGCCAAGTGCACACCAAGCTGCTCCAGCACTTCCTTTCCCAGCCAGACAGGGAAGAAAAATTAAGATAAATAACAACTCTTAGGTGGAGATAAGGCAGTTTGCAGTTTATTAAAGCAAAAGCAAAAGTTTAGGCATGCACAAACAGGGGAGAAAAAAGATTTATTTTCTGTTTCCCATCAGCTAGCTGTGTTGAGCCACTTCACAGGAAGCAGGGCTTCCGCATCCGTAGGAGTTGCTCTGGAAGGCAAAGGCCGTAAATAACAAATGCCCCATTCCTCCTCCTGTCCTTAGCTTTTAAATCTGAGCTGATACCGTATGGGATGAGTTACCCCTTTGGTCGGTTTGGGTCAGCTGGCCAAGTTTTGTCCCCTCCCAGGATCTTAGCCATGCCCAGTCTACTGATGTAGGGGGAATGTTGAGAGACAGTGCTGATTCTCTGCCTGTGCTGCTCAGCAGTAGCCAAAGCCCTGGTGTGTTAACACCGTTCCAGCTACCCACAGACCTGTGAGAGCTGCTGTGGGAAAATTAACTCCATCTCAGCCAGCCTCAGGAAGAGAGACAAGAGAGGAAGTGTATTCTGCTCTGCAGTCCTGGTTCCTTTTCTCTGTATTTTTATGGTAGCATTGTTGAGTTTCCCCTGTTAAAGAAAAATAGGTGGTCCATTAACTGAGTCAAGTTGTCCATGTGAACTTCACTGGGAAGTGTCTGCTTCTTGTCTTGAGTGTCTTGTTGTGGTATCTGAATTGGGATCTCCTTCCCCCTCAGCAGTAACACTTCTAACAAATAGAAATACTGATCTTTGGTTAGATTTAGCTTCCATGTGCAAATGAAAAGGTCGTATTGGTGTAAAGAGTCAGTAATGGTGCCTAGGAATTGGCCAAATTTCAGCGTGTATGATAAAGGTGACAAAGCACCAGGATTTACATGTAAGTTTAAATGTAAATTTGCAAAATAATTCAGGTGACCTAAGGAGTTTACTTCTGATCTAACAGTCTTTTTCTCTAGTCTTTGTAAACACTGGTAAATTCAAGTCATGTCCAGACTGCACTCTTTACTTGGTAACAGCTTTCGTTTTGTGGAGTGCTCTATTCTGTAATAAAATAGGTTTGTAGAGGTGAAAATGAAAGCCTGTTTGCATTGGAAATAGACACTGTCACCTAATGTACACAGAGAAGGTAATACATACACTTCTCAATGTCCCAAAGTAGTAACCCTTTAAGAGTTAAGAATATCTGAACAGTAAGTGTTGAAGTGACTTATCTATATTTTGGGCATAATCCAGGAGAAGTAAGAGGACAAATGGTACGAATTTCCACATCATTTGAAAGGTCTTCTGAATTACTTTGCATGGGAGAAATTACTTTAGCAAGTCTGACTTTTTAAAATAACTTTTGATTGAACCAATTTCTCTTGCAGACTGTGTTTCTCAGTATCTTGATGAGATCTATAGGGAACAAAAATACAGTTCTCCTTGGCCTTGGCTTTCAGATCTTTCAGCTGGCT
Source organism: Chamaea fasciata (assembly GCF_029207755.1). Taxonomy (NCBI): domain Eukaryota; kingdom Metazoa; phylum Chordata; class Aves; order Passeriformes; family Sylviidae; genus Chamaea; species Chamaea fasciata. Next base: position 57,021,989 of record NW_027094089.1, read on the forward strand.
TGGTATGGTTTTGGATCTCAGGCTTGGTAAGCATACATTTTGGTATGTACACATTTTTTAAGGAACTGAAAGGTTTATTTCTTCCCAAGAAATTCTGCTATTTAATTCTGTTGTCATGGATATTTAAGTGTTCTGTGAATTAAGCATTCCCATTTTCATTACACTACCAAAATTTGGTCTGTATTTTGCATATATAGAAATGATAGAATTTCCTGTACATACAGCCCTTTTGAAAAGGGAGTCTTTGCAACACTTTGTTCCACTGAGTATTAAGTCTATGAATGTGGTTAAAACTTTAACTCACAGGCTAATAAGTAGCATGTTCTTTCTAGTAATTCCACTATATCTGTTTTATCCATAAGGTATTGGACCTATACTTGTTTTTGTTTTTCTAACATATTCTCTTACTCCAACTATAATTAGTCTTATAAACTATCCAGAGTTTCTTCTGTTACAAAAACTGTCTTTAAGTAGAGACAATTAGAACCATCAGCTAGAACAACTTCTTTACAAAGTGTGTCGTATGGATAGGGATGAGTGCTTATGTTGTTACTTCCTAGCCAGTGGCAGAAGCTAGAGAATTGTGTCACTGGGACACAACCTGGGGAATTTTTCCTTTGTATAGTGTTCGGAGAGGAAAGCCCACTTCACTCCTATTCCCCTCTTTTTCTCTGCTGGGATAGAATCAAATCAAATGTGCCTCCGTTCCAAAAAGTTCAGAACAATATATGGGAGCGGAGCAAGAAGATAACCAGATAATTTCCAATCTTTAGGTATTTTAATAGAATATTTTGAAAGGGAATTAGGTGTTAAATAACTTAAATGCCCTTGTGGCCCTCTTGGGAGTGTGAGGAATAATTATTATAAGGGCAGTCTCATTTTTAATTCGAATCATGTATTTAACACAGGATGATGTGGGCAGCAGGAGCTGTAGCAGCAATGTCAAGCATTACATTCCCAGCAATTAGTGCTCTGGTTTCACGAAATGCAGAGGCAGATCAACAAGGTGAGTATTGGATCAGTTATTGTTTATGCATCAGAATGTGGTTTTTTGTCTAGAAAGTAGAAGAGTTATCTAGGTGTACTTTTCAAGTTATCTTTGTGAGTTTTCACTTGGTAATACCTGTGGAAGTCTGCTAGTCTATGTAGAAGGGAAGGAAGTGCACAAATTTACCATATTTACATTGTAAAATACATAATTTCTGATGAGCTACTTTTTTTTCTTTACCTCATAGTAAAAGTACCATGAAGGCAACAAAAACTTTGTCTTTTTTCTCTTCCTTTTATTCTCTAAGTATTCTCTACGTAGGCAATGAGGATTAATGTTACAATACTACCTCTTTAATTGCACATTTTACCAGACTGAAATAAATGTAGGAAAGAAACTTCATTCTTTGTAGAAAACTTGGCCCATTTGATACAGTACTTCAGATTTTCAAGGAATAGAACAGGATGCCAAAGTAACCAGTTAATCCGAGAAAACACAAAGTTTACTGGTTTTGATGTGAAAAGCAATGTACAGTAAGAAATTCCTCCTCCTTTAAAGTGAAATGAGAAGTTATCACAAATTAAAACACTGATAAAAAGAACTGAATTTAGTATTCTCTTTAAAAAATGCTTTACATACAAATTTTAACTATCAGTTATGCTTTAGCATTGTACAACATGAAGTTAGATAAATGCAGTTAATCGGAGAAGTACAAAGGAGATGCTGTTCCAGGAGGTGGATTTCTGTTGAAAGATGCAAATGGTGGTATTTTACATGAGTTTTTGTTATTATTCCCCTCTCCCCCGTTTTTTTTCAAGACATTTTAAAGATTTTTAAAGACTTATTTTCTGTTTACATCAGGAAATTACTAATTTAGTTAAGCTGACAGAAGCCATTGAACTTTTATTTTACATAGAGGAAACTGGTGTTAATAGCTAATGCTTTCAAGACTGAGGTTTCTCCGCCTAGTGGCATGAAGATTTTAAACTTTCATATTATCAACCTATGAAGTAAAAAATTGGGACAGCTCTCATTTTTGCATGTTTTCTTTTCCTCCCATTTTACAAGTTAAGAATGAAGCAGATTATTAATATTGTAAAACAGCATTTTTAGACTCTTACTATGTGAAATTAATACTACCAAAACACTTTTTGCAGTGTTGTCACAATCACTTAATGTGGTCAAAACAGAAATATACTTACAGCACTTTGATTAATCAAGCGTTAAAATGAATCCAGTGTAAAACAGCAGCCAGTTTTGGGAATTTACTGCTGTACACTTACTTTATTGCCCTGAGTAAGTTACTTGGTATTTAAATAAATACTGGTCACAATTTGTGCATATTTTCCCAGTCGCAGTTCTTAACACTTAGGTACATTACTCTAAATTTCACTTGAAAATAAATTGAATGGGAACTACATTTAAGCTCTGCTATCTTTATTGTAGGCTTTGAGTGAGAGTGGAAGAACTCTAATATAAAAAAACTAAACCTGCACAAAAATTTAATTATCATAATAATGAAAAGTTATACAATAATAAAAATCATAATTCTTCCACTAATCTACAAGTATAGTGGCAGAACTATGATGATGTAGAGGATTATTTTAATCTGACAGTTTTGTCTTCAATGTACTTCTTACATCTTAAAATATTGAAATAATTATTGTATGCTCTATTTTTGGAACAATTATTAGAATACACTCAGAGATCATGGATCTGAGCATTTGTTCCATGCTTAAAAAAAAAAAGTCCTGCTATTTTCATTTTCCTCATTAGGTGTCGTCCAAGGAATAATAACTGGAGTAAGAGGACTGTGCAATGGCCTGGGACCAGCACTGTATGGCTTTATTTTCTTTCTTTTCCATGTGGAACTCAATGGATTTCTACCTGATAACACTTCTGAAAAAAAAACAAAGCAGAATCCCAGTGATAAGGTTAGTTCAAAATTTGTTGTGCAGTTTTCTGCGTAGAATTCATAGGGCTAGAAATCTGTCTTCTTTTGGTTGATTTAAAATCTTTATATCAGATTCTTGAACTACTTAATTCCTGCTTTTCAGTTTTATTAAATGATTAAGATAGCTCATAATTTAAATGTGATCGTAAATATTCAGATTTACAGAAGTAGCAGCATTGTTTTCAGTGTTGTAACAGTATAGGTAACTTTTTGATGTAAATTTACTGGAGCTAAAGTTCGAGTGAGGTTGCATCATTACGATTGTCCACAGAAAACAGTCGCAGCAAACAGTGGGACTTGTAGGCTGTGTTGGAGAGTAATAATAACACTTTGAAATGCAGTGACAAATGGTAGCTTTAGGAAGATTTTTACTCCTCTCAGTGAAACCACAATCATGTAATACTCAAAATCTGCTCAGGTGAATTAGCTGTTATGTTACAAATGAGGGTGTATTAATTTGTGAAAGTTAATTTCTTCTGTAAGTATTTGTGTGTGTAGCACCTCTTGAAGATTTAATATCATCAAGATGTATTTTTGGTATGTTTATATACTTTATATGTACAGACCATCAGGTGAAAACTTAGGCCTCTGATTGTAACAAGGATTGAGGCAAGAGAAATACCCTATAACTGTATACTTATGTTCTGTTACTTTCCTACTTCATTTGAGAATAGCTTCCTACATTTCATTTGGTAGAATGAAAGTACACTGGATTGACAAATTTCATCTTCTGATTTTAATCTAGTTTTAGTTTACACAGGTACAGAAAAGTTGTTAAAGATGAAAAAAAAAAAGCTGGATTTTTGACACTTTTCTTTTGTAGAGGTTTATCATCAAACCTCTTGGCTGATTTTAAAATTTATCTTGAAACCTTTCTGGTTTTTGTTTTTAGTTGGGGCTATGAAATGTGGGTAGAGTTTTGGTTTTGAATTCTAAAATGAACTGCTTTGAAGCAAGAGAGAATAGCTCCAAATACTGCTATCATACATGAATAAAATGTCTCTGCAATGAGAATGGTCTCACTGTAATTTTGCTCACCCATATATTGTTTTTTTGGGATGCTTGTTTATTTGGCTAACTTGATTCTAGAGTATCTCAGCCATGGAAAAGCAAAGCTAAGATTTACTGAGTATTTGTACTTCTGGATGTTGAAACTGTATTCTGTTAATGTTCAGAGGAATCTTGTTGATTGAACAGGCATGTTGCCTAAAGCAAAAAAAAAATTACAAAAAGCATCAAGTCAACATCTGTTTCATTTGCTAGGCAATCATACTGTCAGTTGACAATTTTATGTGTTTTTGGTTTTTAGATCAGTGTGGAGATCAGGTGGGGAATTTGTGGGGATTTTAGATGCAGAAAATTCACTTTCCAATGCACAAATGAACCTGTTTGCAAAAATCTGATAGTCCCCATAAATATGTCTCTCATGATTTCCTGTAGTTCATAATGGAGAAGTCAATGTCTTAAACATGAATTCTTTATTATGCTTGTTTTCCTGTAGAGAGCAATCATTCCGGGTCCCCCCTTCCTCATCGGAGCATGCATTGTTCTTCTGGCTTTTCTAGTCGCCTTATTTATTCCTGAGAACAGCAAAGCCAGCAGTACCAAAAAACACAACAGCAGGAGCAGCAGTAATCTGAGTAACAACCTAGACCAAAGTAATGAAGAGGACATTGAACCATTGCTGCAGGATAGCAGTGTATGAAGGCTAAATTCTGAGGGGCCTGTGGAACAAATTCATGCACTGAATTGTGGCTCCTGAGGCTTGGTGGGAGGTACAGAGTATCTTGACTTTGAGAGGAAGGCAGCTGTGACAGGAGGTCACTTGCTGTTTGATACTTGAGGTTGATATCATGCTTGCAGGAGTGGTTATTTAGAACAGCAGGTCACAAACTGGGGTAATTCTACCCAATACTGGACTGCAAATGCTATGTCAGTTCTGATACTGTGTAGAAACCTGAATATAGAGACAGAATTTTTTTGAAAGTCTGAATTCTTAGTTCCCAAAATTGCAAGGTAATGCAAAATAAAAAGGTTTGAGTCAGAACAATTTCTGCCATCACTATAATAGGTTGTTTCGCTTTTCTTATGCCTTTTTGTCTTCATCTATGACACGTGTAGTCTTCATGGTATGGGAGGCACTGATCTCTATATAGTTTTGGTGCCTGAAATAGTGGTTATCAATGAAATTCTCAAATACTATTTACTAACAAGAAGTCCAGTATTTACCAGAAGGCAGTAATGAAACTGAGATGGCAGAATTATGAATGTGTGTGATCACACATGACAGTAGTTACCCTTAAGTGAAGGTCATACAGAAACACTAAACCCACATTCTGGAATAATCAGTTTTGTGCAGTTAAACCAAGTCCAGATGGCACCCAAGACCCAGGTCCCATTAAATTTTTGCTTATAAAAAATAAAATCATAATTTTAAAATGAACAGTGTCAGAAATACAGACACCTCTGAGGAGGTGCCAGAGTACGTTACATCAAGATATGTATGTATGTGTGTTATGTGTGACATTTTGTCACTTTATCTGCCATAAATTAATTTTTCCTATTAATTCCTTTCACCGCTGCCTTAACTGCTACTTAGTGCTCAGTTATTAATCATATTCAGCCTTCATATCACTGTCTTACCTGCTAAATATCATGGATATATTCATATCTTTTTTTTTTCTAAACATGCTTCAAAGGAGTTATGAATTGTAACAAATACACTAATTTTTAGAGACATTTTATGAAGAAGACAGAGATTTATATGTATTTTGCTGCAGTGTAAATGGACTATTAAACCCAACTTAGATAAAATACTCTTATGATTGTTTTATATGTATGCAATATATGTAGATATTTGTAAGGAGTTTTTGTTTTTCTAGATGGGGTGCTGTGTAAATCATGTATTTATAAATGTAATGAGGTACAGACAGTTATACAGTTTTTTTAAAGGATTGTGTATTGACTGAACAAATTTTAAAAATACGTATTTTGAAACTTGTTCCATGTTAAGCACAGATAAGAAACCTTTTGTACTATGCAGGTTGATTTTTAAGTTAATAAGCTTCCTAATGCATAATAAATATTAAGCTTTCTAGGTTTCGTGAGTAAGTGCGTGTTCTTCCAAGTTTGCTGTTGTGCCTTTGCTGCTTCAGAACGGAAGTGGATTTGTCCTCGAGTTGGCTGACAGTACTGAATTCCTGTTCTGTTGTTTTGTCTGTGTCATCAAGAGTGGTGAAAATGCTTTGCTTAGAAATTCCTTTGGTATTTGACATAGTATCCACTGGGGTAGAGAAGTGGAGAATGAAAGTATGAAAGAACCCCTGAGAATAATTTCTGATCTGAACAGTACTGCAGATTATTTATATATATATATATATATATATAAATATATATATATATATATATATTTTTTTTTTTCTGAAAAGGCTTAGGTGGCTTTTTCTTTGAATTTCTTGTAATTCAAGCCTAGGCTTTTATACTGGATCGTCTTTTTTTGCTGCAGGTCAGACTGCAGTAGGGTAAGTTTTGTGTGATTCCAGCTTAAAATGTCTTAAGCTTGATGTATGGAATAAAATACAGTATGTTAGTGTTAAAAGTAGCAGTTTTCTAGTTTATTACTGCTTATAGTATCCCAGCAATGGATCAGATTTTTGAAGTAGAATCTCAAAATGACACAATGGTTGGAAGGGACCTTTAAAGATTATGGGACAGGGACACCTTTCACTATAGGAGGTTGCTCCAAGCTACCCTATCCAACCTGACCTTGAACATTTCCAGGACTTCCAGGAATGGGGGCCATCCAAAGCATCTCTGGGCAACCTGTGACAGTGCTTCACCACCCTTATTGTAGACATTTTCTTCGTTATGTCCAATCTAAACTTAACCCTTCTCGTTTTAAAACTCTTACCCTTTGTCCTGTTACTGCATGCCCTGGTGAAATGCTGCCTCCTTTCCTACAAGTCTTGTTTCTATATTGAAGGGCTCACGCCAGGGTCTTCTTTTCTGCTGGCTGAACAACCCCAGCTCTCTCAGCATATCTTCTCAGGAGAAGTGTGCCAATCGGCTTTGTGGCCTCCTCACTCCAACAGGTCTATGGTTTCCTGTGCTGGGGAATCCAGGGTTGGATACAAAAAAATACTTTAGCATGCACCCTTACTGTATATAAATTATTATATGTAGTACTCGGCTATTTAAGTACACAATTAAAATTTAAAAAGGTAAGCTATAGATTAGATACACAATTTTCAAATATTTTTATGGGTAGTGTATTTTTCTGTTCCCAGTAGAAAATTAGTAAGTGATGCTCAGAAATACCTGATACCTCACTTTTTTTAGAAATTTTTGTTGAACACTGGTACAGAGATTCAAAGATTTGTTTCTAAATCAAATTTATCTTGATTTTAAACTTTAATATATATTTAATATCTCTCTTTAATATCTGTCATTACTGAAAGAGATACTTCACAAAGATACTGATCCAAACAGAAAGTGTGTTGCCTATTGAATAATGATTTCATTTTTCAGTCCTACCCATGACTTATGGAAAGGTGTATTAATATTCAGCTTATTAATCAATAATTAATAATATTAAGTTTGCATTTTCCCTGATGTCAGTCAGTTGGATTTGCAAACTAATTGAATTTTTGTGTTGTTAACAAATGGATTGAAAAACTTTCCTCTGGAAGTTTCTTTTAAATGTTAGAAACTTTCTTTCCTGTACAAATGTACAGATATTAGAGGTTTCTATGGGTGACACTTCTTCACTTCTTTTTGCAACAAAATTGCATGATCATGGAAATATTTTCAAACTTCTGTTTTCAAAATGCTCCTTCCATACAGTAACTTTATTTTTAAAGCAAAAAATTTCTTACTCATTGTTAGAATAACATCTTTATCTTGAAGTGACACATCAAATGTTTTTATTTTTCAAAATTATTAGCATAGTACTGGCAGGCCCTTTTCGTCACAGGAAAGATCAGGAGATATGGAACAACTGCTTTTCTTTCTGTGAAAGAAAAATGTAAGTTTGACATGGGATAACCAGGGAACCCCTATAGTATAAAAGACTTCCCTGATAACTCCTCAGCTGTTTCCAAAGTATTGTGAAGATTCTAATATTGAAAGGTCTTGTTTTTATAAAATTAACCACATTGATGATAATGTAGGACTTAGTGTGCTTTTATGTCCTGTTTATTTGCTGCACTAGGTTGCCCGTGAGTGATCCAGTGAATGAATTTCACTCTTGCTGTAACCTTATCCTTAAATCACTTTTTTTATTCTATTCAAAGCAGCTACTTCATCAGTGGTTACACTTGTGCAGTTTTTTCACAAAACAGAACTTTTAATAAAGGAACAGTTTACTGTTGAGCAGCTACCTTTTCCACTACATCTTTTTGTTAGGGATTGACAAAAAAGTTTCTCTCTATGTACTTTATCGTGTAAAAAAAAATCTAGCAACTACCATAAACTGAGACAGGTTAGGAACACTTGTAGTTTAAAATCTCGCACAACCCACGGCTTGTTCTAATACTGTTTCTTCAAGCCTTCACTTCAGCAATGTTTTCTGTGGTATTTGTGAAATACTGGATTGAACATCACAGGACTCTAAACATTCCTGAAAAACTTTAAAAGATTGCCCTTCATGTCCTGGATGGCTGGTTTGTAAATGCTCTATTAATTGTTGTGGCTCCATAGTATTGTTAGCTAATGCCTAAAGGTGTGGTGGCTCCTGGGCCAGCCACAGAGGAGCTCACCCTCCCTTGCAGGGTTGACAGCCTATAAGCTGTTTTTAAGCTTCAACTTTTCCCGCAGGGAGTCTCTCTAAGAGACTTCCCTTACGCTTGCAGCGAGCAAGAAATCTCAAAATCCCCTGAGCCTTTGCAGGTATGCTGATCACTTGTTTGTGATTTGTCATTACCGTAACTCCTGGGTTTTGCCTTCCCCTGACTGGATGTTTCCCCAATCCTTTCCCCCATTTGTCTAAGTTGCTGACCCCACCCACTCCAAACCCTATAAACCCTTGTGTTTCTGAGGCCTCAGGGGCTTTCAGTTGCTGGTTTGGGGTCTAATAAAGGAGCCCCTGATACTGGAAGATTGCTTCCTGCTCCTTCTATCCTGCGTTGCCTGAGAAGAAGTTGACTGCTCCAGCAGCCCTTCCAACGGAGCTGTATCACTGTGAGTGTCTTTTTAAAGATGCTTTACCTGGAAGGTCACGGCACCCAGGGGAGCCTGTGGTCTGCCACAAAAAGGTACAATGTACACTCAAAAAAAGGTTCACTGTTAGCAATAACACTTGGAAATTTGTATTTCAAATACTTACCTTGATAGTTTTCAACTTTTTTGGCCAACTTTTTCTCAAATCAGACTCCACTGTCAGTCATATTACCATGCAAAGTGGTAGATGAAGGACTTACACTAAGAGCAGAAGTATCACCTCTGCAACTTGTCTATGCTTGTATTATTTGTGTTACTTTCAATCTGCAGTTTTTTTTTTCCAGAACTGTTTTTAGAGACCGAGTCAGTTTTTGAGGGTTAGGGTAGTTCAGATAGGTAATACAGTTCACAGATCCACTTAACTGGGCGCATGCTAATGTCCAGTACATCAGTACACTGAAAGTGAAAGAATGAGCTAGGGTGTCACTGTTAACTCCCTTCTGCATTGTGAAGCGCCCAGTCTTGCTCAAGGGTACCTTGTGTACTGTCTCCCTTAAGTATGACCCTCTGGTATACACATCAGATGAGAATGCAGTGTCAAGACATGTTACGTATTAGTAAAGTTGTAATTCTTTCTTAATGCTTCCAGGTGGTAAATACTTGTAGGTTTCCACTTCTATTTTAGGTAAAAAATAAACAATAACTAATGCTTTCCTCCTTGTTACCTCTGAGATGCTTAACTTCCTGGTGGGAGACCATTGCTCCAGTGCATGTTTTATTGCAGTGTAAGAATATTCAGTAGTAAGACACACTCACTTCCCCAGGTGGTTGCTTCTATGGGGCGGCTTTGGGGGTCTGTGTTGAGCTGTGCTTCTGATCCAGAGAAACAAAATTTTTAGTTGTCCTGATGCAATTTACCTTTTTTTTTTTCCCCCCTAATTTTACTTTTTCAGAAGAAATCAAACACAGACTTCCTGCCCCCCCCCAAAAAAAAAACCCAGAACAAAACAACAAAACAACCAAAAAAAAACCCCAAAAAACAACCCCCCCCCAAAAAATCCACCAAAAAAAACAGGGAAAGACATGATGGATAACAATACAAAGATCTGGAAAACTATACTTGGGAAACTTCTTTCCTTTTCCTCTGTCCTCAGAGATTTTGCTTGCTGTATACATGCATTTGTTGTGAAAATATGATGCTACTGTATTTTGATTATAATAGACTAGAAGATCATAATAAAACCTGTGATAAATAAACCTATGACTTAGATTGTTTTAACAGGCATGTTAAGCTCTCTGTTATATATACTAGCATCAATATGTCTCCTAAGAAGAGAACTTGATTTAAAAAGTTGTTTAAAGATTTTGGTCATACTTTTCTGTTGTGGTCTAAAAGCTATCACTTCTGGGATCTTCCAGGCTTAGTTGGCTGAGATGCTTCCTGGTTTACCTGGAGAAGCTGGTCAACCAGGATGAGTGGATCAGCAGAATAGCCTATTTTTTATGTGATTGAGAAAATTGAGCATGACTTCTAGTCCTCTGTTTAGTGTCCCATGGATTCCATTTCATGAGCTTGGTGGTGAGATAGATCTAAGAGTAAAGTCTTGAATCCATCATGTGTAAAAAACTAAATTAAATTAGGTTTTTTTTTTTTCCCTAGACAATTTCTCTTAAGCAAGTCTTACAGAAAAGAAGGTGCTGTTTGTCTTCTCCCATTGCCTTTAAAGAATTGTCTTGCTCTGTTTTCTAAAAGAAAACTGCAGGAAGAGAATGGAAGATGTTGGGCATGGTTCAGGGTACAGTCCCAGGCCTAGCATTGCTACTCTGCTGCCCTTGCAGTCTGTTTTCTGTAGCTATAAAAGTGCCTTTATGTATTGCATGTTCAGCACTAGCACCTTAAAGCAAATGTGTTAAAATCCTTCCGTAATTTGAAAGTAAATGCTGCATCACCAACTGAATCTGAGAAGTACAGAGCTGTGTGATTTAAGTGCTATCAACTGCATTACATGTTAGCAGTTTAGAAGTCAATATTTTTTATAGTCCTTTTTCTGCTGACATGAAAAAATGGCCAGTTCTGATTGCATGCCCCAGTGAGAAATTAGGCTTATGGATTTCAGAAAATTGATTGTATCTGAAGTGTCCCTTAACTGATGCCTGATGTATATCTTAATGCTTATGTGTCAATATAATTGTGTAAGAAAGAGACTGTAAAGGAAACTCCGCTGCTAGCTCTACTCATCTGAATGTGGGCAAAAATCTGCTCAGCACGACGTTATTTAATGATGATGCAAGAAAGACTGGTGGTGAATAACAGGCAGGTAACAGCATTCATGACAAATTACTTTTCTACATGTGTGGAGTATTACCTTGAAAACTTTCCAGTGGTTTTTATAGAAACAGATTTTCTAGACAAAAAAATCTAGAAAAATCTGTTTCTATAAAAGTTTTTCTTTTATAGGCAATTATGTTTTCCCCTTTTCTCCTACTAGTTTTGATGAAGAGTATTTTTAAGCATATTATATACACTTTGCAGCAAAATACTGCACTCTTTTCTGAAAGTCCTGATGAGTTCTCTTTTGTAAGAGAAACTTAATCATATATGGGGGTGTCTGGTGTATCTTTATCTGCTTTTCTTTAACATTGAAAGAAAAATAAAAACTGAAAAGGAAGATTGAGAAATAGAAATATTCACTAGATTATGCCACCCAAAGCTAATTGGCTTTTGCATATCCTTCTCAGGCACACATTTTGACCTCAGAGATATGTTGCAAGCCTTTGTGCAGTCCTTAGAGGAAAAAGTTGTTTGCAGAGCTGATATTTGTGACTTTAACTGAATGGTTAAGGATTTAGTGTTCTTGGACAATGGATTTCCATTTTTTCCTCAAGAAGTAAGCTTTCCCTACCAATAAGTAAGCGTTCATATTTCAGACATGAAGGCGTTTTTGGGAAAGCACCTTAGGAAATATAGAGTGCTAGAAACTCTTAACGATCCTGTAACAAAGTAATTAAATTCAGATTTTTTTTTTAGTACAAATCACAAAACCCAGAAGGTGTTGCAAGATCAAGAGAAGAACTAATTTTTAGTGTTTCAGAATAATTCTGAAATTATTTGTCTGTGTTTGAAATACATCAACAGCACTACAGCTGCCCTTCCTGAAAGTGACAGGAAAGAAAAATGTGATAAAGGTCAGACTGTCAGGCAGCCTATTATGAGCAAAACAGTTTTCTAGGATAGAGCCTTGCCAAGAGTGGGCTGGTGCCACCTTGACATTACAGCATCTGTCAAAAGGAAAAACAACTCATGACTCCAGGTAATAACTGAAGGTAGTAAAAACAACTCATTTGCCCTATTTCTTCCATCTCTAGGGGGAGAAATACATCAAGCTACCATGTAGCAATCATATTAAAAAGTTCTGCACAGTTGCCTCAAGCAGTTGGTTGAGGTGTTTTACTTTATTATGAAATACACAAAAGTGAAAGCTTATCTCCAAGTTTGTGGAAGCCCATGGTAAATATATTTGAATTTATTTGTTTTTACTCGGATTTGAATGTTGTCATATTGGGAGAAAGAGCAATAAAAATGGAACAGTAGATTCCATGTATACTTTTAAAATTTTATTTTTAAGTAGGATGTTTATTTTTCCCTAATTACAAAGACTCCAAACTCAACCAAAGAGTTTCAGCTTATGTTATTATATTTCTAACATGTTTACCAGAAATGCCAACCTACCTAGAGCAGAATGCAAATAGGATAATTAAGTGTATTAAAAGTGCATTTGAGATAGTATGGTAGTATTGAAGAAATAGAAGGAAAGAAGACAGCAAGACTTTCTAACCAACTGAATCTTCAAACCTGATAAAAAACTTCATGAGGTGAGCAAGGTTTATCTGGATAAATAAAAGATTAGCATATTGCAGAAAGTTTTGTTAATATCATTTTGATAAAAAGTATTTTCCTTGAAGTCCTAGCTTTGAAATGAAATATTTTTGACATGACATTGATCAATGATTTTGCTGAAGGTTATATCTGAAATAAACCTAGATTTTTTGAATTTAAACCTATGAAGCAAAAGCTAGTAAGAAAACTTGCACAGCAAACTTGATCTCTGAAAACTGAGAAATAGCTCTCAAGAGAATTCAACCCCATCTCACATACCCATTTTCCTCTGATACCCCATGTGTCACAAACTTACAGGAAAAAGAGGAAAACATACCCCTTCATATATGTTACAAGTTACCTTCAGGTAACTTGTTCTTTAAAGAGGGAAGCCTCCAACTGCCGCAAGTCTCCGGTGTCCATTTTGCAACTTATTCCAGTAGGATACACTTTCTTAACTACAGTGCTGCAAAAAATGTCTTTTATTTATTTGTTCATGCTGCAATATTATTTTTTTGCCTTTAGATGACAATTCTTTTCTGCCCATGCAACTTTTGAGGAGGTTTGTAGCAGTTGGTACATGACAGCATTTAGCAGCAAATACCCATGCTTTAACTGGCATCTTCAGGTGCTTGTTATCAAAGGAAGGTTGGTTTGATGCTTTCTTGTGTGGCTGTTGTCCTGCACAAAAAAAGACTTAAAAGTCTGAGGAATGGCTTCCACAGCAGTCCTATTTAGAGCATTGAATATGTTGATCACTTAACTGCATTATTTCTTTGCTGCCTAAGGTTGTGATGATAATCCCATTGGCAGGAGAAACTGAAAAGTGTCTGTCACTTCTAGTTGCAGATGTATAGAAAGGCTACTGTTAATAGTAAAAAATATCAGAAATTCTTGACTTTTGTTTTCACAGCATTAGCTTTCACATTATGGTCTCAAGAGTACTGTAAGGTGCCGGTGTCTTTGTAAAAAGATAGTACCACTTTACTCCTAAGAGAAATTAGTCATAGAAGAAAATCTTAGCTGAGGAAGTAGTACATCCACCCACAAACCCCAGAGTGGTGTTAGAGTTAGAAAGTGCCTTAAGGCACTGAGCTTCAAATGCTTGGGTAAAACATCATACACACTTCTTGGATCTTAGTCTGAGACCTTGTCAGCTCTTTTAGACAATACAACACCTATTTTATATCAAAAAGATACTGAACTATCTGATAAAATGGATCTGGCATCACCTTTAATCTCAAAGGACCACAAAAAGCTTTACCAACTGGAAGCAAACTGTGGTTCGAATGCTAAGTAACAACCCGCAGGACAGACATACTGAGGAAGTGAAAATCCTTGTTGTCTCTTTGAAAGTGCCAGTTGTGAAATCTGAGATCAGTTTCATTAATGCATCCTGTGGATAGACTAAAAATCCTCACGTATTCATGCACAACCTTGTACAGTCTCTGTTGTTCAATTCTTGCAAAAATTTCAGTAAGCTTGAACAGTTGTTTCTGTTTGTGTATAGATTAACCTGGAATTTATTAACCTGAAAAAAATTATTTAAATAATTTCCAAAAATACTCACCCTCTGTGCAGTAGAAATGTGTTTGCTGAAGCATGTGATGGAAAGTAGAACACACTACTGTTTTTTAGTTTAAAGTGGCAAATATCAGGATACCTTTGGCAAGAGTCAGCTGTTGTGTTAATTAAACATTCAATTGAAAGTAGTCAGACAAGGAGGAGTCATGCCTCTGTGAGGTTAGATGGCTAAATTATTGGAGAACAAATGGGAACAAAGATAAATAACTTAGAGAATGTATAGACATTTCTACCAAAAATATTAAGACTGGTGTGACTGAAGTGTTAACAAAAGAATGTGTTAAAGCCTTAGAAACCAAGCTAGAGTATTGTGTTAATTGCTACAAAATGCTGTATGTAGTTTCTCATTCATATTTCTTGAGTGTCAAGAGCAGGATAATGAGAAGTAAAAGGAGCCCTTGAAAATACCTTCCCCCCACCCCTCCCTCCTTCCCAAGTTCTGCCTCCTACCAAAGTTGTTCAGGTCAACAGGGAATGGGGATTATGGTCAGTTCATCTGCCATGGTTTATCCCACTGCTCAGGGAGAGGAGTCATTCTCCAGCTGCACTCTGGGGTCCCTCCCATGGGAGTGGGAGACAGTTCTCTATGAACTTCTCCATTGTGAATCCCTCTCATGAGCAACAGCTCTCAGTGACCTGGTGCAGTGTGAGTCCATCCTGTGGGCAGCAGTCCTCCCAAAGCTGCTGCAGCCTGGATCACTCTTCCACGGGGTGCAGTGTGAGTCCATCCTGTGGGCAGCAGTCCTCCCAAAGCTGCTGCAGCCTGGATCACTCTTCCACGGGGTGCAGTCCTTCAAGGAGAGGCTGCTGCAGCATGGGAGCAGACCCCTGTCTCCACAGTTTTCTCACGAGTTCACAACTTCCCGTAGCATCCACCTGCTGTGGCATGGGGCTCCTCCACAGGGTGTGGGTGGATCAGCGCATCCTCATGGAACTCCATGTGCTGCACGGGCACAGCTGCTTCATCATGATCTGCA
The DNA here is from genome assembly GCF_029207755.1 of Chamaea fasciata. Classification (NCBI taxonomy): domain Eukaryota; kingdom Metazoa; phylum Chordata; class Aves; order Passeriformes; family Sylviidae; genus Chamaea; species Chamaea fasciata. The sequence goes on from NW_027094089.1 coordinate 57,037,525, forward strand.
CCAGGGGCTGCAGGGGAATCTCAGCTCTGGTGCCTGGAGCAGTTCCTCCCTCTCCTTCTGCTCATACCCCAGTGTTTGCTGCATTGTTCCTCTCACGTGTTCTCACTCTACTCTTCTTTGGCTGGAGTTAAAACTGCCACCCTTTTTGTTTTGATTTCTTCTTAAATATGTTATCACAGAGGCTTTACCAGCAGTTAGAATTGGCCCAGCCTTGGTCAATGGCATTTTTTGAGTCACCAGGGGCTGGCTCTGTTGGACATTCCAGCAGCTTCTCAAAGAAGCCACATCTGCTGCCCTCCTACTGTCAAAAACCAGGCTGTGCAAACCCAACACAGATAGCAAGATTGAAAAACTTGCAATATCAATGCTGTCAAATTGGGAGATCTGGAGCCATAAAATGTTCATAGGGGAAATGAAAAGAACCACAAGTCTTGGGTATTTTGCTCTGGAACTGTCCACATTAAAGAATTATGTTCAGCACATGCACCAGTCAGGGTGCAGTAGTCAATCCAAAAGAAATCAAGATGTATGAGAGTTGCATAGACAGCAGTGTTTGCCCTCCATGGTGAACCCAAGTGATTCTGGCCAGACTACTTAAGTGTCATAGAACTGTAGAATCATGGAATGGCTTGAGTGGGATGCTAAAAATCATCTAGTTTCAACCTGCCTGCCATAGGCAGGGACACTTTCACTGGCTTCATCTAACCTGGTCTTGAACACTTCCAAGTATGGGACATCCACATCTTCTGTGGAAAACCTGTTCCAGTGCTCACCACTCCCCTAGAATTTCTTCCTAATGTCTAATCTAAACCTGCTTTCAGTTTGAAGCCATTCCCCCTTGTCCTATCACTGTGTCCTGGGGTGATGTTTTGAGGTTTATATCCCCAATTGTTTGTTGGGTCTCTGTTGGATATTGCCCTGTGTGCCTTTGGTGTTGGGTCTGGGAGCAGGGGGAAGGGAGAGGCGTGTGGTTTGTTTTCAGAAACTTTCCTCCGCTGGCTGGCCTTGAGAGTCGGATTCAGCAAAACACAGAGAGAGATGGAGATTTTTTTTTTCTTCAGTAGTTAGCTAGCTAGTTAGGAAGTAGCTGGCAGAGGAGGAGAAGCTTCACTTTTTTTTCCCCTCTCCTCCTGTTTTTTTTTTTTCTTTTCTTTCCTGTTTTTTTTTTTTTCCTTTTTTCTTTTTTCTTTTTTTTTTTTGTCTTCCCTTGGAACTGTTAAAGTCTCTCTGGACTGAGGACTCAGGTGAGCGCCGTGGGGGCTCGCACCTGGAACCCACCAAGATCCATCCTGCGCAGCATGTCCCAGCGCCAGAGGGACTGAGACAGAGCAACCACCTCCAGGAAGGACTTCTTTTCTAATCCTGTCATCTCTCCAGAGCAGCATGAAGTTCTTGTCATTTGGTATTGTCAAATTTATTGTGCTGGGGAGTGCTTTGTCTGTTTAATAAACAGGGTTCTTTCCACTTCTCTGGAGGAGGTTTTTTCTTCCCTGAACCGGTTGGGGGAGGGGAGGGAGGGCCCCCTTAGGAGGTTTCCTCCCAAAATCTGCCTTAAACCACTACACACTGCATGCCTTTGAAAATAGCCCCTTTCCATCTTCTTTGTAAAGTTCCCTTCAGGTACTGAAAGGCAGCCGCTGGGTTACCCTGAAGCCTTCTCCTCTCCAGGCTGAACAATCCCAATTCTCTCAGCCTTTCCTCGTAGGAGAGGTGCTCCATCCCTCTGATCAACTTGATGGCCTCCTCTGGACTTACATCAACAGGTTCATGTCCTTCCTATGAGACCTGTCCTGTCCTGTGGGACCCCAGGGCTGGATGCAGGGTTCCAGCTGGGGTCTCACCAGAGCAGAGCAGAGCAGAGCAGAGGGGCAGAATCCCCTCCTTCCCGTTGCCCACGCTTCTTTGGATGCAGCCCAGGACACGTTTGGCTTTCTGGGCTGGGAGTGCCCATGGCTGGGTCATGTCCAGCACCAGCACCCCCAAGTCCTTCTCCTCAGGTCTGCTCTGCATCTGTTCATCCCCCAGGCTGTAAAAGAAGAGAAACCATACCTTAGTACTTCGCAGAATGCAACTGCATCCACAGTGTATTTGAGACAATTTGTTTAGTGAAATCACCTCCCTCTTCTTTAACATCTTACACTGAATTTTGCTACACTAACTTCCCACAGATACAGGAGTGAATTAAAAGCCTTGCCCTGACTGATGGCATTTTAGTAGACTGGGTGATGTCTGGAGAGCTCTTTGCTTTGTGTTGAAAAAGGCAAGTAGTGCTACCAAGAAAGAAGTCTGTCAGAGGATCATTTCTTGCACTGGTGGCAATGCAAGTTCTGGAACAGTTTGGTTTTAGTGTCTTTCCTTTATCTCAGGCAGATGATCTAGCTGTGCAACTACATTACAAAAAATTTAGGAATGCTACTTTCTGTACAAAAGTGAAGCATACATCAGCAAAAGTTCTAAGTATATATATAAAAAAATAATAAAACATGTGCATGTGTATTGATGGTAGTAATTGCTGGAAGGAGGAGAATAAGTACCTGATCAGGTAGTGGTTGGTTTATGTGGGACTCAGAGTGAAAAGTGGAAGTCAAGATCAATGAGCCTTTGGCTGGTCGAAGTTTTTGTACTGTGGAGAGTTGAAGTCTCAAAGTTGTAGGCAGTTGCTGTGGAGTGGATTATATAAAATACTGTAAAAATTCGCTAGTGGTGGCACAGCGCCGAATGATCCAAGAGGTGACAAATGTCCTTTTGTAGTCATGGGCAGCATTGGAACTGTAAGACTGTCAGCCTTAAAATGCTCCTACACAAGCTGCTTGTAGCTGCACAAGTTAGTAATTATTAAGTCAGCTGGAAAAGTGTTGCCAATACCTTTTTAGCAAGAAAACAAAAACATAAACTTCCTCTCACTGCAAATGGGGTAAGAAAACATGACATACAGAGCTAGATCACATCAAGACCAAGACTGTCAAGTCTGACTCAGGGGAAGCTGGACCTGCAGAGCATCCTTTGGCTGGAAGAGGATATGTTTCAGTCACTGATACAAGATCCTGAAAATGTAATGTGAAAATAGGCATTTCCCAGCAGGTGGGTAATTCTGCAAGTGTTGAAGGAGAATCTGAGAGCTTGAATGAGATGAGCATCTGCAGTGCACTATGATAGCTAGGAAAATCTAAGTAATCCCTGGACACTTATGGGGAAGACTACAGCCCATCTAGAGTTATTAACTTCAATGTTTGACAGGAAGTCTCCTTGTGCCATCAGAAACTTGGGATACACTGTACCTGGCACTCCTAAAGATGATTAAATAATTTTTTTAAAAATTATGCCTGTGTGAAGACCTATGTTCTGTTAATTGTGACTAACAATATAACAAGAGTTTAGCTTTGTTTACTCAGTTCTAATTTTCATTTCTTCATTAGGAAATCATAAGAACATCAGAAAGGTACATCAGAAAAGGAATGGTATTCGGAAGCTGGTTCTGGAGTTCTGTTTTTGTTTCTTGTTGCTCAGGGGGTTTACTCTGAGTTGTATCTAGCTTGATTCCCTATGCCAAAAGTCTCAACCACACAGGTAGTTTGGAGATATCTAAAGATGAAATATTTAATGACTGACTGGACTTTGTTGTGAAAGAGAGACTAATTGCAATGCCCAGAGCATTTGTCCAGTGTACAGGAAAACCATCCTGTGAAAGCACACTGTTCAGTGTAGTCAGTTAAAGGAAGGACTTCAAAACTGCTCTGAAATAGCTGGTGTGGATTCAGCCTAAAGGGAACAATTTTTCTTTTGCCTTTTTAAACTCCTCTTTCAGATTAAAAGGTGAAATCTGCCTTCTCTCCCCTTTTTAAGGACATCTTCTAAATTAGGTCTTCCGTCGTAAGTATGGATAATTTTAAAGGATTCTGAGTAAAGCCTCTTGGTAGTTCTCTGCCTTAGTTGACAGGTCAGTTCCTCTAGGGATAGTCCTCACATGAATTTTAATGGCAGTGCAGTTTTCCAGACAACTGTGGACTTGGCCCTCAGACTCAGTATCTCAGATCACACCTCGGAATTATCGTTACTCTCAGAGTCATTTGCAAAGCTACTCACTGTGCTTGTACTTATCTGAGAATAGTTCTGCTGAAGTCAGAATAAAATTAAAAGGCTTGTATGTATTTTCAGAATGATGGCCTAAGGCTAGGAGGACCTTAAACAGATTTATTTTAGGATATGTTTTGCCCAATCCTTTTCAGGAAAAACCAGATTGCTCCTGCTGGTGCACACTGCCAGTATGAGCATGGTGTTCTCTAATTCTGAACTGTGTGGGCCCCATAACCACAGCCAGCTCAGAAATGAAGTCCACACAATAGATCTGACTGCAGGGCAGGATGAATTAACACAGATTTGTTGCAAGGGGGTGATTGCTCCCAATTCTGACTCAAGTGTGAGAGGTGCAGTTTCAAAACTGGCTGCAAATGGTGACATAGATATAATCTTTAACATATTAAGACCAAAGAATGACTTAATAAGAACTCTTTGGTGATAACTGTTTACACCATCTTCTTATTGCTTTTAATTTCTGTTATAATTCCCTAAAATTTCAATTTTTTCTTATGTTAGTGTCTTGGTTTGGGAAGACAGGTATCTGCCAGGTAATAAAAAAACCCAAACAACTGGAGTTTACTTTGAAATGGAGACTGTAAACACCCCCCCTCCCCCCCTTTTTTTTTTTTTCTTTTTCAATTATAAATTTACAATCAGAAGCTCTTAGGCAAAGATTTGGGAAATAGGAATAGCAGTTCTTTACTAGTATGCATTACAAAGCAAACAAACATAAAAAAACCCACCAAACAACTACAGCGTTAATGACAAACGACAACAGTACCAAGAACCTTGAGGGCTTTGTTTCACAAAACCCAGGGCAGTTTGGTTTCAGTGTCCCTGCAGGATCCTCAGAGCACCAAGCTGAAACAGTGGAAAAGTCCCAGGCTGGTAGCTGGGGTGGCAGGGTGTCCCGGCAGGCAGGGGCAGGATGTCCCGGCAGGGCAGGGGGTGCAGGGCCACGCTGTAGCAAGAGGAGCAGCGCCGAAGAAGCCGAAGGCGAGGCAGGGCCTGGCCTAGCTCCCGCGGGTGGCAGAGAAAACTCAGGATTCAGGCCGAACCGGTGATAGTAGATTTCCCAGGACTGGATCCCTTTGGCCACAGTGAAACTCTTCCAGCCAGCAACAGCTGTTCTCTCTCTCCCTGAACGCCGAAAAAAGAAGAGCCCGCAGTTGCCTCAAGCTCTGTCTTTTACCTGCGTTATCTCCCCCTTCTAACTTTGTCTACCTCTTTGTTTCGGTTAAGTACTCTCAAGTATCCAACACTTGGTCTCCTTGGTAACTTATGGGGGAAAAAATTCCTTCGAGAAAGAAGGAACGAACCTAACCCCCAACAGTTAGTCTGAAGGAAATGTTGGCTTCCAGAATGTCTATTTTGCTCTATGACCTTTACATACTGACACACAAATGCCAGCTGACTTAATTTTTGCAAAAGTAGTGTAGCTAGTGAAGCTATCTGTAGAAACATTTAAGGGTATATGTTTTTGCAGGACATGACATTTATGTTAGGATCTGTTCTTTCTCTCCTCCTTTTCTCTCTTACTGTGTATTATGCATTACTCAGTGTTCATGTCCCTTTATATCTTCATAAAACCGCTTGTTTGAATCTAGACCTTAGATTACAGAGAGAATTCGGAAAGATGCATCAATAATGTTGTAAGTGTAATTATTATAAATGCACACCTTGTTATAAGTGCAGGTTCATGAATTTTCTTAGTCTCTTTTGTATCCATTACATGTTTGTTTTGCTGATGTCTGTGCATTTGTGAGAGTTCACTTCTAATGTATAAACAGTCTTTAGCAGCAACAATTGTAAAAAATCCTAACATATTATTATCCAGGTGTTAGAAGGTACAGTTCAGAGATGATACAATAAAGCTCAACAACATTAATGAAGATATGATATAGTTACCTGCACCATTGGAATTAGTGCTGTTATGAACTTAAAATTTTCATGTACTTTTCAACTGGAAAACTAAACATAAATGAAGGACTAGCAATATCATGAACTAAATGTTACCTTCATGCGGAATTTTATGTTCTGATGGCTAAAGTACTGAAATATGTTTGCAATTTATTTGTTGCCTTCTTAAGCTACAACTATAAAAGATTTTATTACATTTCAAAAATATTTAAACTGTGCTAGAATTGAGTTATTGTGCTCTGAAGTCAAGTGACCACTAGCTGGCAATGTTATACAGCTCTTCCTGTTACAGATTCATTGCATAATACATCATGGTTTGACTCAAGACCTTTAATTTTAAAAATAGAAAAAGAAATTGGATTTCAGTGGGGCTGGGCACTTCTGAATATTTCACTGCTCAGGCTCCAGTGCAGATTAGCAAGAAAATAGGAAGGACAGTGGACAGAAATAGTTTCTAAAGTAATAACCTTTGCTTATAGGATTTCTTTTGCTTGTCCAATTCAGTGTTTTTAGTTTTAATTTTGATTTTAAATGACTTTCACTTAACTCAGACCATCCAGGGTGTTGAAAATGAGGCTTATATAATGATCTGCAAATAGCCTGGACCATTCTGTCAGCTCTTTGAAACTCCAATGTAGGTGTCCTTCACTGCACTTATATCAAATGCCTTTCCCTCACATTCAAATGTCTTAAAACTGTATTATTTCCTGCCTATCCACTATCCTTTGCTTCCTAAGGCATAATTTCATGTCTCCTTCAACTATTAATTGAGGGAGACAAAAAATTAAAACTACTCAAAAATTTAGGGTATTGAGTATGGCAGAACAAGCTGACTACATTTCTATCCTCATGCACCAGATACACCCACTGCCATTATTCACTGTATCTTTTATTGCTACCTGATCTCTTACTTGCAAGTAGGTGAAGTCTCACACATGTATGAAACTCAGTGGTCAGAATCTATTATTTCCTAATATGAAAAAAAATGTAACCGAATGAAGAACTTCAAATGAATGAAGGAGGATTTGAAAGACAAATTTGAAAGACAAATGAATTTGAAAAACCAAAACGCTCTCAGCACCTTGCACTGTAAAGTAATGTATTTTATCCTGGAAAGGCCAGACTGGGGTAAAGAAAGGTGACATAAACCTCTGCTTTCAGTTCTGAGAGGATTATGGAAGAGAAATCATGCTCATGACAGAAATTATCTAGTGTATATTTATTGCATGAAGAGTTCTGAGATTTTTATATCTGTAAGATTTTTGGAAACATGTTGTTTGCCGTTTGTTCAGTTAGCAACTAGTCTTGTGTACATTCAGGCCTTGTGTTTACTTTTCTTACTCTAGTCAATGCTGCCATTTGGTAGCTTCAGAAATAAGTACAGAACAAAGCCCTGGTGAAGAAAAAATTATTAAAAGGAAAAGAAAGAATCATTTAAGCAGAGGTATTTAGAAGGCAGATGTGCAGAAGGAGTATGTCTTGAAGTCAGCTTCAGTTTGGAATAAGTTCAGCATAGAGAGCCAACCATTCCATAGAGTACAATTCTTTGCTGGTCCAAAGTGGTGGTCCAGCACCCCCGAAATGCAGGGGGAAATCTGGGCCACTGTGACTGAAGTCAGCTACTAAAGAACTCCTGTACATGTGAATGCTCCCCTGCTTTGAGAAATTGCTACTTTTAGAGGGAATAGATATGTGAAAAGCACAACTGTACATTAGACATGTCAAGCTTTTATCTGAAAATAAAAAGGGGCTTCCAGCCAGCAGTTTGCCTAGTGGAGTTTAGCTACAATTGGGATGCTAACAAGAAGGCTGAGGTTTTGGTATTTAATTACTTCTGTATTTCAGGGTTTTTCACGCTATTGATGCCTGCCAACTAGTCTTTAATATGAAAATTCTTTCAGTCACAGACTCTCTCTGTCCTTTTATTTTTTATCTGAAACATGCCTTCTCTCTTAGGAGAAACTTCCCTTTAGAAAGGTTAATGAAATGTTTACTTCAGGAAACTGTTACGTCAGTAGTTGTCCTTCTGTGCTGGATAAATTCTCAGGTAGTGCTCACTGAGAAACAAAGGGAGAAAGCTGGAGCTCAAATTGTGAAAAGTATGCTTTCTTCCTCCATAAGCATTCATTAAGGAGGGAAGCTTTTGAGTGCAGTGATAGAAAAGCTTTCTTACTAATATAATATAACATAACTCTATTTTCTAATATTACAGATGGACTTAATTTATAGTAATTACAAAGATTTTTCTGACACCATGATACCTGAGATGAAAATCTTCTCCATTTCTAGATGCTGGGATTTCTTTATATATTTTTTCTGAATATGTCCAAAAAATCTATGCTAATGATTTCAAACTGTAGCAGCCCTTAAAACTGAGACACATACTACAGGTGTTTTTGAAGTTGAAACAGTCTGATCTCATGGAACAGACCACAAAAGAGATCAAGCCTAAACAACATGTTGTTAAATTACACTCTTAAAGTAGTGTGCTGGGCAAAATTTGCTATTATAGGTTAGAGGAGTTTTATACCATCAGAAAATGGCAGATCTAGTCATCCTTTGATACCCAATACCTTCTAATTTACTTCTCTTCAGATCACTGCATCTGAAAGAAAGATTACTAATGCTACATTAGCATGTTGAATTTCTGTTTTTTCTCCTCTGTTGTGTCCCTAAGGCAGCACCTTCTCTGAAATGGTGGCATGGGAGCTAATCACAGAGGTCATGAAAAGATTTTGTTTTGAGAGGTTGCTGGAAGAATAAGGTATTTGCCAGAAGTATCTTAGCAGCAAAAATTACATCTCAATTTTGGCAAAGAGCTGGGCCAACAGGCACAATGAAGTGGTGATTATGGTGATTAAATGTTGAATGCTGTCGCATTTATTAATAACAAATGTCTATTACTGCTTTTGACACTAATTTTTGTTTTCCACTATTTTGTGGTTGTTCATCTGCATTTCTTAAAAAACAAACAAAAAGAATGGAAGTGTGGCAATAAGGGATCTTTTAATTAAAAAATTACCAAAATTGCAGAGAGAGCATGTCCTCTATAGATGCTGTTCTCAGAGAAGTCCACATTATAGTACAGTTCTGTTTCTTTAATATTTCTGGATTTGATTATTATTAATGATGATGTCTATTGTAGACATTGTCTTGAAAAGGCCAGCAAATGGAATAATAAAAAAAAGAAAGGCTGTTTATTTATGAACCTCTAGCCCTTTTTATCTTGTTTACTGCAACCAGAATTTAGACAGATGCAAAAATGATGTTGAATGACAGCTATCTGGATTTTAGTGTGTTGTGCAGCTATTTAACTTGGTGGAAGACACTTTCCTAGCAGTAACCATGCCATTTGCACATTTGCTTTATTGAAATACAGACCTCAACAGTAGGCATGAGTCATGTAAGCAAACTGGTTCCAGTGTACAAAATTATGTTAGTGGTTGTCATTTCTGCAAAACATTATTGGTTCAGATGGTCTTATCATTTCCACACTCTGCTTGGCTGTACCTTCTCAGTTTCTGAGTAGGTTTTAGTAATATCAAATCTTATTTTAAGAGTTTCCTTTGCCTCTCCTCTGCAGTTAAACTGTTTGGTGTACCTAGTAAAGAAATAAGATTTTTTCCTCTTGTTCTTTCTGGTTTGAACATGAATATGTTCAGAATTAGAAAATGTAATTTTCTTGGCTTGAGGCAGAAGACTTACCAGCTAATAAATTACTGGAAATTTCTAATGGGGTCTTCAGATATGACTAAACAGTTTCCATTTTATTATTTTCAATATGTTCAACACCTCAGATTATTTAATACTTCCTCTATGCTTTTGCATTGCTAAGGATTGTTTTGTTTCTCACTTGCAGCTGAGCATGCATGCATGCAATACGGCAGGTTTTTCTTCATTAATATTACAGTGCATCAGATTATTTTATAAAGGTTGTAAGTGATATGTTAATAATAGGGATCTTTTGAGAATAGCTTATTCATTCTTTTCTTAGTAATTCCACAAAATCCCAAAAACCTTCAAACATCCACACCCAAAAAAACCCACAACCAAACAACAAAAAACCCACCCAAAGATCAGGAGTCCAAAGTACTGGGATTATTTTAAAGTTTTTTTTTTCTTGATCCATTATCTTTTCACTGTTATCTGTGATACTTGAACAAGTTATTGGCTAGACTGTAAATCATCATTTTAATACTGCCCATGAAGTACACTTTATCCTGATTCTGCATCTTATCAGTACTGACAGCTTTGAGTTCCCTCGTTGTTTGAACTAAACAGCAGAGTTTATCAGAGATATATAAAAAGAAAACCATAAGCTACATTGCTTTTGTATTTAGCTCTAGAGCGACTTTTTTTCAGAATGTTGGATCATTTTTGAATGTGAAGAATTCAAAATAGAAATTGATAAGTCTGAGAAAATTCAGTGAAGGGTCAAGAAAGGAAGGAGTTTGCTGTAAATTGAGAGACTCCAGGAAATATTTGGCTGTAAAAAAAAAAGAAAAAAAAAAGAAAAAAAAAAAAAGAAGGAATTGTGATTTACAGGCAGCTGCCTTCTAAGAAATATGTGAGAAGAAGAGATTGAAGTTATAAAAGAAGACCCAAGTTTTGGGAGTTGAAATTCAATGTATTCAGATTTAAAATTAAGACTGTCACCCATGGCAATAAAGTTGTGGAACACTGATACAGTGTATTTTCTGTTTAATTTATTTGAGATTTAGGTTTTTTTTTGAAGTTCTTTAATTAAAGCAAGCCCTTAGGTTCATGGCCTGTGCTGTGGTATAGAATGTAGGAGCATAGCAAGAACTTTCAGTAGTTCCTTCTGCCTTTCTACTCTAAAATTTCTTGTGAATAAAACCACTACTCTACTGTTCTGAGATAAGATTTAATATGCCGTTATCTTCTGATTTTTAAATTTTTTTTGCAGTAATACTCCCTATTAGAGCTAAATTTTAAAGGACTGGTATTGATTGTACTTTCAAAAAAACATTTCCACATAGTTCAACATACTGGATAAAGAAGAGAGCCTAGCATCTGGACTGTGTGTGGACATGATGTACTTTACTAAGCTGTGCAATCTTTTTAGCACAGCTTAGTTAAAAAGTCTGTGTCAGCAGATTGTGAGTGTGGAGTGCACACTTCATGTGCCCAGGTGAACCTATTTCATTATTAAATGTAAGGGCCAGGACTTTCAGCACCTTTGTTGTCATCACGTCTGAGTTACGGTGAAGGAATGAGCGCAAGCCTGCAGAGTGCAGGAATAACTTTGAAGCTGTGCCCACTGAGTGTTTGGGAACAGGGGACACACTTTCTCTCTTAGGTAACATTTTAGCTTAGCTGATGGGTCCTATGTGAGAGATCATAGCAGCTTCCGAGAGGAGGAGCTTTTCTGTGGCCTCCCTCAAGAGTAGAAAACTGCTGAATTAATAAGATTCTTTGCATTGATTGAAGTCTGGTTCCTGGGTCGGATTCTGTGGCAAAGGCATCCTATTTTAGGAGCTGATATCCTTGTATAACACAAACCCAAAGTTAATAAAACATTATTATATGCATAGCTTTTCCATTGTGACAAGCCATATCTGAGGACCTGGGCTTCCTGACAGTCCTGAGGTAAAATTCTGAAAGAACAAATGGTGAGATGAGGTCTCAACATTTTTTCACATAGGTAGGGTAAAGATGCAATTATACCTTGATAAGGATGGAAACCCCCCTTTATTTCCTCTGGAAACGCTGACTTTGTCAGCAAAACTTTTTGAAGGCCGGGAAGGTCTTTACTCATTTCATATTTATTAGTTGTTTGCACCTGTATTACTTCTTAAAATTTAAGGTTATTGTGGAAATTGAAACTTCAGAAGCACTTGTTTTAAATTAATATTTGTTTTGTGGAAATCAGTAATGCTGATGAAACTGATTTATCTGGGAGCAAATGAGGAGATATTCTGTACTTTTCATAATCCCAATTAAATTTGTAATTGTGAAACCCTGGAAGATGTGAAATTGGTGCTTACAAAATACCTGTGTATACATAAGAATACAAAATACTTCATGGCTTTTTTTGGAGGGTTAGCTCTTTACTGTGCCAGGAAAAATTCAGGCAAGCATTCACATTTTAAATCGAATATCAGAGGTCACACCTATTTGCCCAATTATTTACTTAAGTAAAAATTCATGCAAACAATATTTTATTGAACTCTTAAACTCTCAGAATCATTAACTTGAGTGAAAGTGTGAATATTTTAGGAATTCTGCCTGCCAGTGTACATGTTTATCTGTTCCAGATGAAAGTTTTATATTGTTCCTTCTAATGCATGAGATGTAGTAAAACGAGAGCAGTATGGAATTCATCTTGAAATAAATTTTTCCATAGATTTGTAAGTATTGATGCATTCTGGATTTTATTATAGCTATGAATAATTCTCTGATTTTGCAATGCAAAAGTAGCAATTGTTTTACTTTTGATCTTGTCGTCAGTGGGTTTGTGTGTGTGGGGGGGGGGAGGGGTTGTTAGAGGGAAGGTTAATTTCTTTTGATATTTCTGTTGGATGATAGCTTTTAAAACTGTCACATTCACCACATTAATCCCTCCTGAGATTTCAGTGAAATCAGGAATGAATTTGATCATAGTGATGTGAATTTTAAACAAAATATAGAGAATAACATGTCCCTTTGTCCCTTTCAATTTTCTCTTTTAGATAGGAAAAATATCTCTTTCTTCCCTCCAGTGAAGAAACACTTTTGTGTTGAATTTAGAAATTGTGTTCAATAATATACAGGCTAGTTTTTCTGGTAGTATTTTCAAGACATTAGGGATATTTTTGTCAATCTTTAGGATGACAGAAGCTGCGAAATAGCTCTTTTTGTTTATATTAAGGTCTGCTTTGTTCATCCTGAGTGTCATCAAAAATTAGGAGATTTAATTATTCTTTGTGCTTTTCTGCTCAACCTGGGATCTTTAAAATAATGTGAGACAAGTTAACTGAAAAGATAAAAAGATGAATGGAATTTTTCTCACACTGCTAATAGTGATAATAGTAAGACCTACATTTATCATAGTTATTATTTTAGAGGAGTATGTTATCAGAAAATCATGAAACGGCCACTGATATAAACTATTAATACAAAGAATATAAACATTTTTCTGCCTGCTTTCCAAGTTAGTTTTTTTTCTACAAAGTGCTCTTTGTATGATATTAACTTAACTGCACAATAAAACAAAGCAGAGAAAATAACTTGCTGTCTGCATATAGAAAGTGGTAATTTGACTGAGATTAAGAATGACATTAGGATGCTTGAGGTTTTTCCAGGCCCAAACATACTGTCTTCCAAAGTGACCAGTGCATTACACATAGTCATTTGCAAGCTTTTCAAACTGTGCATTTTTACTGTCTGTTTTACTCTTGAATACGAGACAATACACCTGTGAATAAATGTCCCACCAAACCATCAACGTACAGTATTTTCCAGACTGCAGCAGCTTTTTGTATTGATTATTTCGTGTCTGATTTCTAGAGGAATAAGCTTTTACTGTAGCTGCGAGAAACAACAAACCTGGTGTTTTTCTTTTGGCTTTGAGTGAATTCAATGATATTTTTCTGAGAACACATACAAATCTAGAGGGGTTTATTTTCTTTTTTTCTTTTTTTCTTTTTTTTTTTTTTTCTTTTTTTTCCCCCCCCCAAGAAGATGAGAATCCTGTCTTCCTAACAGTTTAAGCCAAAAGTGAATTTTCATTAGTATGCTCTTTCTGGAGGCCCATGAGTTTGGAAAGCAGTTGGATCTTGGGAAGTGGTTAAGAAAAATCTTGCATTTTGGGCTTGATCTACCTTATCCCTGTGGAGCAATTGGCATCTGCAAGATCAAGTATTTTCTTTACTCATTGTATTGTAAGTGGCCAGCTTCCCCAGCAGCATCTATGCCATTGTTGCCACAATGGCAGCCAGGTATTTGCAATGGATAGATCACAATCACTCAGATCTCTGGAGAGACCTACTACAAGCAGCTGTTGACTTTGTTGGCAGAGCCTGCTTTCTTATCCATAATGTGTACATGAATATTTTCCATGAATTCCAGTTCTGCCAGCTGAGTAAGACCTTAAGAAAAGCAGTCAGCATTTATCTATCAGAAGGAAAAAAACCATGAGATCAGCCTTAATTCTTAATATCCCTATTAGTAAGAAAATGGGAGTGATTTCTAATTAGTGTTTTAACTTTAATCATTAGGAAACACACATCTAATTTTTTTTTCCATTGTGAATTTTCTTAGGCACATTGTTGTTGAATACTTCCCTGCATCTGGAAATACCATTGGTTCTCATGGTTTGGTCTCACATCACCTTTGTGGAAGATTTTCGATATCCTGGAACTGGGTTTTGTTGAGATTACAACAATCACAGAATGAGTCATGTTGGAAGGGACCACTGTTGGTCATTTGGTCCAATTTCCATGCTCAAGCAGAGTCATCCTAGAATAAATGGCACATACGTCTGTGTTCAGATAGTTCTTGGGTATCTTCAGTAAGAGAGACTCCACACCCTCTCTGGGCAATCTTTTCCTGTACTTGGTAACATGCACAGTAACACTCTTCCTTGTTTTCAGGTGGAACTTCCTGTGCATCAGTTTGTGCCCATTCCCTCTTGTCCTATTGCTCAGCACCACTCAGCAGAGCCTGGCTCCATATAGCGCTCCATCCTCGTGACACCCTTCCTTCAGATACTCACAGACATTGATCAGGTCCCCTCTCAGTTGTTTTTTCTCAAAGCTGAACAGGCCCAGCACTCTCAGTCTCTCCTCATAAGAGTGATGCTTCCTGGTCCTATAATTTATCCTTGCAGCCCTGCACTGGACCCCCTACAGAGGCTCCATGTCTCTCTTGTACTGAGGAGGCCAGAATTTGAGTACAACAGTACTCCAGCCTGTGCTGGTGCCTGGGGTTATGCCTCCCCAGGTGCATTTACCATTGATGAATTTCAGATAATTCTTCTCTGCCCATCTCCCACTCAGTCAAGGTCCCTCTGAAGGCCTGCACAGCCCTCAGGGATGTTGGCCACTTCTTCCAGCTTTGTGTCATCAGGGAATTTGCTGGGATGTTATTCTGTCTCTTCAATCAAGTCACTGATGGATAAGTAAACAATGCTGGGCCCACTATGGAACTTTGGGGTACACCATTAATGACAGACCTCTAGCTCGATCTTGTGCCACTAGTTACAACCCTCTGTGATCTGCCATCCACCTCACTGTCCACTCATCCAGCCCACACTTCCTGAGTATACCTCTGAGGATGTTGTGGGAGACAGTATTTGAAACACTGCAGAAGACAAAGTAGACAATATCCACAGCTCTCCACACACACATCCACCCAAGCAGTTGTCTCATTTAGAAGGCAATCAGATTGGTCAAGCATGATTTACCTTTAGTGAACCCATGCTGATTGCTTCTGATCAACTTCTTGTCATCCATGTGGATACAGATGGCCTCCAGAATGAGGTGCTCTGCCTCCTTTCCAGGGACTGAAGTGAGGCTAACTGGCTGGTAGTTCCTGTAGCTTCCTCTTGCCATTTTTGAAGAGTGCCATTTGCTTTCTTCCAGTCCTCAGGTACCTCTCCTGGTTGCCACGACCTTTCAAATATGATTGTGAGTGGTCTTGCTATGGTGTTCACCAGCTCTCTCAGCACTTGGGGATGTATCCCTTTAGGGCCCATGGACTTGTGAATATCAAGTTCACCAGGGTGTTGTCTAACCCAGTTTTCCTTGACCAAGGGAAAGTTCCTGCCTTCCTGCCTGCCTTCCTGCCTGCCTTCCTGTCTTTGTGCCTGCCTTCCTGCCTTCCCTTCCTGCCTTCCTTTGTTCCTCCCCACCCCCCCCCCCCCAAGGTCTCCCCTATCAGAGATTCCTGATGTCTGGTCTTATCAGTGAAGACTGATGCAAAGAAGGCGTCAGTAACTTTGCCTTCTCTGTGTCCTCTGTTATCAGGGTTCCCTCTCCATTTAGTAATGGACCCACATTATCTTTTGTTTTCTTTTTGTTGCTGATGTGTT
This sequence comes from Chamaea fasciata, assembly GCF_029207755.1. NCBI lineage: Eukaryota > Metazoa > Chordata > Aves > Passeriformes > Sylviidae > Chamaea > Chamaea fasciata. Next base: position 57,053,555 of record NW_027094089.1, read on the forward strand.
TGAAGAAGCCTTTCTTGTTGTCTTTGACATGCTTGCCTAGATTAAATTCCACATTTCTCATCTCATTTCCACTTTGCAAATTCTCTATATTCATTCTGAGTGGCCTGAGTGCTTCCATCCCCTGTGTATTTCCTGCTTAGTGCTTGAGTGGTGATTGGAGCACCTTGTTCATCCACACAGGCCTCTTGTCCCACTTTCCCCATTTTCTTACTTGTGCAGTCCAGAATGAAATGTCTTTCGTACTTCAGTCTCTTTTCTTTTTACAGTCAGAATCATTTGGAGGGTGTGGAAACTGACGTCTTCCAGCCAAAGTAGGCTTTCTAGAATCAGCCTTGAAACAACCTTAAAAGAAACTGGAAAGATAAAATTTAAGCACAGGAATTTGAATCTGGAGGAGGAAAAAAATAGGAGAACGTTTTGATGCACTAATTTTTATGTGTGTTTTCTGACAAAAATATTGATCAACTGGACTTCACAGTTTTATTGGAAAATACAAAATCACAGGCATCTCTAATGAATTAAGAACTTTTACTGGCCTTTTCTGACACCTTTCATAGTCCATTGAAAACATTTTTTCATTTTGGGAATATTTTGGTGTAAATTCCAATATAATCACACATTTGTTCCTCATGTCTCTTTTGAGCTGTTTGATATCTATCTGCAAAATCTCCCTCTACTGGCTCTTAAATTTTCTTTTTAAAATTTCCAGTTTTATTTAAATGTGGCATTATAGTTGCAAAAGATTCTAAATTTAGAGCCTGAAGAAGACTTGAGGGAATCAGCATGGACTATTTATAAGAAAATCATCTGTACTTCAGCAGTGTGTGTAAGAGATTTAGATAACTAACTTGTTTCTAAGGTTTTGACCCTAATCAGGAAAAGAAGTGTAAGAATCCCATTTTGCTTCTTTTCTAGGGCTGTGGGTCTCTAATACCACATGGATTGTTATTTCTTAGCATGACTTTTCAAAATCACTGTGAAATACCTTACATAAGTTTCTCTGCAAGTGAAAAGCTTCATATAGTTATCTTTCATAAGGGAATAGAGAGACTCATTCCCAGAGGACTCATCCATATTTCTTTAGCTCTTGAACAAGAAGCGATCAGCTATACCTAAGTATGTCTGCAAGGCACTGAAGGGAGAAAAGTCTCCACATTTTTGACCCCATCTTTTAAGTTGAAAATAAAGAAGATGGGATTGCTTTAAAGGACCAGAGGATAGCTTGCTGAATATCTTGGAGTCTCTTTTTCTTCTGCTATTGTCTCTCCATGTCAAAGTCTTGCTCCAATCATACATCTTAGGCACCTGTGTGAGACACAGCTTAATGAAAGTGTGAGTTGGTTATGAGTATTTTTGACAAAATGCATTTTCATGGGGCTTTAGCAGGTGTGACTAAACTTTCAGAAAGTAAGTCTGCTGGATGTAGTCTTGTATTAAAATCACAAAAAAAGAGGCAACATTTCTTACTTCATATACAACACTCAAGTTCAAATCCCACCTCCATTAAATAACTATCTGTAGAAAGTGAAATGCTTCTAACAAGAAAATATTAAATGAAACTCACTCCAGGATGGATAATATGTGAGAGAATTTGAAGTTGCCATGGTTTCACCCCAGCCAGCAACCCAGTCCCATGCTGCCACTCACTCACTCCCCCACCAGCAAGACTGGGGTGACAATCAGAAGGGTAAAGGGCAGAAAACTCACAGGCTGAGATAAAGACACTTAAATAGGGGGAGCAAAAGCTGTGTGTACACCAAAGCAAAACAGGGAAAGAATTCCCTGCTTCCCATGGGCTGGGAGGTGTTCAGCCTTCTCCAGGAGAGCAAGGCCTCATTACGCGTAATGGTTACTTAGGAAGAGAGACACTACCACATCAAATGTCCACCCCTTTCTCCTTCTTCCCCCACGTCACAACCTGAGCATGATGCCCTGTCATCTGAAATATGCCCTTGGTCAGTTGGGGTCACCTCTCCTGGTTGTGTCTCCTCTAAACCTCCCATGCACCTCCACCCTCCTCACCAGCATGGCCATAGGAAAAGCAGAAAGGGCCTTGACTCTGTGTAAATGCTGCTCAGCAATAACAAAATCATCTCTGTGTTATCAACCCTGCATTCAACACAAATCCAAAACAGCCCCATGCTGGCCACTCTACAGAAAATTAACCCAGCTGCAACAAAGAAAGATACCCAAACTCAAATTAGAGCCTCCGAAAGGCCACATGATTTCTCTAGATGCTGGGATATACGATGTTCTTATATTCTTTTAAAAGAAAAGGTTGGAAAGGTCTGTTTATTTCACTGCTGGACAGAGCAGAAAAACTTCTTGAATTAAAATCTCATTGTTCAGAATGGGTGGTTGAATCATTATCAGGGAAATGTTTCTCTAGAAATTTGCGTGGTATTATTTGGAATTTGTAAAAATCGTCTATTCCCTGTGTAAGAAATGAACCCTTTATCATACTATACAGCACAAATACCAGTGAGGGAACTGAAATATTTGAACAGTTTTCTTCCCTGAGATAGGCCTGCAGGGCAGCTGCAGATACAGCCTGTCATTCTTCCATGATTTGTGAATGAATCTGTGATCTTCAGTCTTCAGGCACACTGAGTTTCAAGACAGTTCTCAGTTTCCATTATTTGATGCTTGAACATTAGTGATCTGTTGGTAATGTTCTACTGATATTTCATTTAGGGATCTGACTCCTTCTGGCCACTACCAAGATAACTGATTATGCAGCCAAGTGTTTGGTATGTACTGAGCCACCTGTTTTGCTCAGATAGAGTTTTATTCCTTCATATAATTGTACATGGGACAATTTCATTAAGCATCTGACAGTTGCATCTTTTACATCTCACTGTGTTCACCTTACATATTATCTTGCTTGGGTTTTATTTCTTGTGCTGTGCTGAACCTTAGCAGAAAACTGTACTCCAGAATATGTTGGCACTGTCCAGTGTAAACCCACTTTTGCTTGTGCCTGAAACCCACAGAGGTCCCCAGACTTTTACCTGTGGAGTAGTTTGTAGCTGCAGCTCAGAGCATTTAATACTGACAGCTGGCATCAAAACTTCTCCTGGAGTGTTTCCTATGCTTCCACATCTGGAGAGGCAGAAGTGCAGAAAAAAATATTATGGAGCTAATACAGCCTTAAAAGCCTATAAATTAAATTATTTTTTGTAACCTGTGTATTTGGAGCTGCATACTATCCCTGGGGTTTGTACTCTCAGCCAAAGTTATGCACATACAAATAATGTATTTACTTTCTGCATATAAAAGCATGTGTATGGAACAAGTTTGAAAATCTGGAGTGGTTGAAACTGAGTGGAATTATTTTGAATAATTAAAATTATTTTACTTCCAGTGAACACAAAACTATCATTCCTTGGGACACTTGCCACCTTGAAAGGAACTACAAATTATTTTCCAAACTCCAGTTTTGAGATGAAGCATTGAAAAGACTGACCCATTAATGTGAAAGCAATTCAGACCAATAAATCTGGGAGTCCTCTAGCCAGTATAAAACAATAAACTGATCCGACAAAAGATTCCCAACCATTTTTTTTCCTTAGACTGAAACACTTTCATACTACCCTAGGAAAAGTATATAATCTCCTACAAAACCTAGACAATAAAGATATTTTTTACCTCATAAAATCTTGAAATCTGGGATTATAGACAATTTACACTGAAATAAAACCTTGGTCTTTCAAGATTTCTTTATCTGCCAGAAAACAGAGGAAAAGATGTCTGAAAGAGAGGACTAATGTAGCATGTGAGTAACCCAGGTGTTACCCTGCTTTTCTTGACCAAGGCCAGGAATTCATACCCTGTCCTGCCAAGTCCAGGTAGATGCTCTGACCAGCTACTTGCTCTGGACCCAGGAGTTACTGCTTTGATTACTCAATCCATCTTGCATCTAAGAGATATTTTGGTCTGCAACACTCATTTGTATTTCCTGAAGAAAAAACAGCAAAAACATGCCCAAGCAGCTCCACAACTGACTGTGTTTCTGTTTTGGCAAAGAACTTAGCATGTGTACAAAATTTAAATCCAGCAAACCTGGAGTTCTGCAGTCCATGAGGAATGCTGTGCTGTTGTATGTAATATAGGTACTGCAGAATATATTGCAGATATTTCACAAACAATATAGCTTAGATTATATACTAAGCAATTTGGAATCTAGTAGCATCTGGGTTGGTAATGCTCTGACATCTCATTCTGTGAAAAATATGATAATTACTCTTTGGATTTGGAGACTTCAGCTACCAAAGCTTCATCCTGTGATTTGTTAGCTGGCATGGTAAGGGAGTAAAGACCAGTTTGTCATTATGACAGCAACTGGGTTTAGTACTGTCATGGAGGAGATGGATGCCAGAGGGTGGGCAGAAGAGTGCAGAGCTGCCAAGTTAATGGCCTGCCATCGTCATCTGAAGACTGGGTGGGTTCTGGATGCCTGACAAGGTCTTGTTGCTCCTGACCACACTGCTGCGAGCAGTTTTTTTTTTTTATAGTTAGAAATCAGGCTGTTTAAAAGAAGATAAAATACCAGATTGACTCAGTCCCTTGTTTAATTCCTAACTATAAAATCATAGAATATTTTGGGTTGGAAGGGACCTTAAAGACCATCAGCCCTCCTGCAGGGGACAGCTTTCCTGGGCAACCTGTGCTAGTGCTTCACCACCCTCACAGAAAAAAATTTCTTCCTAATAACTATTCTAAATTTAATCTCTTTCAGTTTGAAGCTATTACACTCTGTTTTATTGCTCCATGAGGTTGCAAAACATCCCTTTCCAGTTCTCTTATAGGCCCCTTCTAGGTACTGAAAGGCTGCTGTGAGGTATCCCTGGAGTATTCTTTTCTTCTGGCTAAACAGCCCTATCTCTCTCCCAGCAGGCCTTCATGGAAGAGGTGCTCCCTCTGATCTTTGTGACCCTCCTCTGGACTCACTCAAGCAGTTCCACGTCCTTCCCCATGCTGAGACCCCAGAGCTGGATGCAGGGTTCCAGCTGGGGTCTCACCAGAGCACAGCAGAGGGGCAGAATCCCCTCCCTCCCCTGCTGCCCATGCTGCTTTGGAGGCAGCCCAGGACACGTTTGGCTTTCTGGGCTGGGAGTGCTCATGGCTGGGTCATGTCCAGCCTCTCACCCACCAGCACCCCCAAGTCCTTCTCCCCAGGGCTGCTCTCAATCTCTTCTCCACCCAGCCTGTGTTTATGTTGGAAATTGCCCCAACCCAGGCGCAGGATCCTACACTTGGCCTTGCTCAACTTTACGAGGTTTGCACGCGTGGACCTCGCAAGCCTGATGACTGTAATAAAGTGTTATGAGAAAGAAAAATAAAATGTTTGGTGAGCCACTCCATCATGCTTACATTACCCTATAAATGGAAATTTTTTTGTCTTGAGTTTCTCACAGTAGTAAAAGGGGGCATAGAATATCTCCATGAGTGAATATTAACTGCTTAGCTTTTCTCCATATTATTGAAACCAAGTATTGGTTTGTAAAATATTGTAACAATCTTGGAAAAATAGCAACTCTTTCTTGGGATGGTTTATCAAAAAGATCTTGTAGACAAGCTTAGCTCATCCAAGTGTTGGTGTCAACATTGACAGGTGTGGTGGTGCAGTGACTGTGTATGCCAGAGATGACATTGATCTTTCAACTCTGTCAAGCCTGCTTGTTGACCTAAAGAAAAAAACATGTGGTCAGGGGTTGGAAAATCTCCTGTAGGGTGAGAATGAATTCTGAACTAATGTGACTGAGTAAAACATATGCAGAACATCTCTGTGAAGCAGAACAAGTTGGTTAGGCAGAAAAGAAGAGAAAGATAAAAACCAGCCAGAGAAAGACTCCAGATCTTTCTATTTTAAATGCTTCATAGAATGTAGAAAGTTTTACTGTTCTCACTTTTACTTGCCAAAATGCCTCAAAGTGATATGAAAATTGCAGACATGAGAAAAAACAATCAGGTGCAAAGTGAGATCTCCTGTTGGAGATCTTTCTTATGCAGACATTTTTCGTGCATTTAAGACAGGCTAGATATATGAGAGAAGAAAATATTGAAAAAATAAAACCAAAGAACAAATCTGCTCCTAAAAGACACAGCTGGAATTTCTTGTTTATTCCTAATTTCCATATTGAACACTTTCAATCTACAAGTAAAAATATGTGTTGTTTATCCTGGATACCAAGTCAATTTCTTTGTCCCCTACCTGTCACTGCCACTCGTACACTGAAAGTAATTTAGGTAATGCCACCTGCACTAGAACTCATTCTATCTGGGATATTCAATATGCTCTTTATGGAACATGTTCAGCCCTTTATTGAGCAAAGCAACTATAATTCCCTGGATTAAGAAATGCTTAGAGAGGAATGAATGTCAATGCATGCAGCTAGACTGTCTCTGTGGGGCCTAGTGGAAAGAAATGATTGTTTCCAAAGTCAGTACATGCAACCAGCTCCTGCTACATGCACAGTTGAAGCATGAATTTTATGCAGTGTAATCAGCTAGTTTTCCCAACCTTATTACCAATACCTGAAATGGAGATTTAATGTGTTCTGTGAGATGTTACTTTTTATTGCATTTATTTATTTTCAACTCAATGTCCTAGCCAGCTACTGAAAGCTGAGGTCCTAAAATACCAGTTTTTCAGAATTTTACCTGTCTTTGTGCAACTTTGCTGCCAGATAGCCATAGAGGCTGCACTCTATGTTTCAGTATGATTGCAGTTGTGCAATCACTCCCTTACTTCCTGCTTTTACACCAGCTGGTGCTGGCAGGGTGTCAGTGAGCTGCTGACTGAATTCTTCATGTTACGTAAAAGCAGTGGTTTAACAGCTGAACTTGTGCTGCACTGCTTCTTGTTTGAACAGAGGCATACAAACTGTTCACACTTTTCTTCATGTTCTCATTTTCTGCCTCAAATATTTCCTTTTGCCGAGTGCCCTTCTCTGTCATTGCTTCTGAACCTTGCAGTTCAGCTCCTCAGACCTGGTTTGTTATCCCTGCAGCCAGCTGAAAAATTCCGTTGCAGTCCCCAGTCCTTTTCTCACAAACAATTTGCCTTTTGCACCCAGGAAAAATGGTTTGAGTCAGAATATTCACATATCTCAAATGTTTTAATGCAGTGTGGATCCTTTTTATTGGGACTGTAGGGTGGTTTGTTCTCTCAACATGGTATGTGAAGTGGGATCACTGATATATATATATATATATATATAGAGCCTTTGATTTGTTTCTCAAACAGAACACAGTTTGTCAACAAAAGGTTTGCACACACTTTCTAAATCTGTTTTTCTATGCAAGTTCAGTCTAAACTGCTACCATGAAAAAAAATGGGAAAGGTTTTGAGTGTGAAAATCCTACTCTGGTATGCTGTTGGGGGTTGGGTTTGTTCCTTCTTTCTCTAAAGAATTTTTTCCCCATAAGTTACCAAGGAGACCAAGTGTTGGATACTTGAGAGTACTTAACCGAAACAAAGAGGTAGACAAAGTTAGAAGGAGGAGATAATACAGGTAAAATACAGAGCTTGAGGCAGCTACGGGCTCTTCTTTTTCCTCTTCTTTTTCTAGCGTTCAGGGAGAGAAAGAACGGCTGTTGCTGGCTGGAAGAGTTTCACTGTGGCCAAAGGGATCCAGTCCTGGGAAATCTACTATCACCGGCTCGGCCTGAATCCTGAGTTTTCTCTGCCACCCGCGGGAGCTGGGCCAGCTTTGCCTCATCTTCGGCTTCTTTGGCGCTGCTCCTCTTGCTACAGTGTGACCCTGCACCCCCTGTGCTGCCGGGACACCCTGCCCCTGCCTGCCGGGACACCCTGCCATCCCAGCTACCAGCCCAGGACTTTTCCACTGTTTCAGCTTGGTGCTCTGAGGATCCTGCAAGGACACCGAAACCAAACTGCCCTGGGTTTTGTGAAACAAAACCCTCAAGGTTCTTAGTACTGCTTTCGTTTGTTATTAATGCTGTAGTTGTTTGGTAGGGTTTTTTATTTTTGTGTGTGTGTTTGTTTGCTTTGTAATACATACTAGTAAAGAACTGTTATTCCTATTTCCCAAATCTTTGCCTAAGAGCCTCTGATTGTAAATTTATAATTGAAAAAGAAAAAAAAGGATAGAGAGGGGGCTTACACTCTCCATTCCAAAAGAAACTCCAGTTGTTTTTTTTTATTACCTGGCAATACCTGTCTTCCCAAACCAAGACATATGCAAGAAGGTGTATAACTTAATCCGCAATTTACAGTTTTAACCAAGCTATTTGGATGGTAACCTCACATGGAATTTATTCAGTTCTACCTCAAATTTATTATGATATAAACTGAAATGTACCTCTCTGCAGAATTTTGCCTAAAAGTCGGATTCCAAATGTGCACCCCATCATAAAGAGTTTGCAATCACCAGTGTTGCACAATATTTTGCATATGAACAGCTATATAAATTAGATTATCACCTTTTTAAAATTTGGATTAAAGGTTAATTACAACTATTTTAGCAATGTGAATGCAACTTCTTGATTTGGGCAGAACTACAAAAAAATTTTTCTTCTGTGATATTTACTCTTCAGTGATTTATCTAACATCAACTTATTAAATATTGTACTGAAACATATTTGACATACAAATATTTTCCAACTGAATATGCTCAGGAATTAAAATTTATTTGAAGTGTTGTGACACTGATGTTAAAATCATTCAGCCTTTGCATGCTTTTTAGACACAATTTCCAGTCCCTGGACAAGTTTTCAGTATAGACAACTGCTCCAGCAGCTTGTGTATGTCTTTTCAACCATTAGGCTTAGTTGGAACACTAAGTGCCTTCTCTAGCATACATTGGCAAGTTTAAATCCAAAGCAGAACTTCACTGGATCCAGCAATATAAGGAAAGAGCTGTCTTACCTAAACAGTAGAGAATGCCAAGGTGGGGAATAAAAGTGTGATTCCTGCTCTACACAGTTAATTAGCTAGTTAAGCCCAAAATAGAAGGAAACATCTAATGCTACTCAGTGGTAAACCCTATCCTAAAGCCGGAGTCAATCCTATGTAATGAGAAAAAACAAAATACAAAAGTTATTTTGTTTAAATTAGTGGGCAGAGTATTTAATGGACTACATTCTAAAGTGCCCTTATTTTCTGATCTGGAGAGAAGATTTAATACAACACACTTTTATTAGATACTACAGGCTTGTTTTTTTCCTTCTGTGAAGCTATTTAATTTTCAATGAATATTTTATGGATCTGGGCGTTAGACTAGCTCAATGAGTGCTCTAACAACTGTATTATGTCTTCTACTTTTTCCTACCAATTTTCTTAGGAAATTCTCTTTAGCTGTGTGAAGCAAAATAGCCTCAGGTGGAGAAATAGGGAAACAGAGAAATAGGAAGTCCATGCCTCTTCAATTCAGGCACTGTCCAGAGCTGTGGAAAATTTATACAAGGTCTTGATCCAAATCAGGCCAAGTGTTGGATCAGATACATGCTCTGATCTATTGGATTGTGGTAGAGAGCACTTCCTTCCAAATTGTCTTGTCAATCACAGCCTTTCGAGGATGGTTTAATTCAGACTCACACCCTAAAAACACCTTTATATCAAAATAAGTACAGTGGAGGAACACCTGCTGGTGCTCATCATGAGATAAGATGCCTGTTAGATCAATGACATTAGCTTGTAGATGGTATCATGCATAGCCACTTGTTTTGGCATGCTGAAATTTTACTTCATGTGGTTGTGTTTTAATGGGTATATCAAGGCTTGCAAACGGTGGAGTCCTCTTACTGAAGAATTTTTTGGAGTTTATGCCTCTAATTGCATTTTTTCAGTTCCAGTGATTGGAAGATTTTCCTAAAGATGAGAGATGTCTCTGCAGGTTGGAAGAATTTAAAACTGGAATTTCTTTAAATTTGGATTCTTTAAAATGGGAATATTATTCCTCACCTTAAAATTACTTTCTGTAACTTACTCTACAAGCTAAAAATCTGTCTCCAGTCATGTTTATATCTCTGTTTTCTCTCATTTTTTTGCCTTCTGTAACTTAGCGCTAAGCAAGCCACTTAATCACATGCAAAGCAGATGACAAAGGAACCTATGGACACTAGTGAAAAATCCCTAAGAAAATAGTTCCTTTAATACTTGTGAAAAACAGACAGAATTTTGCATTCTTAAATAGTGACCACAGCTTTTTAGATAATTGAGCTCTCACTAAAGTTCTTGACATTCAGAAAATAATTTATTTTATTGATATTTTTATGGGTCTTCAAAATGATGAGAAATGCAGCTGCACACTCACAGAAGCAAACTAAATATGAAGATGTAAATTTTATTCAGAAAGAATGTTAAGTCATGATAGGTTAATGAAAGATATGTTCTCTATGAAAAAGAAAATAAAATTTCCTTATTTGAAGTTACATTCTTGAAAAGAAATGAAATTATCTATTTTTCTCTGCTTATTCTTAAGTAAAGATTTGCAGTTCAGATCTCATGAGATTGTGGGATGATGTCTGAAAAGATAAAAATATATCCTATATAGAATTCCATTTTCATGTCTGTCTACCCTGGCAGTATCTAGATAATGCAATTCCATTTGAAGCAGGAAGAGTAGCTCTTGACTAAGAGACCAGTTTAGCACAAGATTAGGGTGTATTTCACAGTTTTGCTGAAAGTGTCCTCTGATGTTTTTGAAACAGTGGATACTGATACTATTTTTGTATCAAAATATGAACTCATCATGAATTATTAAGGCTTGTCAGTTTGCCTTAAATTCAATGAGCTTATCCAGTACCTATAATTATGTGTGCTGACCATCTTTGGTAGAATTTTTAGGTAGATTTTCATTAACATAAATAACACATAATCATAACAATACAACAGAAATATGTTTGCAATCTATTCAGGCTTAAGGATTGTTTCTAAAACAAAATGTGCAGACTAGAAAGACAGAAGGCACCTCCTCTTGCTTGGACTGTAGTGTGCTTCTTGTCTCCTAGAGCCTCCTGCTCTAATAAACTTTAAAAATTTTGCTGCATTCCTATGGAAATGGAATGATTTTGGCAAGCTAAAAATGTTGTTTCATATTGGTGTCTCCTATGATGTTACCCTAAGCTTTGTCAGCAGGTACTGCACGTAAGTTTTTTCTAAGATATTAAATAAACTGCATCATTCTCATTCTCCTCTCTGTACATCTCCTTCCAACCACTTATAGGAAAAATTACTCTAACTACATGTGAAGGCTAAAGGATGTTTGGAGTTACAAAGATTTTCTGTGCTCCTTCTCAATCATTTAATTTTTTGCTGGTCTGGCTTGCTGCTCCCCAGGAGTGAATGGCACCCTAGCAAAAGGTTCAAGCAGGAGATTTCAAAGGAGCTCAGTGGATCATAACACATTATGATTTCTTGTGTCAGAATGATGGCTGTTATGTAATCTTTCCCTTTGATTATCATCACAGATATGTTAAACCATCCAGATGTAATTTAGTTAGTTGGAAAACTCCCTCTGTAGTCAATGACGGAGAGAAGAGAGATTGTTTATGTTCCTGCCTGTGAAAATGTAGCACAAAATGCTCAGTGTATCTTCCCCACTAGCTTTTAGCACCTCTATCTTCAGTCCTTTATTTCCCACTGTGACGTTCTGATTCAGAGATGTATCTCTGTGCCTTGATGTAGTACCATGGCCCACAGAATAAAGGCCACCCCTCTTTAATTCAGGGCCTTGTAGCAGGGGTTGAGTTTTACAATGTGTCCACCCAGAAGGCTTGGTGTGGCTTGGCTGGCTGGAGGTGGGTGGCAGGTAGTTTTTACAATACTTACAAAGCAGTGACTTTAGGGGCTCTGCTTTCTGCACATCTCTATCTCTTGCATCGATATCCTTATCTCTACATGGTCAAGTTTTACAGAAAGCAAGCAAACATAATGCGTAGTTAATGGGAAAATATGATGGTTATAGTGTTTAAGCATTTTTTTAAAGGCTTGAAAGCAGGGAGTTTTAAAAGTCCTGGCACATTATTCATGTAAAGCAGCAAAGACTGCAGTCCGCTCTTCTCCTTATTCAACCGTCTGGATTGGTGTGAATTTGTTACAGACTCCAAGCTGGGCTTTGCTCTGAGTAATCCTCCTATCAGACTGTGCCCAACTTTTAATTTCTTTTTATAATTTCACCTTTTTTTTTTAATCATTCAGGAATGATTGTCTCTCTTAATTAGCCATAGATCTTATTAAGAAGATGAGTTGTACAGAACCCACTAGGACAAGGATGGACAGATTGCCTGCTGCTATAAAACAAACCAGTAGAGGGTACTAATGACTTTCACTCTTGACTCCTGCTTAAGTAAATGTTAATATATTCAGTACTGAAATGTGTATTTGAAAACAACAGTATACTACAAGTTATAAACAAAAAGACAAATTTGTCATCATTGTTTGCTGCCTGCATTCAATTTCCAGCTCTTCAGTGGGCATTTCAGATGCTTTTTTCTGTGTGGCATGAATTGGCTAAAAAGGTAAGTTACCATATTGGCACACATACAGGGGAAGACTACAAAGCTGAAGAAATGTATAAACAAGTGTCCTAATTTGCCATCTATATGTGATATTGATATCATACAGGAGGGTGAATGCTTGGAAAATCTGCTTAATGTATAATATAGTTATGATTTTATGAATATCTGGCAAAATTTTCCAAACACATGGGTGCACAAAAAACTAGGGAAGACTAACAAGTCTAGGTTTATTAGCAGTTTTCTTTGTGTTTGGATCCTTGTGCCTGGAACTGGGAGGTGGTGGGCCCAGGCAGGTGACCAGCCAAGGGGCCTGCCAGGCAGGACATACTGAGGGCATACAGGGTCCAACCTGTGAGACGCAGGGTGGACTGACAGCTGGGCTCTCCGCAACTCTGGGTCAGGCCATGCTGGGGAGCTTGGCCTAGCCATGGTGTCCCAGGTGGGTTGGTCTGGCCGTTGGGGTCTGCTGCCAGGCTGCAGTGTGGGGCTCCACTCACTGTGGAAACCAGTGGTCCCACTGTGCCAGGCCAGCAGCAATGAGCAGCTCTGTGGTCTTCATAAGGTATTTCCGTGTTATATGCTTATTTGCTGCACACTTGAACCACACGTTTTTCTCAGAGCCCCCTCTGGCTTGACATCTCCTTGGCCTTCTAGTGGTTTTGTGCTACTTGGGTGCAGAGTCATAGAATGGCTTGGGTTGGAAGACACCTGAAGACCTTCTGTTTCTAAATCTCCTGCCATAGGCAGGGATACCTTCCATTAGATCAGGTTGCCCCTCATTCAACATGGCCTTGAAGGCTTCCAGGAAAGTGCTGTATGCAGTCCACACCAGGGTGTAAAGTGGGCCAGACAGCAGGAGGAAATTAAGAGAAAATGGGCCTTAGTAATCAAATGAAGTACAATCAGGAAGGCAATGAATAGTGAGGTTCTACATGGGAAGGTCTCCAGGCAGAGCGGCAACTAAAACCTGTCAGCTGTCACGTTGCTGCCCGCAGCCTCTGTGGCTGTCCAAGACAGGCCATTCCAGCCTGCTCTCTGCCAGCAGTGTGTACAATAGCACATGTTACATAATACAGTAACAATTGTGGTGTCAATAGCATTGATTATGATATTCACAAGTTCCTTTTTAAAAATGTTTTTCTTGGTGTTACAGATACTGTGTAGAAACACATGTTTTAAATTCCAGTATCCAGATTTATTGCACACAAAAATTGATGTGGTAAATCAGAGTTCAAAATTTAGAAGCAGACAGACCTCCTTCCTGTCTGCATCTCTGAGGCAGCACCACTGCATTGCTAGGATGTTCTTGAGATGATGTTTGAGGGGAGTGTCCAAACGCAGTTTGTCTCCCGATGTTTTTTCTGGAAATGCATGGAGCACTATGTGTTTGTGTCTACACTCTGTTTGCTCTAGACATTTTGGAAGTGTACCAGTTGTAGTGAGTATAACCAGTGACAGCATGGACCTTAACCCAGTCAATTTTATATCTCTCAAACTAACGTAGAAATTTAAGAAAATCTTGCTATACATTTCCTAATACTTGTTCTTGTAAAACTCACACAGAGATATTTTTCTTGCAGTAAAAGTTTCTAGAAATTTTTTTTAGATTTTTCAAGTTTATGCCTTTTCTATAGAAGAAAATTTTCTTTAACGATATTTGTGTCTTTTCTGGTAGTCAGAAATATAAAACATTCAAACCAAAACACAAGCAGAGAGCACCATCCTTTGAGAAGCACAGAAACCTTATTTTCTTCTTTTCTGGAGCATTTCACCAGCCATTCCCTGCAGTAGAAAGTCCAAGATACATTAATTCAGTGTGTTTAATCCAGTAAAGGTATGGTTATAGTGTGATAAAGAAATCCTAAATCACATTTTTATGCAGTTGCACGTATTTGCAAATCAGACCTGAGAAGTTTCACAGAGACTGTAAACAAACTGACCTGACAGCTCTTACTGCAGCACAATTACAGATTTTGGAAAAATTTTACAAGAAAAAGTCATGATTTTTCAAAGATTATTTTACAGCAAATTAACTGGGTTTTTTAGCTTGTAAAAGTGCTACTCAGATATGCAATATAAAATTAGTTAAGGAAGGATCTATGTCATACTTGTCAAAATATTATTTACATCTGCTACTTATCCTGGTAAAGCAATTTTAAGACTGTTTTCAAGAAGAACGTCAAATTTAGTATTCAGTTTTCCCTCTAGATGTGAAAGTCTGCTCTCCATACACTGTAACTTCCTTGGGGCAGTGGTTATATCTTAAGTTTTTTAATAAGTTGTAATATGAAGAAATATTTACTAGTCTCTCTGGAGTAACCCATGGAAAACTAGATGCACTGATGCTGGTGCAGAGCGCAGGTTGCCCTTCATATGTTATTGGCAGTATGTATGTCCCACGGGATTCATAATTCATAAAGGGAAGACAGAGTGAACAGAGGCTTTGAACAGTGTCAGGTACTCCACAGATCTCTCATACAATGCATGCATAGCCTCATCTCTTGTTTCTGAGTTAATGTCCCACTTTTAAGGTAGTTCTCACAGGAGTGTATTGTCCCACCTGTGTGGCTGACTTCCCACTGGGAGGAGGGAGCAGTGGGCTCTGGAGCTTCAACTTTATTCTCAATAGTAAAGTTCCCACATTAAATTCTGAAGGTGTATAAAAAGTCATGGAATCATAGGATATCCTGAATTTCAAGGGACCTGCAAGAATCATTGAGTTCAGCTCCTGGCCTTGTACAGGAAAAGCCAAAAAATCACGTCATGTGCCTGAGAGCATTATCTGAACTGTTCTTGAACTCTGGCAGATTTAGTGCCTTGACCACTTGCCTGAGGAACCCGTTGCAGTGACCAACCACCCTCTGGTGCAAAACATTTCCCTGGTATCCAAGCCAATGCCTCCCCCACAGTTTCATGCCATTCCCTCTGGTCACCAGAGAGAAAAGATCAGTGCCAGTTCCTCCACTTCCCCTCATGAGAGAGCTGTAGACTTTCCATTGACGGGTATCCCCATGTCCCTTCCACACACTACTTTCCAGCATCTCATTCCCCAGTCTGTCTGTCTGTATGTCCAAAACTGACCCATCCGAGGTGCAGAGGCCAGCACTCGTCTTTGTTAAACTTCATATAGTCGGTGGTTTCCCAACCCTCTGCTTTGTGTAGGTCTTTCTGCAGGGACTCTCTGCCTCTGAGGGAGTCAACAGCTCCTCTCAATTTTGTGTCATCAGCACACTTACTTACCATTTCTCGAGTCCTGCATCAGGGTCATTTATGAAGGTATTGAAGGTACCCAGTCTTATGTCACCCCATTTACTACAACCCTTTGTGTCTGACCCCTGAGTCAACTGCTCACCCATCACAGGACGGTTTATCTGGCTGTCTGCTGGACTTTTTGTCCGAAAGGATTCTGAGAGACAGTGCCAGAAGCTTTACCAGAGTCCAAAAAGATTACATCAATTGGCCTCCATTGATCAGCTGGGTGGCTTACCCTGTTGTAAAAAGAGATTAAGTTTGTCAACCAGCACAAACTTATGGGCATATGTAAAATTGCCTGACACAAATTGGCTGAAGTTTTGCGTCTCAGCTGATTCAGACTGGCTTTTTCTGTCTGCAGTACACAACCACCACAAGTTTTCCAGGAGAATTAAAATGTTTGTTGACATACTGCCCTGCAAGAGTGTATTATCCTGCAGGTATCTCTGAGGGAATTGGTGTATGGGAATCCCACCAGCTCACTGTCTGTGACAAGCACATGTGCTGGAGGCACAAGACAAAAGGTAATTCCCCATTTTCTCCAACTTGATTTTGCTTGCAGGCAATTTGAAACACAAAATCCTAGGGAAAGCTGTCTTTCCTCTCAGCAAAGTGACATTTTACTGCAGACAAGCATTTATGAAGGAAATATAATATTAATGATGACTCTGGAGTACGCACATAGGATTGTCTTGTTCTACTTGGTGGCTCTGATGTAGCTGAAGTACTAAATACTAGTTTTGGGCAGGTGTAAGTTCCAGCTTGAACTGAGCTAACATTTTCAGGTTTGTTTTGTGCAGGATACTAAAGCAAATTCCTAGAGAAAAGTGATCCATTCTATTGATGGGGTTTTTTTTGGCTGTGTTTTTTGTTTGTTTTTTTTTTTTTGTTTCATATTATCTTCTTTATTCTCTTCACTTGTAGCAAGACTCAAAGTGTTCTTTGAGACTTTTAGAGGATGATGGGATAATACATCCTGAGCAGATCTTGTTTTCAGATACGCTATAGATCTTGGAAAACCTCTTTTAAGAAGAAATCTTTAGAAAATATACTGCAGGTTATGGGTGCAGTTTCAGTATTTAATAATATATTTTAAATAATTTCATTTTTCAGGGATATATCAGTTCTTTTTTAGTTTCCTGGAAAACTAGAAACCTTTTCTTATATCACAAAAGTTCTAAAATAATATTTCCAGGAGCACAGTGAAGATAAACAGCCAGGTTTGTCATGTTTCGTGAATCTATGATGGTTCCCTGACACTTCAAGTATTCACTTACTAATTGGCACATGTGGACAGTTTGGATGGAACAATGATTCCTTTTTGACTAATGGAAAGTTATGATATCTAACAAGCATATTTCAACATGCAAATTGTAGAGGACAACAGATTTGTTTACTTTGGCCCCAGCCAAGTAAACACATGATAAAGTGAAAAATGAAAGTGTGAACATTTTTCACACATGTGGGCTATGGAAGTGTTAGCTATGATTATACGGAAATTTGAAATGAAAACATTGAAATATGAATTAGAAATGATTGAATAAGGGGAAGGAACAGAAGTGAGCTTGACTACACTGGGAAGTATCTGTTTCACTCTCTGCTTAAAGAGCTTGTAAATATGGCAAAATAATGAAATATGCCCCTGATATATTTATATACACATATATATATATATATGAAAATCTGTTTTTAAATTAAAAATTTCTTTTGTAGGCTTTTCATTCGTCATTAGTGGACTGGTCAATCACCAATGATATAAAGTTCAATAAGGCAAACTGCCGGATTCCTAGGCAAACCTGGGATGGGGCAACCCTGGATGTACATACAGTCTGGGGAATGGGAAGCTGGAGAGCAGTGCCAACAAAGGAAGCTCTGGGGCTTCTGGTGGAGGGCAAGCTGAACATGAGCCAACAGTGCCCTGTCAACCAGGAGGGCCCACCCTGTCCTGGGGTGTATCAGGCACAGCATCACCAACCAGGCAAGGGAGGAGATTGTCCTGCTCTGCTCTTAGCTGGGGCAGCTTCACCTCCAGTGCTGGGGGCTGCTTTGGGTGACACAATGTAAGAAAGACAGGAAACTCTTAGGGAGTGTCCAAAGGACAGTGGAGGGCCTTGAGGGGAAGCTGTATGAGGAGGGGCTGAGGTCACTTGAACTGTTCTGGCTGGACAAGAGGAGACTGAGAACAGACTTCACTGCAGTTACAAATTCCTCATGAGGGGAAGAGGAGGGGCAGGCACTGATCTCTTCTCTGTGCTGGCCAGTGACAGGACTCCAGGGAATGGCCTGAAGTTGTGTCAGGAGAAGCTTAAATTTAATGTTAGGAAAAAGTTCTTGCCCCAGAGGGAGACTGGATACTAGAACAGGCTCCCTGTAGTGGCTAACAGCTGGCCTGAAGGCTTCACAATTATGAATAATCCCAATCTTATAATTGAAATATGATTAATTATGTAAGTACCTTGATTACATAACTCAACCAGTGTGGACTACAGGAGAGCAGGTCTGGCCCACTGGGGACACGAGTGGCCATTGGCTAGTTGGCTGGGGGGCAGCTGGTCCAACTGATGGGGATTGAGTGCGCAGACCTTCCGATCTATACGAAGAAAAGAGCACTCAGTAGAGGTTGGCTCTTGTCCATGGACCTTGGTGTGTTTTGTCATGTCGTTCCTCCAACACCAGCGACAGGTCCCCAGGGTAGTGGTCACTGCAACCAGCCTGACAAAGATTAAGAAATGTTTGGAAAAAGTTCTCAGGCACATATTACTCTTGAGGATGGTGCACTAGCAGGACCAGGAGTTGAACTCGATGGTCCTTGTGGGTCCCTTCCAAATCACAGCTTATCCCGTGATTCTGCAGCTTCCCTTTCTCATCCAGAGTTGTAATAATGATTCTGACCTCATCTGTTTGTCTTGCAGGAGTATATACTTCAATAGAGAACAAATGCATTAAAAATAATAAGGTGAGGTCTTTTTAGCCAATATTTTTTCCTTCCTCTGTTTAGAGTACTATCCTTGGCAGAAATGGAAATTTTGGGGACGTAACCAACAACGTTTTTTCTTGTTGACTGTGAGAGAGCCAATCTCCCTCTCTGTTCTAAATAAATCTGATCACAAAATTGAAATAAGAAGGGCTAGATTATCAGATGATTGGATACTTTTGAGTATAGACCCAGTGGCTTTTTTGAAATAAAATTGTTCGGTCTGGTTGATAATTGGATTAACGTATTCTCATTCTTTTCTCCTGCCAAATCTTGTGAAAGAAATTAATATTTATTTTCCCCTGATACTGTGTTTCTGTGTAAACCACTTGTGGTTGCACTACATAAAATCTATTAAATAATAGGCAATCTGATCCTTGTCTTAGTGGATCTGAAAGTGCTTTTCACTTAGAATGATAAAGTTTAAAGTTGTGATTTTATCTGTAATGACAAGATGTGCTTTTAGTGCATTTATGAGTGCTTAAGGCAAATCTTTTATGCCAGTGACCCTGCTCAGGAGGTCTCAGGATTCCAGCACCAAGAGTTTGAGAGACCATGACATGGGATGGATCATGAATCTTTCTATTTACTTATATACTGAGAGGAAGTAAATATAACCCGCAACTGAGTTAACACATTTTTTTTCTTCCCCTGAATGCTGACATTACTTTTCTTTCCTATGGACTTCAAAAGACAGTGGCTGTCTGCAGTAAATGGAGGTGTATGGTGGTGTGGAGGAGAAAATTGGTCAGTCAGAAATATCTGTAACTCCTTATGGATTGTAGGGGGATCCACAAACTAAGCAGCAGGATAGGGAAAAATAGATTTTTACAGTTTGTGTAAATTAAGTCCCAAATTCCTGGATAATCCTTTCCTTCTTAAGGCAAAGTTTCATTCTTCCTAAGGGTAAGTTCCTTCCTTAAGCCTTTAGGTGAGGCTTATTTGACCTAAGAGGTGTTTGGTATTCATATCTGCAGAAACATTATAAAGTATTTTTCTTGCACAGCTATTGAGTGAGAGTTGCAAGTGCTCCTCTCTTTCTCCAGGTTAATTAATTAATTGATTATAAAATGGGCACATTGTATGATAATAAACTATGGCTGCAAGGAGAAGCCTTAAACTAATTAAAAAGTGCATAGGTTGGGTTTATTCCTGTTAATATCTATTTTGTTTATCAAGTTAGTATCTATTTGTTTATTTATTTGAATCATAAGGTAGTTTGCAGAAATGCACTTACTCCCCTCAAATAAAAATGGAGTTGTTGCAAGTGTTTTTCTTGTGTTTGTTAAAAAATCCTTAATGAAGTAGGAAATATGCCAAGGGGTCTCAGGTTATAAATTAAGACACAAAAACAGGTAACATGTTGTCTTGGTTTAGATAGACAGGTATCTGCCAGGGAGGGTTGGAGTCTCCCTTAAAATGTAAGCCCCTCCTCACCTTTTCCAAATTATCATAAATTTGCAATTAAAAAGCTGTCAGGCAAAGATTTTGGGAATAGGTATAGCAGTTATTTACTAGGGATATAAAAATACAGATGCCGTAGTACAGAAGAATAAGCAGACAAATTAACAAACAAGAAATCCCAGAAAACCCTGACAGAGTCAGAAATACAACCTGACACCCTGTTGGGTCAGGGTGTTGGAAGCAGTCCAAAGTAAGCCCTCCTGGAGTGGCAGATGTGGTTCTGTTGGAGTAGAGATGGTCCTGTTGAAGAAAAAAGGGTCCAGTAATGGTGAGATGGGTCCAGTCTTCCTCCAGGGATCTGGTGGAAAAAACTGGATACCTAGTGGCACTGTGGCTCCTTTTTATCTAGGTTAAGATGGTTTGGCTCCTCCTCCCTGTGTGGAGCAGCTTACAATAGTGCAGTGTAATGTGTAATGTCATTGATGAACTCTTAATGGTCCATTAGCAAAAGACATTCCCATGGAAGTAGTGAAACAATGAAGAGAGATTAGTACTCCACCATCTGATAAGTGACACTGACCCATTTGGGCAAAGATAAGTAATTCTGCTCCACCCAGATGGAATAGAATAATATGCTCTTTACAAAACCCGTGACATATGTTAAGACAAAAATGTGGGTATATCAGATATCTGCAAAATAATAGATCCTTCACTGCCTTGTTTATAGTTGTTTAAATTTTCAGTATGAAGATTTATCATACATCATCAAAATTAAGGGTGTATTTGTAATACAGATTATCTTCCATGACAAACAATCTTATAAATAGAACTATGATATCAATGTTTCCCAGTTTGTTTTTTACTCTATACTATAAAACTGCAAATCAACAGCAGGACTGTGTCTTCACCTTTATCAATATCTGTGTGTTATGATAGGGTTGAGGAATCAAACTGAGAAGTATCAGGGGAATAATCTTCTCAAGATAGCAAGAATATCTTCACTTGTCTGTAAAGGAGAGCATTTTCAAAGAGACCTGGTTGCAAGACACCGCTTCCCTGAATGGCATATGGAAAAAGGATGTGGCTCAGGATACCAAACAAAGCTCTTTTTCATCACCTGTTGCCAGAAAATCTCTTCACTGAATTTGAGGTGTTGAGTCACAGAAGCAAGGTAAAAAGCATGTAAGGATTCATTACGTCCTTTTGATTGCATATGCAATGGACAAAACCAAGACCTGATCTAACCCTGTTTAATGTATTCTATCAAATAATAGTTTTTAATGTTTTTTTGATTTGTTTATTTGTTTGTTTTTGTAATATGAAACTCAATAGCTAAGATGACATATCAGTTGATAATTAGCTCACAAGAGAGTTTCCAAGTATGGCCAAAGTGTCCAGGGGCTCTATCACAATTTCCTTCTACATGCAGTTAAAAGTCTCAATGATGGCAGTTAGTCTGCATTAAAATAAATTCAGAACTCAAGTAAATACCAAAACATTTCCCAGTGAGCATTTATTTTCCTGAAATCCCACTGTAGATTGTATAAATCTGGAAGTGTAAAAGATATTTAGGTTCTACGGTAGAGAGAATCTTAATTTCAAAAGGTACTTCAATATTTAGCATACAGTATCACAAGTCCTGTGAACAATGCCAGTACTGAGAGAAGACCTCTGAGAAATTAAGCATGTGGACATTCTTGAACTGAACAATTTTTAACCTGTCTTCTTGCATAAACAATCTTACAACCTTTTTGTTTGTAAAATTTTGAAACTCTACATTTCCTTTTGCACTAAAATGTTAATAAAAATAATACAAAATATTATTTTATGATTGTAAACTTCTATAAAGTTGAGATCTTGCAGAACAAACTGCAAGTTTGTATTTGAGAGCTGTTGTAACTGTGAGTTTGCAACAAATGCAAGTAGATAACATATAAATGATAAATAACAGCACACTTAGCTTGTGGTGGACATCTTGGATGTGACATCAGAATTACATGTCTGGCATTGCTGGAATAATTGAGTTGCCAGTGCCAAATGCTACAGTAGGGACACCATCAATTTACAGGTGGAACACCTGGGAAGACATTTATACTACATATGGTGGCTGGCTGCTGAGGAAAAGAATGAGAAGGCTACAAAGCTGTGGTCATGTTAAAAATTACACGAAAATTTGAGACAAAAAGGAGGTGGGGAAAAGAGTTAGCTAGTCCACCTGAGTTAAAATTTCACAGAGAATACAAACTTTGGACAGATTTGAGACAAGATTCACCCATTCACACTGTTATTGGATACCATGCAGTGATGACAATATGTGGATCTCAGCCTGACCCTTTTAATCTTTGGACTGATGAAAGAGAAGAATGCTTGAAAACACAGTACACATCAAAGAGAAAAGACGTTGTAAGAAAAACTATAACCTTTGAAGACGAGGCACTGTTTGGAAGCATTTTGTCACAACTCGAATGATAGTTTGTATTGAGGGTAGTGAGAGCAGACACCTTGTTTTATTTTCACAAAGTTAAAGATGTAGGTGTATAGAAGGTGTGTGATACCCAATGAGTGTATTCTGTGGACACTGAATGTTAGAAAACTGCATGGAGGATTTTCATGCTGGGACATGTCTTGTGAGAGGGCTTGATTAGATGAACCATATTCATGGAGAGTTTAACTACAGTCCTTTTGTGTAATCATTGTTTGAATACTTTACTGCCATTGTTAATGCCCTGATGTCACTCAGTGTATACCTGTAGAACTAATTTTTATCTATTCAGTTGTAATAGCAGAATGACTTTTTCACAGGTAATGCTCCTTAGTCTGTGCAGAGATACAAGCCCAATGCCAGCTTCCTGGTTGGAAACACTGTAGTGGATGGAGGTCAGTGATCATTTAACCTGATATTTGTGTCACCTGAGTCAGACCAAAACAGGGGCTCTTTAACAGATGAATTTGATCCCACTCCTTTTTCAGTTCATGTAGTAAGTTAGACCCCTTTCTGAATGTAGTTCATCTCACCACTTTTAGAACCCCATTCCAAAACTGGATAAATTGTTGAAGAGGACTCTCTTTCTTCATCGAGTAGAGCTGAGATGATGAATGTGGACTAGACATTGAAGTTTTAGCTGATTAGTAGTGTGGCACATCTGGTGAGCCACCAGCTCTTATTTTACATAAGAGGCAGGTCTAACCTGAGCATAGGAAAGATTGAGAGGAATTTAGGAATCAGGGGTGGTCCCTGGTTTCTTCTCTGATTTCCTTTGCTAAATGAATCTTAGTAAAAGACAGAATTTGTCTCCATCTGTGATAAATTGCTTTCTATATAATCTACTAATTTAGTGTGCAGTCTGAGCAAACTATTCCTCGTCACCAGGCAGCAAAATATCTCTGAAGTTCAATAGGTGGTTAAGCAACTTGCAGCTAAAATGAGCCTAAAACCTGTGCATATACCAAAACATTTCCACTGCTACTCTAGCTATTTTACTCAGCTTTATGTTGTGTAAGAATCATTTACAGTGTACCTTTTGTCTAAATTACTTTAATGGGCTCCAAGTCCAGATTGCATATAGCAGCATTCAATACAGCATGATAGGTGCATTAAAACTCCAGAAAAAAATATAGACTATTTAAGATTATAGTGTCAAGAAATATATTTTATGCTATTTGAGAAATAATGTGTTGTCGTACAATTATGGTGTGCATCCTATTATGTGTGTAAAAGGCAGAAGAAATTTCTTACCCTACAACTAAATTTTATGTACTCTTGCTTTGGAACAGATTTGATAGAACTTTTTTTTTTTATTATTACTGGTTTTGCAAACAGTAAGTGTTTTAAAAATTTGCAAGCTGATTATGAAGTGTTTCTCCTGCTATGTGAAATATGTTCAAGTGTAGACTGCAGTGGTGTCTGCTCGCTGCACTTTCCTCTTTCTTATACCACCTCTCATTTTTCCTCCTTACGAAGATAATTTCACACCCTAACTCCCTGAAAGAATTGGTGGGCTGGACTAGATGGTCCAAGGACACTAACAGAGGAATAGGAAGAATATACATATATATGTTCCCAGAATTTTGAGGAAACAAGGGAGAGGTTGAGAAAGGAGCAAAGGAAATTTTTTTTTTTTTTTGTAAAGGAAATAAAACATTGAAACCAGTCTTTTTTCTTTTTCTTCTTTTCCTTTTCCTTTTCCTTTCTTTCCCCCTTTTCCTTTTCCTTTTCCTTTTCCTTTTCCTTTTCCTTTTCCTTTTCCTTTTCCTTTTCCTTTTCCTTTTCCTTTTCCTTTCCCTTTCCCTTTCCCTTTTCCTTTTCCTTTCTTCTTCTTCTTCTTCTTCTTCTTCTTCTTCTTCCTCTTCTTCTTTGTCATATATCCTTCTTAAAACTGCAAAACTACTTTAAAAACAGACTCTTGATAAGACAGTTACAGATTTGACCTTAAATATTGATGTGCTTTTTTTGTTTTAAATGTTTTAAATGACTTAACTTGTTTGGGGAATACTATTGAGAATTATCATCAAGTGAAGAGCGACTTTGGATATTCCCTCCTTTTTCACTTCCAGAGAATATGGAAGAGATGGTGGGAGAGAATTAGACCCCCATTGTGCTTCTTGGGTTTAGTTAAACTGTGGTTTGGAGTTTTTTCAATAGCTTACGTAAAGCATGGCAGGAAAATGGTCTTGTAAGGGGGACTATGTTACCAATTAGTCTGAAATGCAAAACAACTTGCTGTATTATTTCTAGTGTACAAGGAATATGCAAACTACAAAATTTTCTGTAGGGATAAAAAATATCCTTAGAAGTACAAAAGGATGCATGCTTGTAATTGCTCAGTGGAAAGCCATGTCATTACTTCTTGTCCACTAAATTAACCTGTGCTTTTCTGGTGCTATGTAAATTAAGTACTGTGAAGGGACTGTTCCCACTCTTTCCTATGTCGTGCATTTTCCCTCTGTCCTTGCATTTTCTTTTTATCCTTACAGAATGATATGGACTTCTAGTGCTATATATTATTACATTTATAACTGATGCTTGAAGCTGACAAATTCCCTGTCAGGATTCTGTAGCAGCAATTATCTCCATACTAAAATGACATTTCCCATCATTAAAATATATATATATATATATATATATATATAAGGGTCTGTTCAGTCTCTCCTGGTTTTGGCTGAACATATGCAATTTTATCTTTGTACACCCACCTGTATGAAAAATGTGAAAAATTTCCATCAGTTTTTAGGCTGCATCAGAACATTCAGAGTATTTTTGCTAATGCTTGAATTGGACCAAATGTGTGTTACATAAATGACGCATTTTGAATGAGTATCCAAACAGGCACTTCTGTTGCCTTTCATTTTGATAATTACTAAAATTGCACTTTAAGCTTTTCAGTGTTGAAAACCAAACTCAGTATGTTTCAGAATAGCATTAGAGAGACCAAAATAACAGAATTTTCCATCAGACTCTATCCAGCTATATCAGGATATTGAATTTCTTTGAATCTTTGTACTTCAAATGTGTATTTTTTTTAATCTCTTTTGTCTCATAAAAACTTAATTCTTGCTTGTTGCAGTGAGTGATAATGTCCTGCTTTACTGGTTTAACCCTTGAACCCAACCATCACAAACCTATATTTCTTTACATTTCTTGGGAGGAGGAAATTTAGGCTTTACATTTCTATGAGATCACTGTCAAAGACCTTTCAGACTGAGGGTCTGTAGGCACAGGAGCTGAAAGAAACCAGGCTATAGTATTAGATTATTGTATTATATTTCTTTCAACAGATTTTGGCAAAGTTGTCAATGAAAACTGTTACTGAAGTGAGGAAAACAGGGAGTTAGTTACTGTCAGAACATTTTTGTACCTGACAAGGCCATTCCCCTCATTCCCATTGTTAGTATGATTGTTTAATTATTTAATGATATTCCATTTCATGATAGGAAAATTCTTTGTCAGACTTATGTAAGAGAAAAATATATACATACATGCACACAAATTTGCATATATGCATGCAAATATTTTCATGGCAGATGTCAAGAAGACAGGGACAGACTCTTTTTCGTGGTGGCCAGTGGCAGGACAAGGTGCAATGGACACAAAGTAAAACTGAAGAAGTTTCAGTGTGAGGAGAAACTTTTTTACTTTGGGGGTGATAGAGCACTGGAACAGGTCATTCAGAGAGGCTGTGGAATTTTCTTCTCTAGAGATGTTCAAAATCTACAAGGATGTGATTCTGTGCACCTTTGTCAAGGTGAGTTTGCCTTAGCAGCAGGGTTGGGCTAGATGAGGTCCAAAGGTCCTTTCCAACCCCAGCCATTCTGTGATTCTGTGATTCTGTGAAAATGGACTACAGTCTGATGGAAGATATATTCTTCAGACAGGTAGGGCTTGTGGAATTAACCTCACAGGATGCAAATATTTTGGAGTATTGGAAACACCTTTAAAGATAAAACCAGAGAATTAGGGAGCTACATAAACTTCCATACAAATAGCAGCTAACCCTCTGATCTAGGTAATGATCTAAGCCAAGTTTTATTTCAAGTGCCTTAAAATGGATTAGTGAATAGCCATGTGAGAGAAATCCTGCTTGACAGATGCTGATTTTGGGAAAGTTTGGTTTTACTAATATGGAATTGTATGAATGGAAACAACTGATGTGGTAATTAGTTACTGGTAAAAAACTTGTCAATTCCTAAAGTCCAGTTCAGCCCAAGTTGAAGTTCACTTAGATGATAAAGCTTGTAGGACTCTTTCACTATTGCATTAGTCTTTCCCTAGGAGTTGAGAAGAAAGTTAAAAGGAATCCCATATTCCCAAAACTGGAAACAAGAGTAATTTTGGATGGAAAAAACAACCTTTTCCATACACTGCTTTAACATTTTGTATTAAAATGGGGACAGGATAGGAAGGAAAGGACCCCTGATCTTCTCTTTAAGGGAAAATACATACTTCCATTTCTTTATAAGGGCAGTCCTTACTAGGAATAAAAATATTGCAGATCTGTGTACTGTAATTATAATGGAATTCTACCGCACGTATTACTCACACTTTCTAAAATAACTTATCTAAAGTCTCTGAATAATACTACGTCATGAGTCAGAAAAAGAAAACCAGCAAAGAGTTTCCACACTTGGTCTACTTTAAACGGGTCAAAGTGCAGACAGAATAACTCACCCTATTTATCAACTTCTATCAGTAAGTGTAGTGGTTTGAAAGCAAAACAAATGAGAGGCTCCAAGTCAGAGATGCAATTTAATAGGAAAAAAAGGAAAGAAAGTAAAATAAAATAGATGCAATAATACAAAAGACCACTGACAGAGTCAGAAAACAACCTGAGCGGAGTGATGGAAGCAGTCCAGATGAGGTGGTCTTCCTGAAGCAGTGATCCTGCAGAAAGGTCTGGTAGCTCGGGTCCTCTGGGAATCCAGTGGGTAAGCGCCCCTCTGGTGTTCAGAGTCTCAGCTTATATCCAGGCTGGAATGCTTGGTTCCTCCCTCTGGGTGGAGCATCTCACAATGGGATGGTGAGTCATGTGATAAGGCCTGATGGGCCCATTAACAGGAGATAGTCCAGGAGGGGGTTATCTGTGAGCTGTGTAGCAAAGGTGCTGATGGCCCATTAACAGAAGATAAGCCAGAGTGGAGGAGGCAGGGAGCACTGCCTCACCTGGTTTCAACAGTTCATGAAGATGGTGATAGAATATACTTCAACCCAGGACAGTAAGTCACTGGGCGACAGAGGATAC
The DNA here is from genome assembly GCF_029207755.1 of Chamaea fasciata. Classification (NCBI taxonomy): domain Eukaryota; kingdom Metazoa; phylum Chordata; class Aves; order Passeriformes; family Sylviidae; genus Chamaea; species Chamaea fasciata. Next base: position 57,081,407 of record NW_027094089.1, read on the forward strand.
ACACTCATTTTTCTAGCTAAAAACATAATGAAGGGATTTTAATTTAATTGTGCTTTAGAGCTAAACCCAGAAGTACGTTACATCTAAATGCCAGAGTTCAAAAATTCTGATTAATTCTGAAACCCCAGATGCCCAGGCTAAAGATAATAATGGATCCCACAGTTTATTTTTTTTACATTCCCTTTAGAATCACAAGAAGCATGAACTGTCAAAACCAAACCAAACCAAACCAAACCAAACCAAACCAAACCAAAAAACCCCCCAAAAACAACAACAACAACAAAAAGAAAAGTTCATACCACAGAAAACACTAGGCTGGATTGCAACTAATTTAATTGAAGGAACAAATTTTAAAATCTGTAGGTAATCTCTACAGATTTTGTAAAATTATAAAACTTTGTAGGATAAAAAAAAATAAAGAGATAACAGTGGGTTACCAGAAAGCTGTGTTTAGCTCATTAGTCATGAAAGTCAAGCACCTGTGGTTTGCATCAGTCATGCTAGTTTATTCTCTTAATCCAAGATAAAACCTGTGCAAATGTCTTTAGGAACTGTGACTGGTTTTCAGAAGTCCTAGCTAAAAGCTATTATATATATTTTTCTGTGTTTTATTTTCTGAAATGGGGAGAAGTAACAGTCTCTGTTACTTGTAGAACTGCCAAAACATTGCTCAACTGAAAAGTGTATTGAACTGAGATTAAAACATTCCCCTAAAATGTATGTACTTGACAAAATTTCAGACAGGATTAAAGACATAGACTGAGTCTTTTCAATTAACTCCACTGTGATCTTACTGAAGTGTTTTTTTAAGTTCACTGTTAATGTTTATTCATGCTAAAGCAATCATAATGCTAACACAAATTTGCCATGGCCTTTTTTATAATTAAATTAAAATACTTTAAAAATACTTAATATGAAACAAATCAGACAGTGCAATATTTCTGTAGGGAATGCTGTGTCTCCCATCCTACACGAAATTACAGAAAAGTTTAAGTAGACATGGGGTTTGATGAATTTTATTTGATTAAATTAGCAATATAAACCCTGCCAGATATGTCCTAAAATTGGGAAGATTTAAAATGGTATTTGAATACATGAGGGTAATACTTAAAATACTTGCTGCTAAGTAAGAAATCATTGTTTAAATGGTACTTTAGAATTTGTGGACAGTCTCAGCACTTTTCAGATTGCTTTAAAGCAATGAATATGTAACTGTTTCTGTTGTTACTTACAGAGGGTGAAATAAGCTGCTACATATATTGGATGCTTCCAGTTAAAAAATGGTTTAAGCAGAGAGGAGGACGACATCATGCCAACACTTTCTTTGGGCTTACAGCTGAGTGTCAGCCTGTGATTCTTGGAGGATTAGAAATAGATTTGATAGATTCTGAGGCCTAGGAAGGAGTCTGAATATGGCTGTAGTGACAAGAGCATAGTCCAATATTATGTCTCTAGCCACATTTCCTTCAAAAAAGTCCGTGTTCCTTGAGAAAGGACTTGGAGTAACCAAAGACATTGCAATACACAAAGAATACTGAAAAGAAATGGCACACAGCATAGGAAAGGGAGAGGGTCCTGAAATATCAAAATTTTTCAAAGTTGCTTAATGCCTAATGGTATTCAAACCTCTCTAAATAAGAAATAAAGTGAATAAATTTCATCTTGTAGAAGAAAGTATTTTGCAGCACCACTAAGCAGACGTCTAAATAATAGGGGACTTGTATGCCATCAGAGGAATTGAACCCTAAAAATGTATAGAAGTGGTTTAATTATTAGGTTGGTTTTGGTACGGTTTCTTTAGTGTTTTACATTGTAAAACTGTTTATGGGGTGGTCCCATTCCCTGTAGATTGAGCTCACAGTGTACATCAAGTGGTATGCATCTTTCTTTCATGGGCATTTATTTCAAGAGTGCATTGTAGTATCAGTATTGTGCTTTTCTAATAGCCTTCCCCTGTCTCCTGCTTAAGTATGACCCCTGGGATGTAATTCAGAATGTAATCCATTGCTTCAGCCACAAAGCATTAAATGAGTTATCCTATTGTTTCACTTCCACAAATTCAAAGTAAGAGAATATAACTGTGCTGTAAGCAGAGAATTTGAAGGGGCTGAAAAGACATTTTTGTAGGATTTAAAAAAGAGTCAATCCAATTATGACATACATATGATGTATCTGTGATGTATGTGATGAATTTCAGTCTCTACTGACAAACTATGGAGATGAGGTAATTATTATTTTTTTTCTCTCATTTCATGTATATTTCTTTGCACATTACCAAGACATGTATTGCTCACTGAAATATTTCTGATTTTTTTTTTTGTACATGGAGAATAAGGGAAGGTTTCTCACTTTCTTGACTTATTAGTGAGTTTGCAGATTTTCAAGTATTCAACACCCCACAGATAATCTGACTTAGGGTTTCAACCCAGAGGGACTGAGAATGACAACCAGTCATGAAAAAAGAAGTTCCTCTCCTGATGGCTTAGAGAATAAATGAGGTGAAGTAAATTTCAGGACTGCAACCCTTTCGTGTCTCTTCTATTAATCACACTAACTGGTTCCACTGCCATTTTCCTCTCCAAGGGCAGGCAAAGAATTAGGTATGGGTACAATTTGAATGATCATTGCCTTTAATCTGGTACCTTTCAAAGCTGTTCTATATCTTTGTATCAAAACACAGAAAACGTATTTTTTTCTGACTTCAGTTGGGAAGTTACCATTTACTTATTTTGTATATTAATGTCTGTTGACTCCTGGATTTAATAAAGATTGCAAGAACAAATTGTGTCTTATATATATGTCTGTAGCAAGGACCTCATACTAAAAATACTATTGGAGCACTCCAGAGGAAGAGTAAACCTGGAAATGAAACTCAAGATAATTTTAGTAAGGACGTAATATAAAAGGGGATCTTTATTTGAAAGCCTTCAGAGGCAGTTATGGAAAGATGTCCAATAAAGCCCACCCCCCAGGGGTGAGTACCTTTTATAGGTTTTAGGAAATTAGCATAATTGATAAAAATCACCAATTAGGAGAACAAATGGTGATGTAATTCCCCCCCACGTCAAGCCCCTTCTCTGGAGCTCCCCCTTCAGTACTGGCTGTACTTTGTCCATGAGAATGTGTCTTGAGGAGCTGCTCTTGGCCTTGGTTCCCATGAAGAGTCAAAATAGCATGGAGCCTTCTCCCCCAGGGGCCTGAATTTCCATTTGTTTTGTCTTTCTGCTTAAGTAAAGGCCAGGGAAAAGTAATGGGAAAACTAACTGCTAATACATTAGGTGACAGAGTTCCAAATTTGTGTGTGAAGAATACAGAGAACACATAAAAGAAAAGAAGGCAAAAGTCAAAAGGCACAAATATCATTACCATTTGTTTTCCTTTATGGATGCATCTATGTCTTGAGATTATTAAGTTTTTAGGCTTGAAATGGCTGATATTGTGCTTGTGTATTATAAATTTATGTATATTTATATTTCAAAGGATGTATTTATTATACTGTGTATTTATATATCATATACCTTAATAATTAACTCTTAAATTGGAAAGACTTAGTTTAAATATAGCATCTTCCCATTCAACAGTTCTATGATAACAAACATATTTTGGGATTGAATTCTGGACTGGGTTTGATTCAACCTTGAAAATCAATCATAATACAAGTAAGAGTTGAAGATATATAAGGAGTTTTCTACAGAATTCAAACTGAACTTTAAATGTGATTTTATTTTGCAAGTGACTGCTCAATATTTATTATATTAAAATGCATAAATACTGTCATACTTTCTGTATTGAGAATGTTCTGTGTAATGAGAATCCTGGATTAAACAAACTGTCTTACAGGAATTAAGATGTGGGCTGTTAATCAGCTATGATTTCATTGTACTATTTGCATTAACTCCAGCTTGGACATGGCAATTAAAATGGGTGAACAACAGAAACCGCAGAATTGCTCTATGTCCTTGTTTACTCTTGTTGTTTTTCCTGTGTCAGTATTGCTCAAGGGATGAAAAGGAATCTGTTCCGTTCCACTCTGGCACTATTTCCACACACTTGGTAGTGTGGAGATCAAATATGCCAATATTCGCCATTCTAGTTTGTAATTAGTTTTTTAGTGACCATCCCCACTTTGGCACAAATTTCTTTTTGACAGACTTGTGTAGGATTAGCATATAGGCCTGCATAGCTCTCCCACAAAGTTTCAATGTTTCCTTGTGATAGTGATGGAAGCTGGTCTTTTTTTCTTTTCATTGGTACAGTAGTGTTTTTTGTCAAGTGTCAAATTTTTTACTTATTTATTTTCAAATGTCAAATCTTATTTCTCTTTTTTCCAATAACATTACCTTTTAAACATTCCCATTTTGGTGTTATAGTGCTTTCTCTCCTAAATACTGCTAAGGGCTGGATATTGTGAGGTCTCTCTTGTTCTTGCTGTTGACTTTACAGGTTTAGAAACATTAATTAGTGTAACTTTGTGATTATTTTATGAAGCAGAATTGATTGCCCTTGGATTTCAAGGGAATATGTTTGGTCATGGTCAAGTTTGAGCCAGGTGTGTCAAGATAATGTATCAGATTATTTGAGGTTTTATGAAAGTGTTGCTCAGTATCTCAGCATTTAAGCCTTCTAGACTGATTATCTAGAATATCTAGAAATTGTTCCACTGTAGTAACATCCAAGTATTTTGCTGATGTGATCATTGGAATTATTGGGCCAAAAAGGAGCAGAAATAATACAGCATATAGCAGTATAGCAGCTTTTCATGTCCTGTACACACATCTACCCTATTTGGTTTTCTGTTTAGCCTTAAAAACCTCTGTCTCTCCATGGGTGTCATTAGTAATATTGGTTGCTAGAAGTTGTGTAACACAATCGATCTTGCACAGCTCTTTTTATTTACTGCTACAGTTGGCCTTCATCTTCTTTTCCCTCTGACAGAGACTTAAAATGTGTTTTTCAGTTCACATGTGAGTTTATAGTGTGGTTGGGTTTTTTGTTTCCTTGTCTTGTTTTTTGTTTCGTTAGTTTTTCTTTTTGTTCTTTATTTTCTGTATTGATTTCTATTTCACTGATCTTTCAGGGCTTGTTTGTTTGGTTTTTTTTCTTTTATTGTCAGCACAAGAATTGTGGCCTAGTGGTATAGGCTTCTTCATGTATGTTAGATTTTTTAAAACTTCACAAGTTCTACTTTTTAATATTGTTTTTGCCCCTAAAGATTAGGTGAGATCTGTGCCCCTCTGTGCAAATTTTCTAGGTCATTTGTGAAAAAACTACTTCAAACACCAAACATATTTCTGTCTCATCCTCAACATTTATAAGCTTCAAGTTCTTCATCTGTTCTTTCCACTTATCACTCATATCATGGCTTGCAATTTTTGCCTTTAAAATCAAATGGTTATCTTTTCATTGTCACTATTTGTTCAAAGCACTATGTGACAGGTGTACACTGTTAAGAATCTATTTTAGCATCTGGGTATGCCCCATGTCTGTTGAAACAGATTTTCAATCAGAACAGTGAATTTCCATGAAGTGTGCCATGGTGAGGTCTCTTAAGCCTATATGCTTACTTTTTCCAATGCCTGAGTAGATAATTTTTTAGGTTTGAAATACTTCTAATTAGCATGTTTCAGACTGCTTTCATTGATGTCAAGTTGGTAACTGTCTCCTTCCATCATATTTTTTGAGAACTCATATATTTCTGATACAGCCCAATGACAAATATTAGACTCATTTATTTCTATCAGTCCTAGATTTTCTTGGGAACTCAGTTTACACAAAACTTTGAAATGGAATGAGAGTCCAAAAATGTTCTCTTCAAAACAACTATTTTCACTTTTATTTTTTTTTCTCTAGCTGCTCTTTCTGAGAGGTTAAGTAGTCCTGCTGTTACGTTAGTGCTCTGGAAATGGGAAGTTGTAGTTAAAAAAGAAGTACTTAGTGAGCTGCAGTTTATCAACACAGAAAATGTGCTTTCTGCATTAGAGAGAATAAATATTTGATAGATGGTGGAGGACTAGAGAAAAATATGATGACTGAGATAAGAATAAGAGCCTGAATTGTGTTTTTTTTTAGTATAGTTTTTTAGTATGAGGGCCGGGTGTTGGCTTAAAATGTTTCTGTAGAAGTCAGTAGATGAATTTAGCTTGCTGCACTCTAAGTATGATAGCAATAGAAAATTATTTTTAATCTACAATGTTCCAACTTTTTGAAGTTTATTTTTTTTGCCCTTTTTATAAAAAATAAGATTATATTGATTCTGTTGAAAGGAAGGTATGCTAAAAAATGAGAGACTCTTGTTTCTATCGTGTGACATGCCCTCTTTAAATTAGTTTCTCAAAGACAATGATTTCCCTTTCTGAAAATAATGAAGAGGAACTGACATGCTTTCTAGTTTCCATCTCAGTCAGGAAAAGGTCACGTTCATTTCTATTTCTACAAAAAAGTATGTCATAATTTCTTTTCAATCTGAATTGAATATGAATTGATACTTAGGTGCAGTTCAGTCAGTGTTAAGAGGATAGTGTTGATAACTTTGATGTGTGCTATTGGATTACAGAATGTAGGAACATTTTCTTTAGTTATTCTAAAGACTTTCCCCCCATAGTTCAGAATATTTTCGATCACAGTTTTACTGATATTGAGGTGCTGGGTCAGCTACTTACAGTACTTAGCTGACAGAGGAGAATTTCTGATGACGTTTTGTGGTTAAATGCATCTTAAAAACCCTGTTTGAACACTCTCTAGATATTTCCTTTAATTACCCTGATTTTTAATTTTTCTTTCTTAATTATCAGTCAATACATCATCCAATCTGTTTCACTCTTGAATATTTCTGGGATGTTTGAGAAATGATTTGTCTACTTTCACAAGAACTGATGGATAAACTAGAAGAAAAGCAATACTAAGTTTATAAGAAAACCCTTTTTACTTCTGCAGCAGTACCAGTCAGAGGATTTGCTTGAAGAGAACAAATTAATAGAGCAAATGAGAGTATAAAGAATAGAAAAAGAAAAAGAAAAAGAAAAAGAAAAAGAAAAAGAAAAAGAAAAAGAAAAAGAAAAAGAAAAAGAAAAAGAAAAAGAAAAAGAAAAAGAAAAAGAGAAAAAATCACTTATAATAATAAGAACAGCATCTGCAATTCCACTCACTATAGTAAAATCAGAATGATTAATTCTCATGCTTCAGGGCATAAACTGATCAGTTTAAGTGGAATGGAATTTTCTCCAGTTTTTATTGATGTGAATTTAAAATCACTTACATTATTGGAAAATTTTATACTCAGTAGCATGGCATCTGTGCAAACAAGAGCATAGATAATATGAGAGTATTCACATTATTAAAAAAGATATTTTATATTTCATACTTACATAATTAAGATACATACAGTTTTGAAATATTATTTAATTACTATATCAGTGGAGAAGGAAGGGTTACAGATGTCATTTATCTGGACTTCTTTAAGCCTTTCACACTGTTCCCTACAATATTCTTTTCTCTGAATTGGAGAGATAATGATTCAATTGTACTGTTCGATGGACAAGAAATGGTTGGGTATTCATATCCACAGAATGGTGGTCAATGGCTCAGTGGGAATATAGTGACAGGACTTGTTGTCCTTGGTGTCTCTTTAATAAAGGGTTTGATTCTAACAGCTTTCATAATCTGATCCCTGGCTGCTCAATTTCTTTGCATTCCTGCCAGGCTACTTGTTCCTCTTATGTTTGTTAGCCCAGGAGCTCATTTTTCATTCACTCTTGTCACCTGGCGTTTTTGCCTGACTTCCTCTTTGTTGGGATGCGTTACCTGTGAGCTTGAAGGGGGTGATCTGTGTGCTTTAACTGTCTTTCTTGGTCGTCTCTGCCTTCCTTGGCTTTATTTTGGGGTAGTCTTTGAAGCAGATCCTTGAAGGGCCTACTTTCCTGACTTCCAGGGAAGTGAAATCTCACATAAGAAGAGCTTTAAGCTAGGCATGATGGTGAGTGAAAGAAAGACCAAAAATCAAGTGGGGAAGTGATAGATTGTCTTAAGTATTCAAAGCATATAGGATGATATGAGCATTTGTATTCAGCAAAAGAATGTTGAAGTAGGGTCATCCCACATTCTGTATGCATATGGCAGTTGTACATGACAAAATTTTTGGGAAAGCTCTCATATTTTTTCTAGGAGATGGGCATAGCTGAGTGTCTGTACACTGAGGATTCTGAGCAGCTGCAGGTCTATAAACTCATTGGAATCAAAGGCATATGGTGGGATAGCTTATAATTTAAGTGTTGCAATAGATATATACAGGTTCTTTAGAGACTGGGAGGGTAAGAAGGTAGGAAGGGTTGCCGTTTATGTAAGAGAAGTGGGAATGCATGAAGCTCTGCCTTGGAATTAGTGATGAGTTAACTCAGAGCTTATCAGTCAGGATTAGCAGGCAGAACAACAGGAATAATTTTTGTGTGTCTGCTACAGACTGCCTGATTAGGGAGAGCAAGTAGATAAGACCAGTGTCAGACTACTAGAGTTAGCTTTACATTCATAGGACTTGGATCTCATGGAGAACTTCAAGGACCACAATATCTTCTAGAAGTGCAATACTGAAGGAAAGATCACCAAGGGTTTTGAAATGCATTTAAAAAATAACTTCCTGACAAGTGACTGAGAACCTGATGAGCAGTTATTTTCTGCTGGACCTGTTTTTTGAGAAATAAGGAAGAATGTCTTTGTGGATGTTCAGGGAAAGCCTTAGCTGTAGTGACTGTGAGATTATGGTGTTCCAGAGAACAGTAAACAAAGGAGAACCATAGCTCTGAACTTCAGGGGAGCAGACTTTAGCCTGAATCTTCAAATAAACCCATGGAATATATATCTGGAGAGAAGAGACCTCTAGAAGAATTTTTTTGACTTTCAAGAATCACCTTTCAAGCTCCAGAGTAGTTGAACTCAATGAACACAAAAATGAAGCAAAAAGATAAACAAGAAGATAGTGACAAAACTCAAATGCAAAATTGTACTAAGTGTACAAGAGGTGGAAAAGTAGAAAAATGTCCTGGGAAGAATGTAGACAAGCAGTTTGAACAGATTGAGACATGGTTAGGAAAGCAAAACTCACCTGGGAATAAATCTGCAAAGAGATGTGAAGGGAAACAAGAAAAGTTTTCAAAAGTTTTTCCACAGCAAAAAGACAACTACAGAAAATGTTGGTCTGCTGCTGAATAGGGCAGGGGATCTCATGATAAAGGACACAGAAAGAGCTGAAGTAATCAATCCCTACTTGACCTCTCTTATGTCAAGAGCAGCAATTAGGAATACTAGGAGTGTATGGAGCATGTAAGACTCAGCCTCGGTACAGGATGATCAGGTTAGGAAATATTTGAATAAACTAAATATACACAAGTCTATGGGACCTGATAGGGCTGTCCCCATGAGAGTCACTCCTATCTTTAAGAAGATACAGAAGTGGGATCCAGTCAGCCTCATCTTGATCCCTTGGAGGGTAATGGTGGAAGCCCTCCTGGAAATATCTCTAAACACATGAAGGACAAGAAATTGATCAGAAGTAGTCATCATGTATTTATGTTTAACCAAAATGATAACCTTCTGTTCTAAGATAACTGGCTTGATGGACGGGGGGAGAGCAGTGGACATTGGTTATACTGACTTCAACAAGGTTTTCAACACTGTCTGCCATAATTCCTTCACAGTCAGACTGAGAAGTACAGGCCATAAGTGCACAGGGATTTGAATTAAAAATTGCTGTTTTGCTAGGGTGAAAGAGTTTTGGTCAGTGGTATGAATTCCAAATGAGAACTAGTCACTAGTGGTGTATTCCAGGGTTCAACATCTGGGCCAAAACAGTTTAACATCTTGATTAATGACCTGGAATCTGGTACAGAGGGCAATTAAGCAAGTCTACAGATGATACAAGGCGGGGAAGAGTGTTTCTTGTGCCAGATGGACGTGCTACTAGTCAGAGGGACTTTAACAAGGCTGTATAAGTCAGTATACTGGAACCTCATGAAATTCATAAAAGTAAAGGGGAAAATCATGTGAATAAGAGGACCACGCACCACTACATACTGGGGGACAACAAGATGGAAAACAGGCTGGCAAAAACAGCTGCTGAACAAATTGGTCATATTCAATGTGTCAGAAAGAGACTGAAAACATCCTGAGATGAGTTAGGAAAAATATCACCAGCATGTTGAAGTACAGTGACGCTTACTCTCACTACTTGTGAGACCACATCTGGGTGCTGCTTCCAGATCTGGGTTCGCAGCGCAGGAGATTCGTGGCTTTGGTGGAGTGAGTCCAATGAAGCTTGTAGGTACTGGAACACCTGTCATACAAGGGGAGATTGAAAGAGCTGGGGCTATTTTGCCTGAAGAAGAGAAGTGAGATCACTTAGGGGTTATCTTATCAGTGTGTACAAATGCCAGATGGCAGAGGATATAGAAGATAAAGCCAGACTCTCAGCAGTTGCCTGGAACAGGATAAAATGAAAAATTTCACAATAAGCCTGACTATACAGTGGAACAGGTTTTCCAGTGATTTTGGGTAGCTTGCTCTCAAAGATGTTGAAAATTAACTGGAGAAAGTCCTGAATAGCCTGGCTTAACTGTAAAGTTAGCCCCTGTTATGACGAGGTGTTGACCATTCATATGTCTCTGCCAACTTCCATTAGTCTGTAACTCTGTAGTTATTCAAATCAGTAGGGACTGTCTTAGTCTTCTCACATTAAAAAAATCAGTTCTCCATAGGGAGAGCTAAAATGCTGGAAATAACAAGACTAAACTAAAAGTTCTTCATGCATTTGAAACCTGATTCCTCCTGGATACATCAGAAATGCCCTGATGTAGATAGACTGCTTGTATGATGATGTAGAGAGTATATGTAGGTGGATAAGTGGATGTGTGAAAAAAAAGTAAAAATTATAAACCCTGAGTCCATCATCACTTTATCTGTGTATTTTATTCCACTCACTCTTCTTTTTATGTCTTTGTACAGAATTCCTCTGTTTTAAAAGCCTGAATCCTGAACGGACCTTTTGTGCCTGTGATTCATTCTTAGTAAAACATGAGACTACATAAAGTGCCCTAACCAGCACAGCTCTTGAGTCAGTAGACCTTCAGAGCCCGAGCCTCTGAGGTACAGGTGGAGTCATTGTCAAAACACATGCTATCCCTCATGTTTAGGAAAAATCTATGGTAGGAGTTTAGAAGTTACCACCCTCTAATTCCTCCTTAAATCACAGTAAATCCAACCATACAGGAAAATTACCAGACTATTGCTTGTCCAAGACTCCTGTCTGCCGTACATTTTAGTGTTGTCTTTTTTATTGTTTTAGTACAGTGTTGAGGACAGTTACAGCCAGGTTAAAAATTTTGCCAGTGAACCTCAAGAAAACCCCAACATCTTTAGTGAGAAAATCTATCCATATTTAGGTCATTTGTACAATGAATCATTGGTTTTATGTCTGTCTATGATTATGTTTTTATCTCAGATTGTAATGTGTTTTCCATGTGCCTCTAAAGAAAAACATGGCACCTGAAAAATGCATCTTCATCTGTGAGAACTTGTGGTCACCTTAGGATCTCTGGCAGACTTCAAGAGTCCTCTGTCATCCAGCACTTGTAGATTTCTGAAAAAGAAATCTCAGTTTCAGCTGGCTTTATAACTTCTTTTGTGTCTGCAAGGCAGTGCAAAGAGGTGATGATCATGAACATTCAGGCCCTGGTGTTGGGTTTCTTCATAGTTCTGAAACTAGTGTGAAGTTGCCAACAATGAAGACTGACATAAAAGAAGAAGTCTCAAATCTGCACAGAAAAGAAGCTGATTAGGGAAATGAACCCAACAATTAAGGCCAGGAAGAAATATAAATGACAGACATAACACAGGGGGCAAAAATGAGTGATCTTTAAAGAGAACTGGGGATGAAGAGAGTTCAGGGGAAATCAGAAAAAAACCTAGACAGTTGCTGAGGAGCAGAATTACAGAAAAGAGCACTTTTAAGTAGGTGTAATACTTGAGATTTAAAATGAGTTTCTAGCAATATAAGAAAACAGATGTTTTAGAGGGCATGACAGAAACAGTTCCCAAACATTCTGAATTCTTAGGAGTTATTAATTAGAGAGGCTATTATTGAAAAGAAATTCTGGTTCCCACTATTGCCATATTTACCAGCAGAGCCAGAGAAGTTTTAAATATAAATAATTATTTGATTGTGTAGCAATGGTTGTAGACCAAGTGTACAGCTGTATTTCACATGTCACAGAAGATCTTTGTCAAATGCCAGGGACCATGACAATGTGCCCATGGCTACAGAGGAGTCTCATGGCAATTCCATATGACTTTGCTAGTGATACTCTGCTTTCTGAAATATTATCTGAATTTTCTGAGATTTCTGAATTGACTGAGATTCTCTACAAAATTAGTACTTTCTTCTTTCTTGTAACATACCATAAGGGATTTGTGATTTTGTATTGGGCCAAAATTTTATTTTTAAAATCTTTAAAATCACCTAATGCTTCTTTATAGTGTGGTTAGTCTGAGCTATGAAAGATAAAACTCACTTGGAGAAAATGAGACTATCTCTTTATTACTCATGAGTTAAAAACTGCGCAGTTTAGAATTTTTCTTATTTTTCTCAGAGACATAGGGTGCTATGAAGAGAAGAGCAGAAAGCTTGGGCATTGATTTGCCTAATGAAGGTGAAGAAGGAGCATGTTGAGTGTGGTGAAGTTTCAAAAGTTTAATAGGCTGAGTGGTGCTGTATGGCAGATGATGCTGATCTGTCTAAGCAGATTTGCTGAGACAGTGTGGTTAATTTTTCTTTTTCTGATATCACTGTGTAAGGATAATTAGACCTCATTTCTTCGCACTATCATGGTTGTTCTGAATTTGTTAGGTTGTAACTTGTGAGCTTTTAAATCTGAAGTACAAGGGAATTGCTGAAGTATGTGAATGCATATGAAGAACAGATAGTATTATATACTTTATATGCTTGTTGTATTGTTTGCTTTAATGGAGAAAACCACGACTGAAATGTAAGGAGGAATGATGTAAACTAAATCAAAGATGTGTTATGTACAATAATCAGATACATTTGCTGTATTTACCTTTTTTTTTCTTTTTTTTTTTTTTTTGCTTCCAAATGCTTCCTTTTACTCTTCTATTTTGTATAATACCTTGTGAGTATACACATATTTAAACATACATTTAAATGAGTATGAGTATGAGAATAATGCTACTGATACTGGACAGTTTTTTTTTTATTCCTGCAATATTTCAAGGAGAGAGAAAAAAAAAAATCAGTAAACCTTCACTTGGTTGTAGATAGTCAAATAAGCACTGGTTCTTTGAAAATCAGTAAACCTGATCTATGGAAACATAGCTGTCCTGTGAAGAAGGAAATACATTAGTTCTGCACGGTACTCTTCAGTAGGACCAATAGCAATGAAGTGTCTATGACATAATTTTGACATATACAGTAGATGCATAAAACTTAAGTATGATTGCATCAAGCTGTGAAAGGAAGCTGCTGCACGAAAGGAAGCTCCTAGTTATGGAGTGAGACAGGCAGCTGAAGAATGGTAACAAAGCCCTACACTAAAGCATTTCTTTGACATTCTAGCAACTGAGCGTAAAACAGCTGCATTCAGTTCTGCTGATTTGCTCATCCCTTCTTCCTTCTTTCCATACTCCTGCTAGATGCTTTTT